>NW_028126467.1:1786655-2317196 GCF_965194825.1 Balaenoptera physalus
TTAGTGTTAGGGTAGTTATTAAACCTATCCCACTCTCTAGATACCCCTTAGCACGTAAAGGAATATTATTTGGAGGTCCAGCCATGGAGAAGAGTTTAGACACTAGGATAAGATAAGGAACACACCCATTATAAAGAAATCACATTAGGATTCTCTTTTTAAGCTGTTCCTTAAAACACTAGTGCTTAGGAAATCTATTGGAGGCAGAAGCAGTCAAGGGTAGCCTAGGGTTAGGGTTAGGCTTAGGGTACGGCTTAGGGTACGGCTTAGGGTACGGGTTCGGGGAGGGCTTCGGGTACGGCGTAGGGTATGGGTTAGGGTAGGGGTTAGGGTTAGGGTACGCGTTAGTGTTAGGGTAGTTATTAAACCTATCCCAGTCTCTAGATACCCCTTAGCACGTAAAGGAAAATTATTTGGAGGTCCAGCCATGGAGAAGAGTTTAGACACTAGGATAAGATAAGAACACACCCATTATAAAGAAATCACATTAGGATTCTCTTTTTAAGCTGTTCCTTAAAACACTAGTGCTTAGGAAATCTATTGGAGGCAGAAGCAGTCAAGGGTAGCCTAGGGTTAGGGTTAGGCTTAGGGTTAGGCTTAGGGTACGGCTTAGGGTACGGGTTCGGTGAGGGCTTCGGGTACGGCGTAGGGTATGGGTTAGGGTTAGGGTTAGGGTTAGTGTTAGGTTTAGGGCTCGGTTTAGGGTACGGTTTAGGATTAGAGTACTTGTTAGGGTTAGGGTAGGGGTTAGGGTTAGGGTACGCGTTAGGGTTAGGGTAGTTATTAAACCTATCCCACTCTCTAGATACACCTTAGCACGTCAAGGAATATTATTTGGCGGTCCAGCAATGGAGAAGAGTTTAGACACTAGGATAAGATAAGGAACACACCCATTATAAAGAAATCACATTAGGATTCTCTTTTTAAGCTGTTCCTTAAAACACTAGTGCTTAGGAAATCTATTGGAGGCAGAAGCAGTCAAGGGTAGCCTAAAGTTAGGGTTAGGCTTAGGGTACGGCTTAGGGTACGGCTTAGGGTACGGGTTCGGGAAGGGCTTCGGGTACGGCGTAGGGTATGGGTTAGGAATAGGGTTAGGGTTAGTGTTAGCGTTAGGGCTCGGTTTAGGGTATTGGTTAGGATTACGGTACGTGTTAGGGTTAGGGTAGGGGTTAGGGTTAGGGTACGCGTTAGTGTTAGGGTAGTTATTAAACCTATCCCACTCTCTAGATACACCTTAGCACGTAAAGGAATATTATTTGGAGGTCCAGCCATGGAGAAGAGTTTAGACACTAGGATAAGATAAGGAACACACCCATTATAAAGAAATCACATTAGGATTCTCTTTTTAAGCTGTTCCTTAAAACACTAGTGCTTAGGAAATCTATTGGAGGCAGAAGCAGTCAAGGGTAGCCTAGGGTTAGGGTTAGGCTTGGGGTGAGGCTTAGAGTACGGCTTAGGGTACGGGTTCGGGGAGGGCTTCGGGTACGGCGTAGGGTATGGGTTAGGGTTAGGGTTAGGGTTAGTGTTAGGGTTAGGGCTCGGTTTAGGGTACGGGTTAGGATTAGGGTACATGTTAGGGTTAGGGTAGGGGTTAGGTTTAGGGTACGCGTTAGGGTTAGGGTAGTTATTAAACCTATTCCACTCTCTAGATACACCTTAGCACGTAAAGGAATATTATTTGGGGGTCCAGCCATGGAGAAGAGTTTAGACACTAAGATAAGATAAGGAACACACCCATTATAAAGAAATCACATTAGTATTCTCTTTTTAAGCTGTTCCTTAAAACACTAGTGCTTAGGAAATCTATTGGAGGCAGAAGCAGTCAAGGGTAGCCTAGGGTTAGGGTACGGCTTAGGGTACGGCTTAGGGTACGGCTTAGGGTACGGATTTGGGGAGGGCTTCGGGTACGGCGTAGGGTATGGGTTAGGGTTAGGGTTAGGGTTAGTGTTAGTGTTAGGGCTCGTTTTAGGGTATTGGTTAGGATTAGGGTACGTGTTAGTGTTAGGGTAGGGGTTAGGGTTAGGGTACGCGTTAGTGTTAGGGTAGTTATTAAACCTATCCCACTCTCTAGATACCCCTTAGCACGTAAAGGAATATTATTTGGAGGTCCAGCCATGGAGAAGAGTTTAGACACTAGGATAAGATAAGGAACACACCCATTAAAAAGAAATCACATTAGGATTCTCTTTTTAAGCTGTTCCTTAAAACACTAGTGCTTAGGAAATCTATTGGAGGCAGAAGCAGTCAAGGGTAGCCTAGGGTTAGGGTTAGGCTTAGGGTTAGGCTTAGGGTACGGCTTAGGGTACGGGTTCGGTGAGGGCTTCGGGTACGGCGTAGGGTATGGGTTAGGGTTAGGGTTAGGGTTAGTGTTAGGGTTAGGGCTCGGTTTAGGGTACGGGTTAGGATTAGGGTACGTGTTAGGGTTAGGGTAGGGGTTAGGGTTAGGGTACGCGTTAGGGTTAGGGTAGTTATTAAACCTATCCCACTCTCTAGATACCCCTTAGCACGTAAAGGAATATTATTTGGGGGTCCAGCCATGGAGAAGAGTTTATACACTAGGATAAGATAAGGACCACACCCATTATAAAGAAATCACATTAGGATTCTCTTTTTAAGCTGTTCCTTAAAATACTAGTGCTTAGGAAATCTATTGGAGGCAGAAGCAGTCAAGGGTAACCAAGGGTTAGGGTTAGGCGTGGGGTTAGGCTTAGGGTACGGCTTAGGGTACGGGTTCGGGAAGGGCTTCGGGTACGGCGTAGGGTATGGGTTAGGGTTAGGGTTAGGGTTAGTGTTAGGGTTAGGGCTCGGTTTAGGGTATTGGTTAGGATTAGGGTACGTGTTAGTGTTAGGGTAGGGGTTAGGGTTAGGGTACGCGTTAGTGTTAGGGTAGTTATTAAACCTATCCCACTCTCTAGATACCCCTTAGCACGTAAAGGAATATTATTTGGAGGTCCAGCCATGGAGAAGAGTTTAGACACTAGGATAAGATAAGGAACACACCCATTATAAAGAAATCACATTAGGATTCTCTTTTTAAGCTGTTCCTTAAAACACTAGTGCTTAGGAAATCTATTGGAGGCAGAAGCACTCAAGGGTAGCCTAGGGTTAGGGTTAGGCTTAGGGTACGGCTTAGGGTACGGCTTAGGGTACGGGTTCGGGGAGGGCTTCGGGTACGGCGTAGGGTATGGGTTAGGGTTAGGGTGAGTGTTAGGGTTAGGGCTCGGTTTAGGGTACGGGTTAGGATTAGGGTACGTGTTAGGGTTAGGGTAGGGGTTAGGGTTAGGGTACGCGTTAGTTTTAGGGTAGTTATTAAACCTATCCCACTCTCTAGATACCCCTTAGCACGTAGAGGAATATTATTTGGGGGTCCAGCCATGGAGAAGAGTTTAGACACTAAGATAATATAAGGAACACACACATTATAAAGAAATCACATTAGGATTCTCTTTTTAAGCTGTTCCTTAAAACACTAGTGCGTAGGAACTCTATTGGAGGCAGAAGCACTCAAGGGTAGCCTAGGGTTAGGGTTAGGCTTAGGGTTAGGCTTAGGGTACGGCTTAGGGTACGGCTTAGGTTACGGGTTTGGGGAGGGCTTCGGGTACGGCGTAGGGTATGGGTTAGGGTTAGGGTTAGGGTTAGTGTTAGGGTTAGGGCTCGGTTTAGGGTATTGTTTAGGATTAGGGTACGTGTTAGGGTTAGGGTAGGGGTTAGGGTTAGGGTACGTGTTAGGGTTAGGGTAGTTATTAAACCTATCCCACTCTCTAGATACACCTTGGCACGTAAAGGAATATTATTTGGGGGTCCAGCCATGGAGAAGAGTTTAGACACTAAGATAAATAAGGAACACACCCATTATAAAGAAATCACATTAGGATTCTCTTTTTAAGCTGTTCCTTAAAACACTAGTGCTTAGGAAATCTATTGGAGTCAGAAGCAGTCAAGGGTAGCCTAGGGATAGGGTTAGGCTTAGGGTTAGGCTTAGGATACGGCTTACGGTACGGGTTCGGGGAGGGCTTCGGGTACGGCGTAGGGTATGGGTTAGAGTTAGGGTTTGGGTTAGTGTTAGGGTAGGTCTCGGGTTAGGTTATGAGTTAGGATTAGGGTACGTGTTAGGGTTAGGGTAGGGGTTAGGGTTAGGGTAGGTCTCGGGTTAGGTTATGGGTTAGGATTAGGGTACTTGTTAGGGTTAGGGTAGGGGTTAGGGTTAGGGTACGCGTTAGAGTTAGGGTACTTATTAAACCTATCCCACTCTCTAGATACCCCTTAGCACGTAAAGGAATATTATTTGGAGGTCCAGCCATGGAGAAGAGTTTAGACACTAGGATAAGATAAGGAACACACCCATTATAAAGAAATCACATTAGGATTCTCTTTTTAAGCTTTTCCTTAAAACACTAGTGCTTAGGAAATCTATTGGAGGCAGAAGCATTCAAGGGTAGCCTAGGGTTAGGGTTAGGCTTAGGGTAAGGCTTAGGGTACGGGTTTGGGGAGGGCTTCGGGTACGGCGTAGGGTATGGGTTAGGGTTAGGGTTAGGGTTAGTGTTAGGGTTAGGGCTCGGTTTAGTGTATTGTTTAGGATTAGGGTACGTGTTCGGGTTAGGGTAGGGGTTAGGGTTAGGGTACGCGTTAGGGTTAGGTTAGTTATTAAACCTAACCCACTCTCTAGATACCCCTTAGCACGTAAAGGAATATTATTTGGTGGTCCAGCCATGGAGAAGAGTTTAGACCCTAGGATAAGATAAGGAACACACCCATTATAAAGAAATCACATTAGGATTCTCTTTTAAAGCTGTTCCTTAAAACACTAGTGCTTAGGAAATCTATTTGAGGCTGAAGCAGTCAAGGGTAGCCTAGGGTTAGGGTTAGGGTTAGGGTTAGTCTTAGGGTACGGCTTAGGGTACGGGTTCGGAGAGGGCTTCGCGTACGGCGTAGGGTATGGGTTAGGGTTACGGTTAGTGTTAGGGTTAGGGCTCGGTTTAGGGTACGGGTTAGGATTAGGGTACGTGTTAGGGTTAGGGTAGTTATTAAACCTATCCCACTCTCTAGATACACCTTAGCACGTAAAGGAATATTATTTGGGGGTCCAGCCATGGAGAAGAGTTTAGACACTTGGATAAGATAAGGAACACACCCATTATAAAGAAATCACATTAGGATTCTCTTTTTAAGCTGTTCCTTAAAACACTACTGCTTAGGAAATCTATTGGAGGCAGAAGCAGTCAAGGGTAGCCTAGGGTTAGGGTTAGACTTAGGGTACGGCTTAGGGTACGGCTTAGGGTACGGGTTCGGGGAAGGCTTCGGGTACGGCGTAGGGTATGGGTTAGGGTTAGTGTTAGGGTTAGGGCTCGGTTTAGTGTATTGGTTAGGATTAGGGTACGAGTTAGGGTTAGGGTAAGGGTTAGGGTTAGGGTACGCGTTAGTGTTAGGGTAGTTATTAAACCTATCCCACTCTCTAGATACCCCTTAGCACGTAAAGGAATATTATTTGGAGGTCCAGCCATGGAGAAGAGTTTAGACACTAGGATAAGATAAGGAACACACCCATTATAAATAAATCACATTAGGATTCTCTTTTTAAGCTGTTCCTTAAAACACTAGTGCTTAGGAAATCTATTGGAGGCAGAAGCAGTCAAGGGTAGCCTAGGGTTAGGGTTAGGCTTAGGGTAAGGCTTAGGGTACGGGTTCGGGGAGGGCTTCGGGTACAGTGTAGTGTATGGGTTAGGGTTAGGCTTAGGGTTAGTGTTAGGGTTAGGGCTCG
Organism: Balaenoptera physalus; assembly: GCF_965194825.1. Lineage (NCBI taxonomy): Eukaryota > Metazoa > Chordata > Mammalia > Artiodactyla > Balaenopteridae > Balaenoptera > Balaenoptera physalus. Next base: position 1,792,414 of record NW_028126467.1, read on the forward strand.
GTTTAGGGTACGGTTTAGGATTAGGGTACGTGTTAGGGTTAGGGTAGGGGTTAGGGTTAGGGTACGTGTTAGGGTTAGGGTTATTAAACCTATCCCAATCTCTAGATACCCCTTAGCACGTAGAGGAATATTATTTGGGGATCCAGCCATGGAGAAGAGTTTAGACACTAGGCTAAGATAAGGAACACACCCTTTATAGAGAAATCACATTAGGATTCTCTTTTTAAGCTGTTCCTTAAAACACTAGTGCTTAGGAAATCTATTGGAGGCAGAAGCAGTCAAGGGTAGCCTAATGTTAGCGTTAGGCTTAGGGTTAGGCTAAGGGTACGGCTTAGGGTTCGGGTTCGGGGAGGGCTTTGGGTACGGCGTAGGGTATGGGTTAGGGTTAGTGTTAGTGTTAGGGTTAGGGCTCGGTTTAGGGTACGGTTTAGGTTTAGGGTACGTGTTAGGGTTAGGGTAGGGGTTAGGGTTAGGGTACGTGTTAGGGTTAGGGTTGTTATTAAACCTATCCCACTCTCTAGATACCCCTTAGCACGTTAAGGAATATTATTTCGGGGTCCAGGCATGGAGAAGAGTTTAGACACTAGGATAAGATAAGGAACACACCCATTATAAAGAAATCACATTAGGATTCTCTTTTTAAGCTGTTCCTTAAAACACTAGTGCTTAGGAAATCTATTGGAGGCAGAAGCAGTCAAGGGTAGCCTAGGGTTAGGGTTAGGCTTAGGGTAAGGCTTAGGGTACGGGTTCGGTGAGGGCTTCGGGTACGGCGTTGTGTATGGGTTAGGGTTAGGGTTAGGGTTAGTGTTAGGGTTAGGGCTCGGTTTAGGGTACGGTTTAGGTTTAGGGTACGTGTTAGGGTTAGGGTAGGGGTTAGGGTTAGGGTACGTGTTAGGGTTAGGGTTATTAAACCTATCCCACTCTCTAGATACCCCTTAGCACGTAAAGGAATATTATTTGGGGTTCCAGCCATGGAGAAGAGTTTAGACACTAGGCTAAGATAAGGAACACACCCTTTATAGAGAAATCACATTAGGATTCTCTTTTTAAGCTGTTCCTTAAAACACTAGTGCTTAGGAAATCTATTGGAGGCAGAAGCAGTCAAGGGTAGCCTAGGGTTAGGGTTAGACTTAGGGTACGGCTTAGGGTACGGCTTAGGGTACGGGTTCGGGGAAGGCTTCGGGTACGGCGTAGGGTATGGGTTAGGGTTAGGGTTAGGGTTAGTGTTAGGGTTAGGGCTCGGTTTAGTTTATTGGTTAGGATTAGGGTACGTGTTAGGGTTAGGGTAAGGGTTAGGGTTAGGGTACGCGTTAGTGTTAGGGTAGTTATTAAACCTATCCCACTCTCTAGATACCCCTTAGCACGTAAAGGAATATTATTTGGAGGTCCAGCCATGGAGAAGAGTTTAGACACTAGGATAAGATAAGGAACACACCCATTATAAATAAATCACATTAGGATTCTCTTTTTAAGCTGTTCCTTAAAACACTAGTGCTTAGGAAATCTATTGGAGGCAGAAGCAGTCAAGGGTAGCCTAGGGTTAGGGTTAGGCTTAGGGTAAGGCTTAGGGTACGGGTTCGGGGAGGGCTTCGGGTACAGTGTAGTGTATGGGTTAGGGTTAGGCTTAGGGTTAGTGTTAGGGTTAGGGCTCGGTTTAGGGTACGGTTTAGGATTAGGGTACGTGTTAGGGTTAGGGTAGGGGTTAGGGTTAGGGTACGTGTTAGGGTTAGGGTTATTAAACCTATCCCAATCTCTAGATACCCCTTAGCACGTAGAGGAATATTATTTGGGGATCCAGCCATGGAGAAGAGTTTAGACACTAGGCTAAGATAAGGAACACACCCTTTATAGAGAAATCACATTAGGATTCTCTTTTTAAGCTGTTCCTTAAAACACTAGTGCTTAGGAAATCTATTGGAGGCAGAAGCAGTCAAGGGTAGCCTAATGTTAGCGTTAGGCTTAGGGTTAGGCTAAGGGTACGGCTTAGGGTTCGGGTTCGGGGAGGGCTTTGGGTACGGCGTAGGGTATGGGTTAGGGTTAGTGTTAGTGTTAGGGTTAGGGCTCGGTTTAGGGTACGGTTTAGGTTTAGGGTACGTGTTAGGGTTAGGGTAGGGGTTAGGGTTAGGGTACGTGTTAGGGTTAGGGTTGTTATTAAACCTATCCCACTCTCTAGATACCCCTTAGCACGTTAAGGAATATTATTTCGGGGTCCAGGCATGGAGAAGAGTTTAGACACTAGGATAAGATAAGGAACACACCCATTATAAAGAAATCACATTAGGATTCTCTTTTTAAGCTGTTCCTTAAAACACTAGTGCTTAGGAAATCTATTGGAGGCAGAAGCAGTCAAGGGTAGCCTAGGGTTAGGGTTAGGCTTAGGGTAAGGCTTTGGGTACGGGTTCGGGGAGGGCTTCGGGTACGGCGTAGGGTTTGGGTTAGGGTTAGGGTTAGGGTTAGTGTTAGGGTTAGGGCTCGGTTTAGGGTACGGTTTAGGATTAGGTTACGTGTTAGGGTTAGGGTAGGGGTTAGGCTTAGGGTACGTATTAGGGTTAGGGTAGTTATTAAACCTATCCCACTCTCTAGATACCCCTTAGCACGTAAAGGAATATTATTTGGAGGTCCAGCCATGGAGAAGAGTTTAGACACTAGGATAAGATAAGGAACACACCCATTATAAATAAATCACATTAGGATTCTCTTTTTAAGCTGTTCCTTAAAACACTAGTGCTTAGGAAATCTGTTGGAGGCAGAAGCAGTCAAGGGTAGCCTAGGGTTAGGGTTAGGCTTAGGGTTAGGCTTAGGGTACGGCTTAGGGTACGGGTTCGGGGAGGGCTTCGGGTACGGTGTAGGGTATGGGTTAGGGTTAGGGTTAGGGTTAGGCTTAGGATACAGCTTAGGGTACGGGTTTGGGGAGGCCTTCGGGTACGGCCTAGGGTATGGGTTAGGGTTAGGGTTGGGGATAGTGTTAGGGTTAGGTCTCGGTTTAGGGTACGGGTTAGGATTAGGGTACGTGTTAGGGTTAGGGTAGGGGTTAGGGTTAGGGTACACGTTAGAGTTAGGGTAGTTATTAAACCTATCCCACTCTCTAGATACACCTTAGCAAGTAAAGGAATATTATTTTGGGGTCCACCCATGGAGAAGAGTTTAGACACTAAGATAATATAAGGAACACACACATTATAAAGAAATCACATTAGGATTCTCTTTTTAAGCTGTTCCTTAAAACACTAGTGCGTAGGAAATCTATTGGAGGCAGAAGCAGTCAAGGGTAGCCTAGGGTTAGGGTTAGGCTTAGGGTTATGCTTAGGGTACGGCTTAGGGTACGGGTTTGGGGAGGGCTTCGGGGACGGCGTAGGGTATGGGTTAGGGTTAGGGTTAGGGTTAGTGTTAGGGTTAGGGCTCGGTTTAGGGTATTGTTTAGGATTAGGGTACGTGTTAGGGTTAGGGTAGGGGTTAGGGTTAGGGTACGTGTTAGGGTTAGGGTAGTTATTAAACCTATCCCACTCTCTAGATACACCTTAGCACGTAAAGGAATATTACTTGGGGGTCCAGCCATGGAGAAGAGTTTAGACACTAGGATAAATAAGGAACACACCCATTATAAAGAAATCACATTAGGATTCTCTTTTTAAGCTGTTCCTTAAAACACTAGTGCTTAGGAAATCTATTGGAGTCAGAAGCAGTCAAGGGTAGCCTAGGGTTAGGGTTAGGCTTAGGGTTAGGCTTAGGATACGGATTACGGTATGGGTTCGGGTACGGCGTAGGGTATGGGTTAGAGTTAGGGTTAGGGTTAGTGTTAGGGTAGGTCTCGGGTTAGGTTATGAGTTAGGATTAGGGTACGTGTTAGGGTTAGGGTAGGGGTTAGGGTTAGGGTAGGTCTCGGGTTAGGTTATGGGTTAGGATTAGGGTACTTGTTAGGGTTAGGGTAGGGGTTAGGGTTAGGGTACGCGTTAGAGTTAGGGTACTTATTAAACCTATCCCACTCTCTAGATACCCCTTAGCACGTAAAGGAATATTATTTGGAGGTCCAGCCATGGAGAAGAGTTTAGACACTAGGATAAGATAAGGAACACACCCATTATAAAGAAATCACATTAGGATTCTCTTTTTAAGTTGTTCCTTAAAACACTAGTGCTTAGGAAATCTATTGGAGGCAGAAGCAGTCAAGGGTAGCCTAGGGTTAGGGTTAGGCTTAGGGTTAGTCTTAGGGTACGGCTTAGGGTACGGGTTCGGAGAGGGCTTCGCGTATGGCGTAGGGTATGGGTTAGGGTTAGGGTTAGGGTTAGTGTTAGGGTTAGGGCTCGGTTTAGGGTACGGGTTAGGATTAGGGTACGTGTTAGGGTTAGGGTAGGGGTTAGGGTTAGGGTACGCGTTAGGGTTAGGGTAGTTATTAAACCTATCCCACTCTCTAGATACCCCTTAGCACATAAAGGAATATTATTTGGGGGTCCAGCCATGGAGAAGAGTTTAGACACTAAGATAATATAAGGAACACACACATTATAAAGAAATCACATTAGGATTCTCTTTTTAAGCTGTTCCTTAAACCACTAGTGCTTAGGAAATCTATTGGAGGCAGAAGCAGTCAAGGGTAGCCTAGGGTTAGGGTTTGGGTTAGGGTTAGGCTTAGGGTACGGCTTAGGGTACGGGCTCATGGAGGGGTTCGGGTAAGGCGTAGGGTATGGGTTAGGGTTAGGGTTAGTGTTAGGGTTAGGGCTCGGTTTAGGGTACGGTTTAGGATTAGGGTACGTGTTAGGGTTAGGGTAGTTATTAAACCTATCCCACTCTCTAGATACCCCTTAGCACGTAAAGGAATATTATTTGGGGGTCCAGCCATGGAGAAGAGTTTAGACACTAGGATAAGATAAGGAACACACCCATTATAAAGAAATCACATTAGGATTCTCTTTTTAAGCTGTTCCTTAAAACACTACTGCTTAGGAAATCTATTGGAGGCAGAAGCAGTCAAGGGTAGCCTAGGGTTAGGGTTAGACTTAGGGTACGGCTTAGGGTACGGGTTCGGGGAGGGCTTCGGGTACGGCGTAGGGTATGGGTTAGGGTTATGGTTAGGGTTAGTGTTAGGGTTAGGGCTCGGTTTAGTGTATTGGTTAGGATTAGGGTACGTGTTAGGGTTAGGGTAAGGGTTAGGGTTAGGGTACGCGTTAGTGTTACGGTAGTTATTAAAACTATCCCACTCTCTAGATACCCCTTAGCACGTAAAGGAATATTATTTGGAGGTCCAGCCATGGAGAAGAGTTTAGACACTAGGATAAGATAAGGAACACACCCATTATAAATAAATCACATTAGGATTCTCTTTTTAAGCTGTTCCTTAAAACACTAGTGCTTAGGAAATCTATTGGAGGCAGAAGCAGTCAAGGGTAGCCTAGGGTTAGGGTTAGGCTTAGGGTTAGGCTTAGGGTACGGCTTAGGGTACGGGTTCGGGGAGGGCTTCGGGTACGGCGTAGGGTATGGGTTAGGGTTAGGGTTAGGGTTAGTGTTAGGGTTAGGGCTCGGTTTAGGGTACGGTTTAGGATTAGGTTACGTGTTAGTGTTAGGTTAGGGGTTAGGCTTAGGGTACGTGTTAGGGTTAGGGTAGTTATTAAACCTATCCCACTCTCTAGATACCCCTTAGCACGTAAAGAATATTATTTGGGGGTCCAGCCATGGAGAAGAGTTAAACACTAGGATAAGATAAGGAACACACCCATTATAAAGAAATCACATTAGGATTCTCTTTTTATGCTGTTCCTTAAAACACTAGTGCTTAGGAAATCTATTGGAGGCAGAAGCAGTCAAGGGTAGCCTAGGGTTAGGGTTAGGCTTAGGGTTAGGCTTAGGGTACGGCTTAGGGTACGGTTTCGGGGAGGGCTTCGGGTACGGCGTAGGGTATGGGTTAGGGTTAGGGTTAGGGTTAGTGTTAGGGTTAGGGCTCGGTTTAGGGTATTGGTTAGGATTAGGGTACTTGTTAGGATTAGGGTAGGGGTTAGGGTTATGGTACGCGTTAGGGTTAAGGTAGTTATTAAACCTATCCCACTCTCTAGATACCCCTTAGAACATAAAGGAATATTATTTGGAGGTCCAGCCATGGAGAAGAATTTAGACACTAGGATAAGATAAGGAACACACACATTATAAAGAAATCACTTTAGGATTCTATTTTTAAGCTGTTCCTGAAAACACTAGTGCTTAGGAAATCTATTGGCGGCAGAAGCAGTCAAGGGTAGCCTAGGGTTAGGGTTAGGCTTATGGTTAGGCTTAGGATACAGCTTAGGGTACGGGTTTGGGGAGGGCTTCGGGTACGGCCTAGGGTATGGGTTAGGGTTAGGGTTGGGGTTAGTGTTAGGGTTAGGTCTCGGTTTAGGGTACGGGTTAGGATTAGGGTACGTGTTAGGGTTAGGGTAGGGGTTAGGGTTAGGGTACACGTTAGAGTTAGGGTAGTTATTAAACCTATCCCACTCTCTAGATACACCTTAGCAAGTAAAGGAATATTATTTTGGGGTCCACCCATGGAGAAGAGTTTAGACACTAAGATAATATAAGGAACACACACATTATAAAGAAATCACATTAGGATTCTCTTTTTAAGCTGTTCCTTAAAACACTAGTGCGTAGGAAATCTATTGGAGGCAGAAGCAGTCAAGGGCAGCCTAGGGTTAGGGTTAGGCTTAGGGTTAGGCTTCGGGTACGGCTTAGGGTACGGGTTTGGGGAGGGCTTCGGGTACGGCGTAGGGTATGGGTTAGGGTTAGGGTTAGGGTTAGTGTTAGGGTTAGGGCTCGGTTTAGGGTATTGTTTAGGATTAGGGTACGTGTTAGGGTTAGGGTAGGGGTTAGGGTTAGGGTACGTGTTAGGGTTAGGGTAGTTATTAAACCTATCCCACTCTCTAGATACCCCTTAGCACGTAAAGGAATATTATTTGGGGATCCAGCCATGGAGAAGAGTTTAGACACTAGGCTAAGATAAGGAACACACCCTTTATAGAGAAATCACATTAGGATTCTCTTTTTAAGCTGTTCCTTAAAACACTAGTGCTTAGGAAATCTATTGGAGGCAGAAGCAGTCAAGGGTAGCCTAATGTTAGGGTTAGGCTTAGGGTTAGGCTAAGGGTACGGCTTAGGGTTTGGGTTCGGGGAGGGCTTCGGGTACGGCGTAGGGTATGGGTTAAGGTTATTGTTAGTGTTAGGGTTAGGGCTCGGTTTAGGGTACGGTTTAGGTTTAGGGTACGTGTTAGGGTTAGGGTAGGGGTTAGGGTTAGGGTACGTGTTAGGGTTAGGGTTGTTATTAAACCTATCCCACTCTCTAGATACCCCTTAGCACGTTAAGGAATATTATTTGGGGGTCCAGGCATGGAGAAGAGTTTAGACACTAGGATAAGATAAGGAACACACCCATTATAAAGAAATCACATTAGGATTCTCTTTTTAACCTGTTCCTTAAAACACTAGTGCTTAGGAAATCTATTGGAGGCAGAAGCAGTCAAGGGTAGCCTAGGGTTAGGGTTAGGCTTAGGGTAAGGCTTAGGGTACGGGTTCGGGGAGGGCTTCGGGTACGGCGTAGGGTATGGGTTAGGGTTAGGGTTAGGGTTAGTGTTAGGGTTAGGGCTCGGTTTAGGGTACGGGTTAGGATTAGGGTACGTGTTAGGGTTAGGGTAGTTATTAAACCTATCCCACTCTCTAGATACCCCTTAGCACGTAAAGGAATATTATTTGGAGGTCCAGCCATGGAGAAGAGTTTAGACACTAGGATAAGATAAGGAACACACCCATTATAAATAAATCACATTAGGATTCTCTTTTTAAGCTGTTCCTTAAAACACTAGTGCTTAGGAAATCTGTTGGAGGCAGAAGCAGTCAAGGGTAGCCTAGGGTTAGGGTTAGGCTTAGGGTTAGGCTTAGGGTACGGCTTAGGGTACGGGTTCGGGGAGGGCTTCGGGTACGGTGTAGGGTATGGGTTAGGGTTAGGGTTAGGGTTAGGCTTAGGATACAGCTTAGGGTACGGGTTTGGGGAGGCCTTCGGGTACGGCCTAGGGTATGGGTTAGGGTTAGGGTTGGGGATAGTGTTAGGGTTAGGTCTCGGTTTAGGGTACGGGTTAGGATTAGGGTACGTGTTAGGGTTAGGGTAGGGGTTAGGGTTAGGGTACACGTTAGAGTTAGGGTAGTTATTAAACCTATCCCACTCTCTAGATACACCTTAGCAAGTAAAGGAATATTATTTTGGGGTCCACCCATGGAGAAGAGTTTAGACACTAAGATAATATAAGGAACACACACATTATAAAGAAATCACATTAGGATTCTCTTTTTAAGCTGTTCCTTAAAACACTAGTGCGTAGGAAATCTATTGGAGGCAGAAGCAGTCAAGGGTAGCCTAGGGTTAGGGTTAGGCTTAGGGTTATGCTTAGGGTACGGCTTAGGGTACGGGTTTGGGGAGGGCTTCGGGGACGGCGTAGGGTATGGGTTAGGGTTAGGGTTAGGGTTAGTGTTAGGGTTAGGGCTCGGTTTAGGGTATTGTTTAGGATTAGGGTACGTGTTAGGGTTAGGGTAGGGGTTAGGGTTAGGGTACGTGTTAGGGTTAGGGTAGTTATTAAACCTATCCCACTCTCTAGATACACTATAGCACGTAAAGGAATATTACTTGGGGGTCCAGCCATGGAGAAGAGTTTAGACACTAGGATAAATAAGGAACACACCCATTATAAAGAAATCACATTAGGATTCTCTTTTTAAGCTGTTCCTTAAAACACTAGTGCTTAGGAAATCTATTGGAGTCAGAAGCAGTCAAGGGTAGCCTAGGGTTAGGGTTAGGCTTAGGGTTAGGCTTAGGATACGGATTACGGTACGGGTTCGGGTACGGCGTAGGGTATGGGTTAGAGTTAGGGTTAGGGTTAGTGTTAGGGTAGGTCTCGGGTTAGGTTATGAGTTAGGATTAGGGTACGTGTTAGGGTTAGGGTAGGGGTTAGGGTTAGGGTAGGTCTCGGGTTAGGTTATGGGTTAGGATTAGGGTACTTGTTAGGGTTAGGGTAGGGGTTAGGGTTAGGGTACGCGTTAGAGTTAGGGTACTTATTAAACCTATCCCACTCTCTAGATACCCCTTAGCACGTAAAGGAATATTATTTGGAGGTCCAGCCATGGAGAAGTGTTTAGACACTAGGATAAGATAAGGAACACACCCATTATAAAGAAATCACATTAGGATTCTCTTTTTAAGTTGTTCCTTAAAACACTAGTGCTTAGGAAATCTATTGGAGGCAGAAGCAGTCAAGGGTAGCCTAGGGTTAGGGTTAGGCTTAGGGTTAGTCTTAGGGTACGGCTTAGGGTACGGGTTCGGAGAGGGCTTCGCGTATGGCGTAGGGTATGGGTTAGGGTTAGGGTTAGGGTTAGTGTTAGGGTTAGGGCTCGGTTTAGGGTACGGGTTAGGATTAGGGTACGTGTTAGGGTTAGGGTAGGGGTTAGGGTTAGGGTACGCGTTAGGGTTAGGGTAGTTATTAAACCTATCCCACTCTCTAGATACCCCTTAGCACATAAAGGAATATTATTTGGGGGTCCAGCCATGGAGAAGAGTTTAGACACTAAGATAATATAAGGAACACACACATTATAAAGAAATCACATTAGGATTCTCTTTTTAAGCTGTTCCTTAAACCACTAGTGCTTAGGAAATCTATTGGAGGCAGAAGCAGTCAAGGGTAGCCTAGGGTTAGGGTTTGGGTTAGGGTTAGGCTTAGGGTACGGCTTAGGGTACGGGCTCATGGAGGGGTTCGGGTAAGGCGTAGGGTATGGGTTAGGGTTAGGGTTAGTGTTAGGGTTAGGGCTCGGTTTAGGGTACGGTTTAGGATTAGGGTACGTGTTAGGGTTAGGGTAGTTATTAAACCTATCCCACTCTCTAGATACCCCTTAGCACGTAAAGGAATATTATTTGGGGGTCCAGCCATGGAGAAGAGTTTAGACACTAGGATAAGATAAGGAACACACCCATTATAAAGAAATCACATTAGGATTCTCTTTTTAAGCTGTTCCTTAAAACACTACTGCTTAGGAAATCTATTGGAGGCAGAAGCAGTCAAGGGTAGCCTAGGGTTAGGGTTAGACTTAGGGTACGGCTTAGGGTACGGGTTCGGGGAGGGCTTCGGGTACGGCGTAGGGTATGGGTTAGGGTTATGGTTAGGGTTAGTGTTAGGGTTAGGGCTCGGTTTAGTGTATTGGTTAGGATTAGGGTACGTGTTAGGGTTAGGGTAAGGGTTAGGGTTAGGGTACGCGTTAGTGTTACGGTAGTTATTAAAACTATCCCACTCTCTAGATACCCCTTAGCACGTAAAGGAATATTATTTGGAGGTCCAGCCATGGAGAAGAGTTTAGACACTAGGATAAGATAAGGAACACACCCATTATAAATAAATCACATTAGGATTCTCTTTTTAAGCTGTTCCTTAAAACACTAGTGCTTAGGAAATCTATTGGAGGCAGAAGCAGTCAAGGGTAGCCTAGGGTTAGGGTTAGGCTTAGGGTTAGGCTTAGGGTACGGCTTAGGGTACGGGTTCGGGGAGGGCTTCGGGTACGGCGTAGGGTATGGGTTAGGGTTAGGGTTAGGGTTAGTGTTAGGGTTAGGGCTCGGTTTAGGGTACGTTTTAGGATTAGGTTACGTGTTAGTGTTAGGTTAGGGGTTAGGCTTAGGGTACGTGTTAGGGTTAGGGTAGTTATTAAACCTATCCCACTCTCTAGATACCCCTTAGCACGTAAAGAATATTATTTGGGGGTCCAGCCATGGAGAAGAGTTAAACACTAGGATAAGATAAGGAACACACCCATTATAAAGAAATCACATTAGGATTCTCTTTTTATGCTGTTCCTTAAAACACTAGTGCTTAGGAAATCTATTGGAGGCAGAAGCAGTCAAGGGTAGCCTAGGGTTAGGGTTAGGCTTAGGGTTAGGCTTAGGGTACGGCTTAGGGTACGGTTTCGGGGAGGGCTTCGGGTACGGCGTAGGGTATGGGTTAGGGTTAGGGTTAGGGTTAGTGTTAGGGTTAGGGCTCGGTTTAGGGTATTGGTTAGGTTTAGGGTACTTGTTAGGATTAGGGTAGGGGTTAGGGTTATGGTACGCGTTAGGGTTAAGGTAGTTATTAAACCTATCCCACTCTCTAGATACCCCTTAGAACATAAAGGAATATTATTTGGAGGTCCAGCCATGGAGAAGAATTTAGACACTAGGATAAGATAAGGAACACACACATTATAAAGAAATCACTTTAGGATTCTATTTTTAAGCTGTTCCTGAAAACACTAGTGCTTAGGAAATCTATTGGCGGCAGAAGCAGTCAAGGGTAGCCTAGGGTTAGGGTTAGGCTTATGGTTAGGCTTAGGATACAGCTTAGGGTACGGGTTTGGGGAGGGCTTCGGGTACGGCCTAGGGTATGGGTTAGGGTTAGGGTTGGGGTTAGTGTTAGGGTTAGGTCTCGGTTTAGGGTACGGGTTAGGATTAGGGTACGTGTTAGGGTTAGGGTAGGGGTTAGGGTTAGGGTACACGTTAGAGTTAGGGTAGTTATTAAACCTATCCCACTCTCTAGATACACCTTAGCAAGTAAAGGAATATTATTTTGGGGTCCACCCATGGAGAAGAGTTTAGACACTAAGATAATATAAGGAACACACACATTATAAAGAAATCACATTAGGATTCTCTTTTTAAGCTGTTCCTTAAAACACTAGTGCGTAGGAAATCTATTGGAGGCAGAAGCAGTCAAGGGCAGCCTAGGGTTAGGGTTAGGCTTAGGGTTAGGCTTCGGGTACGGCTTAGGGTACGGGTTTGGGGAGGGCTTCGGGGACGGCGTAGGGTATGGGTTAGGGTTAGGGTTAGGGTTAGTGTTAGGGTTAGGGCTCGGTTTAGGGTATTGTTTAGGATTAGGGTACGTGTTAGGGTTAGGGTAGGGGTTAGGGTTAGGGTACGTGTTAGGGTTAGGGTAGTTATTAAACCTATCCCACTCTCTAGATACCCCTTAGCACGTAAAGGAATATTATTTGGGGATCCAGCCATGGAGAAGAGTTTAGACACTAGGCTAAGATAAGGAACACACCCTTTATAGAGAAATCACATTAGGATTCTCTTTTTAAGCTGTTCCTTAAAACACTAGTGCTTAGGAAATCTATTGGAGGCAGAAGCAGTCAAGGGTAGCCTAATGTTAGGGTTAGGCTTAGGGTTAGGCTAAGGGTACGGCTTAGGGTTTGGGTTCGGGGAGGGCTTCGGGTACGGCGTAGGGTATGGGTTAAGGTTATTGTTAGTGTTAGGGTTAGGGCTCGGTTTAGGGTACGGTTTAGGTTTAGGGTACGTGTTAGGGTTAGGGTAGGGGTTAGGGTTAGGGTACGTGTTAGGGTTAGGGTTGTTATTAAACCTATCCCACTCTCTAGATACCCCTTAGCACGTTAAGGAATATTATTTGGGGGTCCAGGCATGGAGAAGAGTTTAGACACTAGGATAAGATAAGGAACACACCCATTATAAAGAAATCACATTAGGATTCTCTTTTTAACCTGTTCCTTAAAACACTAGTGCTTAGGAAATCTATTGGAGGCAGAAGCAGTCAAGGGTAGCCTAGGGTTAGGGTTAGGCTTAGGGTAAGGCTTAGGGTACGGGTTCGGGGAGGGCTTCGGGTACGGCGTAGGGTATGGGTTAGGGTTAGGGTTAGGGTTAGTGTTAGGGTTAGGGCTCGGTTTAGGGTACGGGTTAGGATTAGGGTACGTGTTAGGGTTAGGGTAGTTATTAAACCTATCCCACTCTCTAGATACCCCTTAGCACGTAAAGGAATATTATTTGGGGGTCCAGCCATGGAGAAGAGTTTAGACACTAGGATAAGATAAGGAACACACCCATTATAAAGAAATCACATTAGGATTCTCTTTTTAAGCTGTTCCTTAAAACACTACTGCTTAGGAAATCTATTGGAGGCAGAAGCAGTCAAGGGTAGCCTAGGGTTAGGGTTAGACTTAGGGTACGGCTTAGGGTACGGCTTAGGGTACGGGTTCGGGGAGGGCTTCGGGTACGGCGTAGGGTATGGGTTAGGGTTATGGTTAGGGTTAGTGTTAGGGTTAGGGCTCGGTTTAGTGTATTGGTTAGGATTAGGGTACGTGTTAGGGTTAGGGTAAGGGTTAGGGTTAGGGTACGCATTAGTGTTACGGTAGTTATTAAAACTATCCCACTCTCTAGATACCCCTTAGCACGTAAAGGAATATTATTTGGAGGTCCAGCCATGGAGAAGAGTTTAGACACTAGGATAAGATAAGGAACACACCCATTATAAATAAATCACTTTAGGATTCTCTTTTTAAGCTGTTCCTTAAAACACTAGTGCTTAGGAAATCTATTGGAGGCAGAAGCAGTCAAGGGTAGCCTAGGGTTAGGGTTAGGCTTAGGGTTAGGCTTAGGGTACGGCTTAGGGTACGGGTTCGGGGAGGGCTTCGGGTACGGCGTAGGGTATGGGTTAGGGTTAGGGTTAGGGTTAGTGTTAGGGTTAGGGCTCGGTTTAGGGTACGGTTTAGGATTAGGTTACGTGTTAGTGTTAGGGTAGGGGTTAGGCTTAGGGTACGTGTTAGGGTTAGGGTAGTTATTAAACCTATCCCACTCTCTAGATACCCCTTAGCACGTAAAGAATATTATTTGGGGGTCCAGCCATGGAGAAGAGTTAAACACTAGGATAAGATAAGGAACACACCCATTATAAAGAAATCACATTAGGATTCTCTTTTTATGCTGTTCCTTAAAACACTAGTGCTTAGGAAATCTATTGGAGGCAGAAGCAGTCAAGGGTAGCCTAGGGTTAGGGTTAGGCTTAGGGTTAGGCTTAGGGTACGGCTTAGGGTACGGTTTCGGGGAGGGCTTCGGGTACGGCGTAGGGTATGGGTTAGGGTTAGGGTTAGGGTTAGTGTTAGGGTTAGGGCTCGGTTTAGGGTATTGGTTAGGATTAGGGTACTTGTTAGGGTTAGGGTAGGGGTTAGGGTTATGGTACGCGTTAGGGTTAAGGTAGTTATTAAACCTATCCCACTCTCTAGATACCCCTTAGAACATAAAGGAATATTATTTGGAGGTCCAGCCATGGAGAAGAATTTAGACACTAGGATAAGATAAGGAACACACACATTATAAAGAAATCACTTTAGGATTCTATTTTTAAGCTGTTCCTGAAAACACTAGTGCTTAGGAAATCTATTGGCGGCAGAAGCAGTCAAGGGTAGCCTAGGGTTAGGGTTAGGCTTATGGTTAGGCTTAGGATACAGCTTAGGGTACGGGTTTGGGGAGGGCTTCGGGTACGGCCTAGGGTATGGGTTAGGGTTAGGGTTGGGGTTAGTGTTAGGGTTAGGTCTCGGTTTAGGGTACGGGTTAGGATTAGGGTACGTGTTAGGGTTAGGGTAGGGGTTAGGGTTAGGGTACACGTTAGAGTTAGGGTAGTTATTAAACCTATCCCACTCTCTAGATACACCTTAGCAAGTAAAGGAATATTATTTTGGGGTCCACCCATGGAGAAGAGTTTAGACACTAAGATAATATAAGGAACACACACATTATAAAGAAATCACATTAGGATTCTCTTTTTAAGCTGTTCCTTAAAACACTAGTGCGTAGGAAATCTATTGGAGGCAGAAGCAGTCAAGGGCAGCCTAGGGTTAGGGTTAGGCTTAGGGTTAGGCTTCGGGTACGGCTTAGGGTACGGGTTTGGGGAGGGCTTCGGGGACGGCGTAGGGTATGGGTTAGGGTTAGGGTTAGGGTTAGTGTTAGGGTTAGGGCTCGGTTTAGGGTATTGTTTAGGATTAGGGTACGTGTTAGGGTTAGGGTAGGGGTTAGGGTTAGGGTACGTGTTAGGGTTAGGGTAGTTATTAAACCTATCCCACTCTCTAGATACCCCTTAGCACGTAAAGGAATATTATTTGGGGATCCAGCCATGGAGAAGAGTTTAGACACTAGGCTAAGATAAGGAACACACCCTTTATAGAGAAATCACATTAGGATTCTCTTTTTAAGCTGTTGCTTAAAACACTAGTGCTTAGGAAATCTATTGGAGGCAGAAGCAGTCAAGGGTAGCCTAATGTTAGGGTTAGGCTTAGGGTTAGGCTAAGGGTACGGCTTAGGGTTCGGGTTCGGGGAGGGCTTCGGGTACGGCGTAGGGTATGGGTTAAGGTTAGTGTTAGTGTTAGGGTTAGGGCTCGGTTTAGGGTACGGTTTAGGTTTAGGGTACGTGTTAGGGTTAGGGTAGGGGTTAGGGTTAGGGTACGTGTTAGGGTTAGGGTTGTTATTAAACCTATCCCACTCTCTAGATACCCCTTAGCACGTTAAGGAATATTATTTGGGGGTCCAGGCATGGAGAAGAGTTTAGACACTAGGATAAGATAAGGAACACACCCATTATAAAGAAATCACATTAGGATTCTCTTTTTAACCTGTTCCTTAAAACACTAGTGCTTAGGAAATCTATTGGAGGCAGAAGCAGTCAAGGGTAGCCTAGGGTTAGGGTTAGGCTTAGGGTAAGGCTTAGGGTACGGGTTCGGGGAGGGCTTCGGGTACGGCGTAGGGTATGGGTTAGGGTTAGGGTTAGGGTTAGTGTTAGGGTTAGGGCTCGGTTTAGGGTACGGTTTAGGATTAGGTTACGTGTTAGGGTTAGGGTAGGGGTTAGGCTTAGGTTACGTGTTAGGGTTAGGGTAGTTATTAAACCTATCCCACTCTCTAGATACCCCTTAGCACGTAAAGAATATTATTTGGGGGTCCAGCCATGGAGAAGAGTTAAACACTAGGATAAGATAAGGAACGCACCCATTATAAAGAAATCACATTAGGATTCTCTTTTTATGCTGTTCCTTAAAACACTAGTGCTTAGGAAATCTATTGGAGGCAGAAGCAGTCAAGGGTAGCCTAGGGTTAGGGTTAGGCTTAGGGTGAGGCTTAGGGTACGGCTTAGGGTACGGTTTCGGAGAGGGCTTCGGGTACGACGTAGGGTATGGGTTAGGGTGAGTGTTAGGGTTAGTGTTAGGGTTAGGGCTCGGTTTAGTGTATTGTTTAGGATTAGGGTACGTGTTAGGGTTAGGGTAGGGGTTAGGGTTAGGGTACGCGTTAGGGTTAGGTTAGTTATTAAACCTATCCCACTCTCTAGATACCCCTTAGCACGTAAAGGAATATTATTTGGTGGTCCAGCCATGGAGAAGAGTTTAGACCCTAGGATAAGATAAGGAACACACCCATTATAAAGAAATCACATTAGGATTCTCTTTTAAAGCTGTTCCTTAAAACACTAGTGCTTAGGAAATCTATTGGAGGCAGAAGCAGTCAAGGGTAGCCTAGGGTTAGGGTTAGGGTTAGGGTTAGGCTTAGGGTACGGCTTAGGGTACGGGCTCGGTGAGGGGTTCGGGTAAGGAGTAGGGTATGGGTTAGGGTTAGGGTTAGGGTTAGTGTTAGGGTTAGGGCTCGGTTTAGGGTACGGGTTAGGATTAGGGTACGTGTTAGGGTTAGGGTAGGGGTTAGGGTTAGGGTACGCGTTAGGGTTAGGGTAGTTATTAAACCTATCCCACTCTCTAGATACCCCTTAGCACGTAAAGGAATATTATTTGGGGATCCAGCCATGGAGAAGAGTTTAGACACTAGGCTAAGATAAGGAACACACCCTTTATAGAGAAATCACATTAGGATTCTCTTTTTAAGCTGTTCCTTAAAACACTAGTGGTTAGGAAATCTATTGGAGGCAGAAGCAGTCAAGGGTAGCCTAATGTTAGGGTTAGGCTTAGGGTTAGGCTAAGGGTACGGCTTAGGGTTCGGGTTTGGGGAGGGCTTCGGGTACGGCGTAGGGTATGGGTTAAGGTTAGTGTTAGTGTTAGGGTTAGGGCTCGGTTTAGGGTACGGTTTAGGTTTAGGGTACGTGTTAGGGTTAGGGTAGGGGTTAGGGTTAGGGTACGTGTTAGGGTTAGGGTTGTTATTAAACCTATCCCACTCTCTAGATACCCCTTAGCACGTTAAGGTATATTATTTGGGGGTCCAGGCATGGAGAAGAGTTTAGACACTAGGATAAGATAAGGAACACACCCATTATAAAGAAATCACATTAGGATTCTCTTTTTAACCTGTTCCTTAAAACACTAGTGCTTAGGAAATCTATTGGAGGCAGAAGCAGTCAAGGGTACCCTAGGGTTAGGGTTAGGCTTAGGGTAAGGCTTAGGGTACGGGTTCGGGGAGGGCTTCGGGTACGGCGTAGGGTATGGGTTAGGGTTAGGGTTAGGGTTAGTGTTAGGGTTAGGGCTCGGTTTAGGGTACGGTTTAGGATTAGGTTACGTGTTAGGGTTAGGGTAGGGGTTAGGCTTAGGGTACGTGTTAGGGTTAGGGTAGTTATTAAACCTATCCCACTCTCTAGATACCCCTTAACACGTAAAGAATATTATTTGGGGGTCCAGCCATGGAGAAGAGTTAAACACTAGGATAAGATAAGGAACACACCCATTATAAAGAAATCACATTACGATTCACTTTTTATGCTGTTCCTTAAAACACTAGTGCTTAGGAAATCTATTGGAGGCAGAAGCAGTCAAGGGTAGCCTAGGGTTAGGGTTAGGCTTAGGGTGAGGCTTAGGGTACGGCTTAGGGTACGGGTTCGGGGAGGGCTTCGGGTACGGCGTAGGGTATGGGTTAGGGTTAGGGTTAGGGTTAGTGTTAGGGTTAGGGCTCGGTTTAGTGTATTGGTTAGGATTAGGGTACGTGTTAGGGTTAGGGTAAGGGTTAGGGTTAGGGTACGCGTTAGTGTTAGGGTTGTTATTAAACCTATCCCACTCTCTAGATACCCCTTAGAACATAAAGGAATATTATTTGGAGGTCCAGCCATGGAGAAGAATTTAGACACTAGGATAATATAAGGAACACACACATTATAAAGAAATCACTTTAGGATTCTATTTTTAAGCTGTTCCTTAAAACACTAGTGCTTAGGAAATCTATTGGCGGCAGAAGCAGTCAAGGGTAGCCTAGGGTTAGGGTTAGGCTTATGGTTAGGCTTAGGATACAGCTTAGGGTACGGGTTTGGGGAGGGCTTCGGGTACGGCCTAGGGTATGGGTTAGGGTTAGGGTTGGGGATAGTGTTAGGGTTAGGTCTCGGTTTAGGGTACGGGTTAGGATTAGGGTACGTGTTAGGGTTAGGGTAGGGGTTAGGGTTAGGGTACACGTTAGAGTTAGGGTAGTTATTAAACCTATCCCACTCTCTAGATACACCTTAGCAAGTAAAGGAATATTATTTTGGGGTCCACCCATGGAGAAGAGTTTAGACACTAAGATAATATAAGGAACACACACATTATAAAGAAATCACATTAGGATTCTCTTTTTAAGCTGTTCCTTAAAACACTAGTGCGTAGGAAATCTATTGGAGGCAGAAGCAGTCAAGGGTAGCCTAGGGTTAGGGTTAGGCTTAGGGTTAGGCTTAGGGTACGGCTTAGGGTACGGGTTTGGGGAGGGCTTTGGGGACGGCGTAGGGTATGGGTTAGGGTTAGGGTTAGGGTTAGTGTTAGGGTTAGGGCTCGGTTTAGGGTATTGTTTAGGATTAGGGTACGTGTTAGGGTTAGGGTAGGGGTTAGGGTTAGGGTACGTGTTAGGGTTAGGGTAGTTATTAAACCTATCCCACTCTCTAGATACACCTTAGCACGTAAAGGAATATTACTTGGGGGTCCAGCCATGGAGAAGAGTTTAGACACTAGGATAAATAAGGAACACACCCATTATAAAGAAATCACATTAGGATTCTCTTTTTAAGCTGTTCCTTAAAACACTAGTGCTTAGGAAATCTATTGGAGTCAGAAGCTGTCAAGGGTAGCCTAGGGTTAGGGTTAGGCTTAGGGTTAGGCTTAGGATACGGCTTACGGTACGGGTTCGGGTACGGCGTAGGGTATGGGTTAGAGTTAGGGTTAGGGTTAGTGTTAGGGTAGGTCTCGGGTTAGGTTATGAGTTAGGATTAGGGTACGTGTTAGGGTTAGGGTAGGGGTTAGGGTTAGGGTAGGTCTCGGGTTAGGTTATGGGTTAGGATTAGGGTACTTGTTAGGGTTAGGGTAGGGGTTAGGGTTAGGGTACGCGTTAGAGTTAGGGTACTTATTAAACCTATCCCACTCTGTAGATACCCCTTAGCACGTAAAGGAATATTATTTGGAGGTCCAGCCATGGAGAAGAGTTTAGACACTAGGATAAGATAAGGAACACACCCATTATAAAGAAATCACATTAGGATTCTCTTTTTAAGTTGTTCCTTAAAACACTAGTGCTTAGGAAATCTATTGGAGGCCGAAGCAGTCAAGGGTAGCCTAGGGTTAGGGTTAGGCTTAGGGTAAGGCTTAGGGTACGGGTTTGGGGAGGGCTTCGGGTACGGTGTAGTGTATGGGTTAGGGTTAGGGTTAGGGTTAGTGTTAGGGTTAGGGCTCGGTTTAGGATACGGTTTAGGATTAGGGTACGTGTTAGGGTTGGGGTAGGGGTTAGGGTTAGGGTAGTTATTAAACCTATCCCACTCTCTATATACCCCTTAGCACGTAAAGGAATATTATTTGGGGGTCCAGCAATGGAGAAGACTTTAGACACTAGGATAAGATAAGGAACACACCCATTATAAAGAAATCACATTAGGATTCTCATTTTAAGCTGTTCCTTAAAACACTAGTGCTTAGGAAATCTATTGGAGGCAGAAGCAGACAAGGGTAGCCTAGGGTTAGTGTTAGGCTTAGGGTTAGGCTTAGGGTACGGCTTAGGGTACGGGTTCGGGGAGGGCTTCGGGTACGGCGTAGGGTATGGGTTAGGGTTAGTGTTAGGGTTAGTGTTAGGGTTAGGGCTCGGTTTAGTGTATTGTTTAGGATTAGGGTACGTGTTAGGGTTAGGGTAGGGGTTAGGGTTAGGGTACGCGTTAGGGTTAGGTTAGTTATTAAACCTATCCCACTCTCTAGATACCCCTTAGCACGTAAAGGAATATTATTTGGTGGTCCAGCCATGGAGAAGAGTTTAGACCCTAGGATAAGATAAGGAACACACCCATTACAAAGAAATCACATTAGGATTCTCTTTTAAAGCTGTTCCTTAAAACACTAGTGCTTAGGAAATCTATTTGAGGCTGAAGCAGTCGAGGGTAGCCTAGGGTTAGGGTTAGGCTTAGGGTTAGTCTTAGGGTACGGCTTAGGGTACGGGTTCGGAGAGGGCTTCGCGTATGGCGTAGGGTATGGGTTAGGGTTAGGGTTAGGGTTAGTGTTAGGGTTAGGGCTCGGTTTAGGGTACGGGTTAGGATTAGGGTACGTGTTAGTGTTAGGGTAGGGGTTAGGGTTAGGGTACGCGTTAGGGTTAGGGTAGTTATTAAACCTATCCCACTCTCTAGATACCCCTTAGCACATAAAGGAATATTATTTGGGGGTCCAGCCATGGAGAAGAGTTTAGACACTAAGATAAGATAAGGAACACACACATTATAAAGAAATCACATTATGATTCTCTTTTTAAGCTGTTCCTTAAACCACTAGTGCTTAGGAAATCTATTGGAGGCAGAAGCAGTCAAGGGTAGCCTAGGGTTAGGGTTAGGGTTAGGGTTAGGCTTAGGGTACGGCTTAGGGTACGGGCTCGTGGAGGGGTTCGGGTAAGGCGTAGGGTATGGGTTAGGGTTAGGGTTAGTGTTAGGGTTAGGGCTCGGTTTAGGGTAGGGGTTAGGATTAGGGTACGTGTTAGGGTTAGGGTAGTTATTAAACCTATCCCACTCTCTAGATACCCCTTAGCACGTAAAGGAATATTATTTGGGGGTCCAGCCATGGAGAAGAGTTTAGACACTAGGATAAGATAAGGAACACACCCATTATAAAGAAATCACATTAGGATTCTCTTTTTAAGCTGTTCCTTAAAACACTACTGCTTAGGAAATCTATTGGAGGCAGAAGCAGTCAAGGGTAGCCTAGGGTTAGGGTTAGACTTAGGGTACGGCTTAGGATACGGCTTAGGGTACGGGTTCGGGGAGGGCTTCGGGTACGGCGTAGGGTATGGGTTAGGGTTATGGTTAGGGTTAGTGTTAGGGTTAGGGCTCGGTTTAGTGTATTGGTTAGGATTAGGGTACGTGTTAGGGTTAGGGTAAGGGTTAGGGTTAGGGTACGCGTTAGTGTTACGGTAGTTATTAAAACTATCCCACTCTCTAGATACCCCTTAGCACGTAAAGGAATATTATTTGGAGGTCCAGCCATGGAGAAGAGTTTAGACATTAGGATAAGATAAGGAACACACCCATTATAAATAAATCACATTAGGATTCTCTTTTTAAGCTGTTCCTTAAAACACTAGTGCTTAGGAAATCTATTGGAGGCAGAAGCAGTCAAGGGTAGCCTAGGGTTAGGGTTAGGCTTAGGGTTAGGCTTAGGGTACGGCTTAGGGTACGGGTTCGGGGAGGGCTTCGGGTACGGCGTAGGGTATGGGTTAGGGTTAGGCTTAGGGTACGTGTTAGGGTTAGGGTAGTTATTAAACCTATCCCACTCTCTAGATACCCCTTAGCACGTAAAGAATATTATTTGGGGGTCCAGCCATGGAGAAGAGTTAAACACTAGGATAAGATAAGGAACACACCCATTATAAAGAAATCACATTAGGATTCTCTTTTTATGCTGTTCCTTAAAACACTAGTGCTTAGGAAATCTATTGGAGGCAGAAGCAGTCAAGGGTAGCCTAGGGTTAGGGTTAGGCTTAGGGTTAGGCTTAGGGTACGGCTTAGGGTACGGTTTCGGGGAGGGCTTCGGGTACGGCGTAGGGTATGGGTTAGGGTTAGGGTTAGGGTTAGTGTTAGGGTTAGGGCTCGGTTTAGGGTATTGGTTAGGATTAGGGTACTTGTTAGGGTTAGGGTAGGGGTTAGGGTTATGGTACGTGTTAGGGTTAAGGTAGTTATTAAACCTATCCCACTCTCTAGATACCCCTTAGAACATAAAGGAATATTATTTGGAGGTCCAGCCATGGAGAAGAATTTAGACACTAGGATAAGATAAGGAACACACACATTATAAAGAAATCACTTTAGGATTCTATTTTGAAGCTGTTCCTGAAAACACTAGTGCTTAGGAAATCTATTGGCGGCAGAAGCAGTCAAGGGTAGCCTAGGGTTAGGGTTAGGCTTATGGTTAGGCTTAGGATACAGCTTAGGGTACGGGTTTGGGGAGGGCTTCGGGTACGGCCTAGTGTATGGGTTAGGGTTAGGGTTGGGGTTAGTGTTAGGGTTAGGTCTCGGTTTAGGGTACGGGTTAGGATTAGGGTACGTGTTAGGGTTAGGGTAGGGGTTAGGGTTAGGGTACACGTTAGAGTTAGGGTAGTCATTAAACCTATCCCACTCTCTAGATACACCTTAGCAAGTAAAGGAATATTACTTTGGGGTCCACCCATGGAGAAGAGTTTAGACACTAAGATAATATAAGGAACACACACATTATAAAGAAATCACATTAGGATTCTCTTTTTAAGCTGTTCCTTAAAACACTAGTGCGTAGGAAATCTATTGGAGGCAGAAGCAGTCAAGGGCAGCCTAGGGTTAGGGTTAGGCTTAGGGTTAGGCTTCGGGTACGGCTTAGGGTACGGGTTTGGGGAGGGCTTCGGGGATGGCGTAGGGTATGGGTTAGGGTTAGGGTTAGGGTTAGTGTTAGGGTTAGGGCTCGGTTTAGGGTATTGTTTAGGATTAGGGTACGTGTTAGGGTTAGGGTAGGGGTTAGGGTTAGGGTACGTGTTAGGGTTAGGGTAGTTATTAAACCTATCCCACTCTCTAGATACACCTTAGCACGTAAAGGAATATTATTTGGAGGTCCAGCCATGGAGAAGAGTTTAGACATTAGGATAAGATAAGGAACACACCCATTATAAATAAATCACATTAGGATTCTCTTTTTAAGCTGTTCCTTAAAACACTAGTGCTTAGGAAATCTATTGGAGGCAGAAGCAGTCAAGGGTAGCCTAGGGTTAGGGTTAGGCTTAGGGTTAGGCTTAGGGTACGGCTTAGGGTACGGGTTCGGGGAGGGCTTCGGGTACGGCGTAGGGTATGGGTTAGGGTTAGGGTTAGGGTTAGTGTTAGGGTTTGGGCTCGGTTTAGGGTACGGTTTAGGATTAGGTTACGTGTTAGTGTTAGGGTAGGGGTTAGGCTTAGGGTACGTGTTAGGGTTAGGGTAGTTATTACACCTATCCCACTCTCTAGATACCCCTTAGCACGTAAAGAATATTATTTGGGGGTCCAGCCATGGAGAAGAGTTAAACACTAGGATAAGATAAGGAACACACCCATTATAAAGAAATCACATTAGGATTCTCTTTTTATGCTGTTCCTTAAAACACTAGTGCTTAGGAAATCTATTGGAGGCAGAAGCAGTCAAGGGTAGCCTAGGGTTAGGGTTAGGCTTAGGGTACGGCTTAGGGTACGGCTTAGGGTACGGGTTCGGGGAGGGCTTCGGGTACGGCGTAGGGTATGGGTTAGGGTTAGGGTTAGGGTTAGTGTTAGGGTTAGGGCTCGGTTTAGGGTATTGGTTAGGATTAGGGTACTTGTTAGGGTTAGGGTAGGGGTTAGGGTTATGGTACGTGTTAGGGTTAAGGTAGTTATTAAACCTATCCCACTCTCTAGATACCCCTTAGAACATAAAGGAATATTATTTGGAGGTCCAGCCATGGAGAAGAATTTAGACACTAGGATAAGATAAGGAACACACACATTATAAAGAAATCACTTTAGGATTCTATTTTTAAGCTGTTCCTGAAAACACTAGTGCTTAGGAAATCTATTGGCGGCAGAAGCAGTCAAGGGTAGCCTAGGGTTAGGGTTAGGCTTATGGTTAGGCTTAGGATACAGCTTAGGGTACGGGTTTGGGGAGGGCTTCGGGTACGGCCTAGGGTATGGGTTAGGGTTAGGGTTGGGGTTAGTGTTAGGGTTAGGTCTCGGTTTAGGGTACGGGTTAGGATTAGGGTACGTGTTAGGGTTAGGGTAGGGGTTAGGGTTAGGGTACACGTTAGAGTTAGGGTAGTTATTAAACCTATCCCACTCTCTAGATACACCTTAGCAAGTAAAGGAATATTATTTTGGGGTCCACCCATGGAGAAGAGTTTAGACACTAAGATAATATAAGGAACACACACATTATAAAGAAATCACATTAGGATTCTCTTTTTAAGCTGTTCCTTAAAACACTAGTGGGTAGGAAATCTATTGGAGGCAGAAGCAGTCAAGGGTAGCCTAGGGTTAGGGTTAGGCTTAGGGTTAGGCTTAGGGTACGGCTTAGGGTACGGGTTTGGGGAGGGCTTCGGGGACGGCGTAGGGTATGGGTTAGGGTTAGGGTTAGGGTTAGTGTTAGGGTTAGGGCTCGGTTTAGGGTATTGTTTAGGTTTAGGGTACGTGGTAGGGTTAGGGTAGGGGTTAGGGTTAGGGTACGTGTTAGGGTTAGGGTAGTTATTAAACCTATCCCACTCTCTAGATACACCTTAGCACGTAAAGGAATATTATTTGTGGGTCCAGCCATGGAGAAGAGTTTAGACACTAGGATAAATAAGGAACACACCCATTATAAAGAAATCACATTAGGATTCTCTTTTTAAGCTGTTCCTTAAAACACTAGGGCTTAGGAAATCTATTGGAGTCAGAAGCAGTCAAGGGTAGCCTAGGGTTAGGGTTAGGCTTAGGGATAGGCTTAGGATACGGCTTACGGTACGGGTTCGGGGAGGGCTTCGGGTACAGCGTAGGGTATGGGTTAGAGTTAGGGTTAGGGTTAGTGTTAGGGTAGGTCTCGGGTTAGGTTATGAGTTAGGATTAGGGTACGTGTTAGTGTTAGGGTAGGGGTTAGGGTTAGGGTACGCGTTAGGGTTAGGGTAGTTATTAAACCTATCCCACTCTCTAGATACCCCTTAGCACATAAAGGAATATTATTTGGGGGTCCAGCCATGGAGAAGAGTTTAGACACTAAGATAATATAAGGAACACACACATTATAAAGAAATCACATTAGGATTCTCTTTTTAAGCTGTTCCTTAAACCACTAGTGCTTAGGAAATCTATTGGAGGCAGAAGCAGTCAAGGGTAGCCTAGGGTTAGGGTTAGGGTTAGGGTTAGGCTTAGGGTACGGCTTAGGGTACGGGCTCGGGGAGGGGTTCGGGTACGGCGTAGGGTATGGGTTAGGGTTAGGGTTAGTGTTAGGGTTAGGGCTCGGTTTAGGGTACGGGTTAGGATTAGGGTACGTGTTAGGGTTAGGGTAGTTATTAAACCTATCCCACTCTCTAGATACCCCTTAGCACGTAAAGGAATATTATTTGGAGGTCCAGCCATGGAGAAGAGTTTAGACATTAGGATAAGATAAGGAACACACCCATTATAAATAAATCACATTAGGATTCTCTTTTTAAGCTGTTCCTTAAAACACTAGTGCTTAGGAAATCTATTGGAGGCAGAAGCAGTCAAGGGTAGCCTAGGGTTAGGGTTAGGCTTAGGGTTAGGCTTAGGGTACGGCTTAGGGTACGGGTTCGGGGAGGGCTTCGGGTACGGCGTAGGGTATGGGTTAGGGTTAGGCTTAGGGTACGTGTTAGGGTTAGGGTAGTTATTAAACCTATCCCACTCTCTAGATACACCTTAGCACGTAAAGGAATATTATTTGGAGGTCCAGCCATGGAGAAGAGTTTAGACATTAGGATAAGATAAGGAACACACCCATTATAAATAAATCACATTAGGATTCTCTTTTTAAGCTGTTCCTTAAAACACTAGTGCTTAGGAAATCTATTGGAGGCAGAAGCAGTCAAGGGTAGCCTAGGGTTAGGGTTAGGCTTAGGGTTAGGCTTAGGGTACGGCTTAGGGTACGGGTTCGGGGAGGGCTTCGGGTACGGCGTAGGGTATGGGTTAGGGTTAGGGTTAGGGTTAGTGTTAGGGTTTGGGCTCGGTTTAGGGTACGGTTTAGGATTAGGTTACGTGTTAGTGTTAGGGTAGGGGTTAGGCTTAGGGTACGTGTTAGGGTTAGGGTAGTTATTACACCTATCCCACTCTCTAGATACCCCTTAGCACGTAAAGAATATTATTTGGGGGTCCAGCCATGGAGAAGAGTTAAACACTAGGATAAGATAAGGAACACACCCATTATAAAGAAATCACATTAGGATTCTCTTTTTATGCTGTTCCTTAAAACACTAGTGCTTAGGAAATCTATTGGAGGCAGAAGCAGTCAAGGGTAGCCTAGGGTTAGGGTTAGGCTTAGGGTACGGCTTAGGGTACGGCTTAGGGTACGGGTTCGGGGAGGGCTTCGGGTACGGCGTAGGGTATGGGTTAGGGTTAGGGTTAGTGTTAGTGTTAGGGTTAGGGCTCGGTTTAGGGTATTGGTTAGGATTAGGGTACTTGTTAGGGTTAGGGTAGGGGTTAGGGTTATGGTACGTGTTAGGGTTAAGGTAGTTATTAAACCTATCCCACTCTCTAGATACCCCTTAGAACATAAAGGAATATTATTTGGAGGTCCAGCCATGGAGAAGAATTTAGACACTAGGATAAGATAAGGAACACACACATTATAAAGAAATCACTTTAGGATTCTATTTTTAAGCTGTTCCTGAAAACACTAGTGCTTAGGAAATCTATTGGCGGCAGAAGCAGTCAAGGGTAGCCTAGGGTTAGGGTTAGGCTTATGGTTAGGCTTAGGATACAGCTTAGGGTACGGGTTTGGGGAGGGATTCGGGTACGGCCTAGGGTATGGGTTAGGGTTAGGGTTGGGGTTAGTGTTAGGGTTAGGTCTCGGTTTAGGGTACGGGTTAGGATTAGGGTACGTGTTAGGGTTAGGGTAGGGGTTAGGGTTAGGGTACACGTTAGAGTTAGGGTAGTTATTAAACCTATCCCACTCTCTAGATACACCTTAGCAAGTAAAGGAATATTATTTTGGGGTCCACCCATGGAGAAGAGTTTAGACACTAAGATAATATAAGGAACACACACATTATAAAGAAATCACATTAGGATTCTCTTTTTAAGCTGTTCCTTAAAACACTAGTGGGTAGGAAATCTATTGGAGGCAGAAGCAGTCAAGGGTAGCCTAGGGTTAGGGTTAGGCTTAGGGTTAGGCTTAGGGTACGGCTTAGGGTACGGGTTTGGGGAGGGCTTCGGGGACGGCGTAGGGTATGGGTTAGGGTTAGGGTTAGGGTTAGTGTTAGGGTTAGGGCTCGGTTTAGGGTATTGTTTAGGTTTAGGGTACGTGTTAGGGTTAGGGTAGGGGTTAGGGTTAGGGTACGTGTTAGGGTTAGGGTAGTTATTAAACCTATCCCACTCTCTAGATACACCTTAGCACGTAAAGGAATATTATTTGTGGGTCCAGCCATGGAGAAGAGTTTAGACACTAGGATAAATAAGGAACACACCCATTATAAAGAAATCACATTAGGATTCTCTTTTTAAGCTGTTCCTTAAAACACTAGGGCTTAGGAAATCTATTGGAGTCAGAAGCAGTCAAGGGTAGCCTAGGGTTAGGGTTAGGCTTAGGGATAGGCTTAGGATACGGCTTACGGTACGGGTTCGGGGAGGGCTTCGGGTACAGCGTAGGGTATGGGTTAGAGTTAGGGTTAGGGTTAGTGTTAGGGTAGGTCTCGGGTTAGGTTATGAGTTAGGATTAGGGTACGTGTTAGTGTTAGGGTAGGGGTTAGGGTTAGGGTACGCGTTAGGGTTAGGGTAGTTATTAAACCTATCCCACTCTCTAGATACCCCTTAGCACATAAAGGAATATTATTTGGGGGTCCAGCCATGGAGAAGAGTTTAGACACTAAGATAATATAAGGAACACACACATTATAAAGAAATCACATTAGGATTCTCTTTTTAAGCTGTTCCTTAAACCACTAGTGCTTAGGAAATCTATTGGAGGCAGAAGCAGTCAAGGGTAGCCTAGGGTTAGGGTTAGGGTTAGGGTTAGGCTTAGGGTACGGCTTAGGGTACGGGCTCGGGGAGGGGTTCGGGTACGGCGTAGGGTATGGGTTAGGGTTAGGGTTAGTGTTAGGGTTAGGGCTCGGTTTAGGGTACGGGTTAGGATTAGGGTACGTGTTAGGGTTAGGGTAGTTATTAAACCTATCCCACTCTCTAGATACACCTTAGCACGTAAAGGAATATTATTTGGGGGTCCAGCCATGGAGAAGAGTTTAGACACTAGGGTAAGATAAGGAACACAGCCATTATAAAGAAATCACATTAGGATTCTCTTTTTAAGCTGTTCCTTAAAACACTACTGCTTAGGAAATCTATTGGAGGCAGAAGCAGTCAAGGGTAGCCTAGGGTTAGGGTTAGACTTAGGGTACGGCTTAGGGTACGGCTTAGGGTACGGGTTCGGGGAGGTCTTCGGGTACGGCGTAGGGTATGGGTTAGGGTTAGTGTTAGTGTTAGGGTTAGGGCTCGGTTTAGGGTACGGTTTAGGTTTAGGGTACGTGTTAGGGTTAGGGTAGGGGTTAGGGTTAGGGTACGTGTTAGGGTTAGGGTTGTTATTAAACCTATCCCACTCTCTAGATACCCCTTAGCACGTTAAGGAATATTATTTGCGGGTCCAGGCATGGAGAAGAGTTTAGACACTAGGATAAGATAAGGAACACACCCATTATAAAGAAATCACATTAGGATTCTCTTTTTAACCTGTTCCTTAAAACACTAGTGCTTAGGAAATCTATTGGAGGCAGAAGCAGTCAATGGTAGCCTAGGGTTAGGGTTAGGCTTAGGGTAAGGCTTAGGGTACGGCTTCGGGGAGGGCTTCGGGTACGGTGCAGTGTATGGGTTAGGGTTAGGGTTAGGGTTAGTGTTAGGGTTAGGGCTCGCTTTAGGGTACGGTTTAGGATTAGGGTACGTGTTAGGGTTAGGGTAGGGGTTAGGGTTAGGGTACGTGTTAGGGTTAGGGTTATTAAACCTATCCCACTCTCTAGATACCCCTTAGCACGTAAAGGAATATTATTTGGGGATCCAGCCATGGAGAAGAGTTTAGACACTAGGCTAAGATAAGGAACACACCCTTTATAGAGAAATCACATTAGGATTCTCTTTTTAAGCTGTTCCTTAAAACACTAGTGCTTAGGAAATCTATTGGAGGAAGAAGCAGTCAAGGGTAGCCTAGTGTTAGGGTTAGGCTAAGGGTACGGCTTAGGTTTCGGGTTCGGGGAGGGCTTCGGGTACGGCGTAGGGTATGGGTTAGGGTTAGTGTTAGTGTTAGGGTTAGGGCTCGGTTTAGGGTACGGTTTAGGTTTAGGGTACGTGTTAGGGTTAGGGTAGGGGTTAGGGTTAGGGTACGTGTTAGGGTTAGGGTTGTTATTAAACCTATCCCACTCTCTAGATACCCCTTAGCACGTTAAGGAATATTATTTGGGGGTCCAGCCATGGAGAAGAGTTTAGACACTAGGATAAGATAAGGAACACACCCATTATAAAGAAATCACATTAGGATTCTCTTTTTAACCTGTTCCTTAAAACACTAGTGCTTAGGAAATCTATTGGAGGCAGAAGCAGTCAAGGGTAGCCTAGGGTTAGGGTTAGGCTTAGGGTACGGCTTAGGGTACGGCTTAGGGTACGGGTTCGGGGAGGGCTTCGGGTACGGCGTAGGGTATGGGTTAGGGTTAGGGTTAGGGTTAGTGTTAGGGTTAGGGCTCGGTTTAGGGTACGGTTTAGGATTAGATTACGTGTTAGGGTTAGGGTAGGGGTTAGGCTTAGGGTACGTGTTAGGGTTAGGGTAGTTATTAAACCTATCCCACTCTCTAGATACCCCTTAGCACGTAAAGAATATTATTTGGGTGTCCAGCCATGGAGAAGAGTTAAACACTAGGATAAGATAAGGAACACACCCATTATAAAGAAATCACATTAGGATTCTCTTTTTATGCTGTTTCTTAAAACACTAGTGCTTAGGAAATCTATTGGAGGCAGAAGCAGTCAAGGGTAGCCTAGGGTTAGGGTTAGGGTTAGGGTTAGGCTTAGGGTACGGGCTCGGGGAGAGGTTCGGGTAAGGAGTAGGGTATGGGTTAGGGTTAGGGTTAGGGTTAGTGTTAGGGTTAGAGCTCGGTTTAGGGTACGGGTTAGGATTAGGGTACGTGTTAGGGTTAGGGTAGGGGTTAGGGTTAGGGTACACGTTAGGGTTAGGGTAGTTATTAAACCTATCCCACTCTCTAGATACACCTTAGCACGTAAAGTAATATTATTTGGGGGTCCAGCCATGGAGAAGAGTTTAGACACTAGGATAAGATAAGGAACACACCCATTATAAAGAAATCACATTAGGATTCTCTTTTTAAGCTGTTCCTTAAAACACTACTGCTTAGGAAATCTATTGGAGGCAGAAGCAGTCAAGGGTAGCCTAGGGTTAGGGTTAGACTTAGGGTACGGCTTAGGGTACGGCTTATGGTACGGGTTTGGGGAGGGCTTCGGGTACGGCGTAGGGTATGGGTTAGGGTTAGGGTTAGGGTTAGTGTTAGGGTTAGGGCTCGGTTTAGTGTATTGGTTAGGATTAGGGTACGTGTTAGGGTTAGGGTAAGGGTTAGGGTTAGGGTACGCGTTAGTGTTAGGGTAGTTATTAAACCTATCCCACTCTCTAGATACCCCTTAGCACGTAAAGGAATATTATTTGGAGGTCCAGCCATGGAGAAGAGTTTAGACACTAGGATAAGATAAGGAACACACCCATTATAAATAAATCACATTAGGATTCTCTTTTTAAGCTGTTCCTTAAAACACTAGTGCTTAGGAAATCTATTGGAGGCAGAAGCAGTCAAGGGTAGCCTAGGGTTAGGGTTAGGCTTAGGGTAAGGCTTAGGGTACTGGTTCGGGGAGGGCTTCGGGTACGGTGTAGTGTATGGGTTAGGGTTAGGGTTAGGGTTAGTGTTAGGGTTAGGGCTCGGTTTAGGGTACGGTTTAGGATTAGGGTACGTGTTAGGGTTAGGGTAGGGGTTAGGGTTAGGGTACGTGTTAGGGTTAGGGTTATTAAACCTATCCCACTCTCTAGATACCCCTTAGCACGTAAAGGAATATTATTTGGGGATCCAGCCATGGAGAAGAGTTTAGACACTAGGCTAAGATAAGGAACACACCCTTTATAGAGAAATCACATTAGGATTCTCTTTTTAAGCTGTTCCTTAAAACACTAGTGCTTAGGAAATCTATTGGAGGCAGAAGCAGTCAAGGGTAGCCTAATGTTAGGGTTAGGCTTAGGGTTAGGCTAAGGGTACGGCTTAGGGTTCGGGTTCGGGGAGGGCTTCGGGTACGGCATAGGGTATGGGTTAGGGTTAGTGTTAGTGTTAGGGTTAGGGCTCGGTTTAGGGTACGGTTTAGGTTTAGGGTACGTGTTAGGGTTAGGGTAGGGGTTAGGGTTAGGGTACGTGTTAGGGTTAGGGTTGTTATTAAACCTATCCCACTCTCTAGATACTCCTTAGCACGTTAAGGAATATTATTTGGGGGTCCAGGCATGGAGAAGAGTTTAGACACTAGGATAAGATAAGGAACACACCCATTATAAAGAAAACACATTAGGATTCTCTTTTTAACCTGTTCCTTAAAACACTAGTGCTTAGGAAATCTATTGGAGGCAGAAGCAGTCAAGGGTAGCCTAGGGTTAGGGTTAGGCTTAGGGTAAGGCTTAGGGTACGGGTTCGGGGAGGGCTTCGGGTACGGTGCAGTGTATGGGTTAGGGTTAGGGTTAGGGTTAGTGTTAGGGTTAGGGCTCGGTTTAGGTTACGGGTTAGGATTAGGGTACGTGTTAGGGTTAGGGTAGGGGTTAGGGTTAGGGTACACGTTACAGTTAGGGTAGTTATTAAACCTATCCCACTCTCTAGATACACCTTAGCAAGTAAAGGAATATTATTTTGGGGTCCACCCATGGAGAAGAGTTTAGACACTAAGATAATATAAGGAACACACACATTATAAAGAAATCACATTAGGATTCTCTTTTTAAGCTGTTCCTTAAAACACTAGTGCGTAGGAAATCTATTGGAGGCAGAAGCAGTCAAGGGTAGCCTAGGGTTAGGGTTAGGCTTAGGGTTAGGCTTAGGGTACGGCTTAGGGTACGGTTTCGGGGAGGGCTTCGGGTACGGCGTAGGGTATGGGTTAGGGTTAGGGTTAGGGTTAGTGTTAGGGTTAGGGCTCGGTTTAGGGTATTGGTTAGGATTAGGGTACTTGTTAGGGTTAGGGTAGGGGTTAGGGTTATGGTACGCGTTAGGGTTAAGGTAGTTATTAAACCTATCCCACTCTCTAGATACCCCTTAGAACATAAAGGAATATTATTTGGAGGTCCAGCCATGGAGAAGAATTTAGACACTAGGATAAGATAAGGAACACACACATTATAAAGAAATCACTTTAGGATTCTATTTTTAAGCTGTTCCTGAAAACACTAGTGCTTAGGAAATCTATTGGCGGCAGAAGCAGTCAAGGGTAGCCTAGGGTTAGGGTTAGGCTTATGGTTAGGCTTAGGATACAGCTTAGGGTACGGGTTTGGGGAGGGCTTCGGGTACGGCCTAGGGTATGGGTTAGGGTTAGGGTTGGGGTTAGTGTTAGGGTTAGGTCTCGGTTTAGGGTACGGGTTAGGATTAGGGTACGTGTTAGGGTTAGGGTAGGGGTTAGGGTTAGGGTACACGTTAGAGTTAGGGTAGTTATTAAACCTATCCCACTCTCTAGATACACCTTAGCAAGTAAAGGAATATTATTTTGGGGTCCACCCATGGAGAAGAGTTTAGACACTAAGATAATATAAGGAACACACACATTATAAAGAAATCACATTAGGATTCTCTTTTTAAGCTGTTCCTTAAAACACTAGTGCGTAGGAAATC
Source organism: Balaenoptera physalus (assembly GCF_965194825.1). NCBI lineage: Eukaryota > Metazoa > Chordata > Mammalia > Artiodactyla > Balaenopteridae > Balaenoptera > Balaenoptera physalus. The sequence continues at coordinate 1,825,193 of NW_028126467.1, forward strand.
TATTGGAGGCAGAAGCAGTCAAGGGCAGCCTAGGGTTAGGGTTAGGCTTAGGGTTAGGCTTCGGGTACGGCTTAGGGTACGGGTTTGGGGAGGGCTTCGGGGATGGCGTAGGGTATGGGTTAGGGTTAGGGTTAGGGTTAGTGTTAGGGTTAGGGCTCGGTTTAGGGTATTGTTTAGGTTTAGGGTACGTGTTAGGGTTAGGGTAGGGGTTAGGGTTAGGGTACGTGTTAGGGTTAGGGTTGTTATTAAACCTATCCCACTCTCTAGATACTCCTTAGCACGTTAAGGAATATTATTTGGGGGTCCAGCCATGGAGAAGAGTTTAGACACTAGGATAAGATAAGGAACACACCCATTATAAAGAAATCACATTAGGATTCTCTTTTTAACCTGTTCCTTAAAACACTAGTGCTTAGGAAATCTATTGGAGGCAGAAGCAGTCAAGGGTAGCCTAGGGTTAGGGTTAGGCTTAGGGTACGGCTTAGGGTACGGCTTAGGGTACGGGTTCGGGGAGGGCTTCGGGTACGGCGTAGGGTATGGGTTAGGGTTAGGGTTAGGGTTAGTGTTAGGGTTAGGGCTCGGTTTAGGGTACGGTTTAGGATTAGATTACGTGTTAGGGTTAGGGTAGGGGTTAGGCTTAGGGTACGTGTTAGGGTTAGGGTAGTTATTAAACCTATCCCACTCTCTAGATACCCCTTAGCACGTAAAGAATATTATTTGGGTGTCCAGCCATGGAGAAGAGTTAAACACTAGGATAAGATAAGGAACACACCCATTATAAAGAAATCACATTAGGATTCTCTTTTTATGCTGTTTCTTAAAACACTAGTGCTTAGGAAATCTATTGGAGGCAGAAGCAGTCAAGGGTAGCCTAGGGTTAGGGTTAGGGTTAGGGTTAGGCTTAGGGTACGGGCTCGGGGAGAGGTTCGGGTAAGGAGTAGGGTATGGGTTAGGGTTAGGGTTAGGGTTAGTGTTAGGGTTAGAGCTCGGTTTAGGGTACGGGTTAGGATTAGGGTACGTGTTAGGGTTAGGGTAGGGGTTAGGGTTAGGGTACACGTTAGGGTTAGGGTAGTTATTAAACCTATCCCACTCTCTAGATACACCTTAGCACGTAAAGTAATATTATTTGGGGGTCCAGCCATGGAGAAGAGTTTAGACACTAGGATAAGATAAGGAACACACCCATTATAAAGAAATCACATTAGGATTCTCTTTTTAAGCTGTTCCTTAAAACACTACTGCTTAGGAAATCTATTGGAGGCAGAAGCAGTCAAGGGTAGCCTAGGGTTAGGGTTAGACTTAGGGTACGGCTTAGGGTACGGCTTATGGTACGGGTTTGGGGAGGGCTTCGGGTACGGCGTAGGGTATGGGTTAGGGTTAGGGTTAGGGTTAGTGTTAGGGTTAGGGCTCGGTTTAGTGTATTGGTTAGGATTAGGGTACGTGTTAGGGTTAGGGTAAGGGTTAGGGTTAGGGTACGCGTTAGTGTTAGGGTAGTTATTAAACCTATCCCACTCTCTAGATACCCCTTAGCACGTAAAGGAATATTATTTGGAGGTCCAGCCATGGAGAAGAGTTTAGACACTAGGATAAGATAAGGAACACACCCATTATAAATAAATCACATTAGGATTCTCTTTTTAAGCTGTTCCTTAAAACACTAGTGCTTAGGAAATCTATTGGAGGCAGAAGCAGTCAAGGGTAGCCTAGGGTTAGGGTTAGGCTTAGGGTAAGGCTTAGGGTACTGGTTCGGGGAGGGCTTCGGGTACGGTGTAGTGTATGGGTTAGGGTTAGGGTTAGGGTTAGTGTTAGGGTTAGGGCTCGGTTTAGGGTACGGTTTAGGATTAGGGTACGTGTTAGGGTTAGGGTAGGGGTTAGGGTTAGGGTACGTGTTAGGGTTAGGGTTATTAAACCTATCCCACTCTCTAGATACCCCTTAGCACGTAAAGGAATATTATTTGGGGATCCAGCCATGGAGAAGAGTTTAGACACTAGGCTAAGATAAGGAACACACCCTTTATAGAGAAATCACATTAGGATTCTCTTTTTAAGCTGTTCCTTAAAACACTAGTGCTTAGGAAATCTATTGGAGGCAGAAGCAGTCAAGGGTAGCCTAATGTTAGGGTTAGGCTTAGGGTTAGGCTAAGGGTACGGCTTAGGGTTCGGGTTCGGGGAGGGCTTCGGGTACGGCATAGGGTATGGGTTAGGGTTAGTGTTAGTGTTAGGGTTAGGGCTCGGTTTAGGGTACGGTTTAGGTTTAGGGTACGTGTTAGGGTTAGGGTAGGGGTTAGGGTTAGGGTACGTGTTAGGGTTAGGGTTGTTATTAAACCTATCCCACTCTCTAGATACTCCTTAGCACGTTAAGGAATATTATTTGGGGGTCCAGGCATGGAGAAGAGTTTAGACACTAGGATAAGATAAGGAACACACCCATTATAAAGAAAACACATTAGGATTCTCTTTTTAACCTGTTCCTTAAAACACTAGTGCTTAGGAAATCTATTGGAGGCAGAAGCAGTCAAGGGTAGCCTAGGGTTAGGGTTAGGCTTAGGGTAAGGCTTAGGGTACGGGTTCGGGGAGGGCTTCGGGTACGGTGCAGTGTATGGGTTAGGGTTAGGGTTAGGGTTAGTGTTAGGGTTAGGGCTCGGTTTAGGTTACGGGTTAGGATTAGGGTACGTGTTAGGGTTAGGGTAGGGGTTAGGGTTAGGGTACACGTTACAGTTAGGGTAGTTATTAAACCTATCCCACTCTCTAGATACACCTTAGCAAGTAAAGGAATATTATTTTGGGGTCCACCCATGGAGAAGAGTTTAGACACTAAGATAATATAAGGAACACACACATTATAAAGAAATCACATTAGGATTCTCTTTTTAAGCTGTTCCTTAAAACACTAGTGCGTAGGAAATCTATTGGAGGCAGAAGCAGTCAAGGGTAGCCTAGGGTTAGGGTTAGGCTTAGGGTTAGGCTTAGGGTACGGCTTAGGGTACGGTTTCGGGGAGGGCTTCGGGTACGGCGTAGGGTATGGGTTAGGGTTAGGGTTAGGGTTAGTGTTAGGGTTAGGGCTCGGTTTAGGGTATTGGTTAGGATTAGGGTACTTGTTAGGGTTAGGGTAGGGGTTAGGGTTATGGTACGCGTTAGGGTTAAGGTAGTTATTAAACCTATCCCACTCTCTAGATACCCCTTAGAACATAAAGGAATATTATTTGGAGGTCCAGCCATGGAGAAGAATTTAGACACTAGGATAAGATAAGGAACACACACATTATAAAGAAATCACTTTAGGATTCTATTTTTAAGCTGTTCCTGAAAACACTAGTGCTTAGGAAATCTATTGGCGGCAGAAGCAGTCAAGGGTAGCCTAGGGTTAGGGTTAGGCTTATGGTTAGGCTTAGGATACAGCTTAGGGTACGGGTTTGGGGAGGGCTTCGGGTACGGCCTAGGGTATGGGTTAGGGTTAGGGTTGGGGTTAGTGTTAGGGTTAGGTCTCGGTTTAGGGTACGGGTTAGGATTAGGGTACGTGTTAGGGTTAGGGTAGGGGTTAGGGTTAGGGTACACGTTAGAGTTAGGGTAGTTATTAAACCTATCCCACTCTCTAGATACACCTTAGCAAGTAAAGGAATATTATTTTGGGGTCCACCCATGGAGAAGAGTTTAGACACTAAGATAATATAAGGAACACACACATTATAAAGAAATCACATTAGGATTCTCTTTTTAAGCTGTTCCTTAAAACACTAGTGCGTAGGAAATCTATTGGAGGCAGAAGCAGTCAAGGGCAGCCTAGGGTTAGGGTTAGGCTTAGGGTTAGGCTTCGGGTACGGCTTAGGGTACGGGTTTGGGGAGGGCTTCGGGGACGGCGTAGGGTATGGGTTAGGGTTAGGGTTAGGGTTAGTGTTAGGGTTAGGGCTCGGTTTAGGGTATTGTTTAGGATTAGGGTACGTGTTAGGGTTAGGGTAGGGGTTAGGGTTAGGGTACGTGTTAGGGTTAGGGTAGTTATTAAACCTATCCCACTCTCTAGATACCCCTTAGCACGTAAAGGAATATTATTTGGGGATCCAGCCATGGAGAAGAGTTTAGACACTAGGCTAAGATAAGGAACACACCCTTTATAGAGAAATCACATTAGGATTCTCTTTTTAAGCTGTTCCTTAAAACACTAGTGCTTAGGAAATCTATTGGAGGCAGAAGCAGTCAAGGGTAGCCTAATGTTAGGGTTAGGCTTAGGGTTAGGCTAAGGGTACGGCTTAGGGTTCGGGTTCGGGGAGGGCTTCGGGTACGGCGTAGGGTATGGGTTAAGGTTAGTGTTAGTTTTAGGGTTAGGGCTCGGTTTAGGGTACGGTTTAGGTTTAGGGTACGTGTTAGGGTTAGGGTAGGGGTTAGGGTTAGGGTACGTGTTAGGGTTAGGGTTGTTATTAAACCTATCCCACTCTCTAGATACCCCTTAGCACGTTAAGGAATATTATTTGGGGGTCCAGGCATGGAGAAGAGTTTAGACACTAGGATAAGATAAGGAACACACCCATTATAAAGAAATCACATTAGGATTCTCTTTTTAAGCTGTTCCTTAAAACACTAGTGCTTAGGAAATCTATTGGAGGCAGAAGCAGTCAAGGGTAGCCTAGGGTTAGGGTTAGGCTTAGGGTAAGGCTTAGGGTACGGGTTCGGGGAGGGCTTCGGGTACGGCGTAGGGTTTGGGTTAGGGTTAGGGTTAGGGTTAGTGTTAGGGTTAGGGCTCGGTTTAGGGTATTGTTTAGGATTAGGGTACGTGTTAGGGTTAGGGTAGGGGTTAGGGTTAGGGTACGTGTTAGGGTTAGGGTAGTTATTAAACCTATCCCACTCTCTAGATACACCTTAGCACGTAAAGGAATATTACTTGGGGGTCCAGCCATGGAGAAGAGTTTAGACACTAGGATAAATAAGGAACACACCCATTATAAAGAAATCACATTAGGATTCTCTTTTTAAGCTGTTCCTTAAAACACTAGTGCTTAGGAAATCTATTGGAGTCAGAAGCAGTCAAGGGTAGCCTAGGGTTAGGGTTAGGCTTAGGGTTAGGCTTAGGATACGGATTACGGTACGGGTTCGGGTACGGCGTAGGGTATGGGTTAGAGTTAGGGTTAGGGTTAGTGTTAGGGTAGGTCTCGGGTTAGGTTATGAGTTAGGATTAGGGTACGTGTTAGGGTTAGGGTAGGGGTTAGGGTTAGGGTAGGTCTCGGGTTAGGTTATGGGTTAGGATTAGGGTACTTGTTAGGGTTAGGGTAGGGGTTAGGGTTAGGGTACGCGTTAGAGTTAGGGTACTTATTAAACCTATCCCACTCTCTAGATACCCCTTAGCACGTAAAGGAATATTATTTGGAGGTCCAGCCATGGAGAAGAGTTTAGACACTAGGATAAGATAAGGAACACACCCATTATAAAGAAATCACATTAGGATTCTCTTTTTAAGTTGTTCCTTAAAACACTAGTGCTTAGGAAATCTATTGGAGGCAGAAGCAGTCAAGGGTAGCCTAGGGTTAGGGTTAGGCTTAGGGTAAGGCTTAGGGTACGGGTTTGGGGAGGGCTTCGGGTACGGTGTAGTGTATGGGTTAGGGTTAGGGTTAGGGTTAGTGTTAGGGTTAGGGCTCGGTTTAGGGTACGGTTTAGGATTAGGGTACGTGTTAGGGTTGGGGTAGGGGTTAGGGTTAGGGTAGTTATTAAACCTATCCCACTCTCTATATACCCCTTAGCACGTAAAGGAATATTATTTGGGGGTCCAGCAATGGAGAAGACTTTAGACACTAGGATAAGATAAGGAACACACCCATTATAAAGAAATCACATTAGGATTCTCATTTTAAGCTGTTCCTTAAAACACTAGTGCTTAGGAAATCTATTGGAGGCAGAAGCAGACAAGGGTAGCCTAGGGTTAGTGTTAGGCTTAGGGTTAGGCTTAGGGTACGGCTTAGGGTACGGGTTCGGGGAGGGCTTCGGGTACGGCGTAGGGTATGGGTTAGGGTTAGTGTTAGGGTTAGTGTTAGGGTTAGGGCTCGGTTTAGTGTATTGTTTAGGATTAGGGTACGTGTTAGGGTTAGGGTAGGGGTTAGGCTTAGGGTACGCGTTAGGGTTAGGTTAGTTATTAAACCTATCCCACTCTCTAGATACCCCTTAGCACGTAAAGGAATATTATTTGGTGGTCCAGCCATGGAGAAGAGTTTAGACCCTAGGATAAGATAAGGAACACACCCATTACAAAGAAATCACATTAGGATTCTCTTTTAAAGCTGTTCCTTAAAACACTAGTGCTTAGGAAATCTATTTGAGGCTGAAGCAGTCAAGGGTAGCCTAGGGTTAGGGTTAGGCTTAGGGTTAGTCTTAGGGTACGGCTTAGGGTACGGGTACGGAGAGGGCTTCGCGTATGGCGTAGGGTATGGGTTAGGGTTAGGGTTAGGGTTAGTGTTAGGGTTAGGGCTCGGTTTAGGGTACGGGTTAGGATTAGGGTACGTGTTAGGGTTAGGGTAGGGGTTAGGGTTAGGGTACGCGTTAGGGTTAGGGTAGTTATTAAACCTATCCCACTCTCTAGATACCCCTTAGCACATAAAGGAATATTATTTGGGGGTCCAGCCATGGAGAAGAGTTTAGACACTAAGATAATATAAGGAACACACACATTATAAAGAAATCACATTAGTATTCTCTTTTTAAGCTGTTCCTTAAACCACTAGTGCTTAGGAAATCTATTGGAGGCAGAAGCAGTCAAGGGTAGCCTAGGGTTAGGGTTAGGGTTAGGGTTAGGCTTAGGGTACGGCTTAGGGTACGGGCTCATGGAGGGGTTCGGGTAAGGCGTAGGGTATGGGTTAGGGTTAGGGTTAGTGTTAGGGTTAGGGCTCGGTTTAGGGTACGGTTTAGGATTAGGGTACGTGTTAGGGTTAGGGTAGTTATTAAACCTATCCCACTCTCTAGATACCCCTTAGCACGTAAAGGAATATTATTTGGGGGTCCAGCCATGGAGAAGAGTTTAGACACTAGGATAAGATAAGGAACACACCCATTATAAAGAAATCACATTAGGATTCTCTTTTTAAGCTGTTCCTTAAAACACTACTGCTTAGGAAATCTATTGGAGGCAGAAGCAGTCAAGGGTAGCCTAGGGTTAGGGTTAGACTTAGGGTACGGCTTAGGGTACGGCTTAGGGTACGGGTTCGGGGAGGGCTTCGGGTACGGCGTAGGGTATGGGTTAGGGTTATGGTTAGGGTTAGTGTTAGGGTTAGGGCTCGGTTTAGTGTATTGGTTAGGATTAGGGTACGTGTTAGGGTTAGGGTAAGGGTTAGGGTTAGGTTACGCGTTAGTGTTACGGTAGTTATTAAAACTATCCCACTCTCTAGATACCCCTTAGCACGTAAAGGAATATTATTTGGAGGTCCAGCCATGGAGAAGAGTTTAGACACTAGGATAAGATAAGGAACACACCCATTATAAATAAATCACATTAGGATTCTCTTTTTAAGCTGTTCCTTAAAACACTACTGCTTAGGAAATCTATTGGAGGCAGAAGCAGTCAAGGGTAGCCTAGGGTTAGGGTTAGACTTAGGGTACGGCTTAGGGTACGGCTTAGGGTACGGGTTTGGGGAGGGCTTCGGGTACGGCGTAGGGTATGGGTTAGGGTTAGGGTTAGGGTTAGTGTTAGGGTTAGGGCTCGGTTTAGTGTATTGGTTAGGATTAGGGTACGTGTTAGGGTTAGGGTAAGGGTTAGGGTTAGGGTACGCGTTAGTGTTAGGGTAGTTATTAAACCTATCCCACTCTCTAGATACCCCTTAGCACGTAAAGGAATATTATTTGGAGGTCCAGCCATGGAGAAGAGTTTAGACACTAGGATAAGATAAGGAACACACCCATTATAAATAAATCACATTAGGATTCTCTTTTTAAGCTGTTCCTTAAAACACTAGTGCTTAGGAAATCTATTGGAGGCAGAAGCAGTCAAGGGTAGCCTAGGGTTAGGGTTAGGCTTAGGGTAAGGCTTAGGGTACTGGTTCGGGGAGGGCTTCGGGTACGGTGTAGTGTATGGGTTAGGGTTAGGGTTAGGGTTAGTGTTAGGGTTAGGGCTCGGTTTAGGGTACGGTTTAGGATTAGGGTACGTGTTAGGGTTAGGGTAGGGGTTAGGGTTAGGGTACGTGTTAGGGTTAGGGTTATTAAACCTATCCCTCTCTCTAGATACCCCTTAGCACGTAAAGGAATATTATTTGGGGATCCAGCCATGGAGAAGAGTTTAGACACTAGGCTAAGATAAGGAACACACCCTTTATAGAGAAATCACATTAGGATTCTCTTTTTAAGCTGTTCCTTAAAACACTAGTGCTTAGGAAATCTATTGGAGGCAGAAGCAGTCAAGGGTAGCCTAATGTTAGGGTTAGGCTTAGGGTTAGGCTAAGGGTACGGCTTAGGGTTCGGGTTCGGGGAGGGCTTCGGGTACGGCATAGGGTATGGGTTAGGGTTAGTGTTAGTGTTAGGGTTAGGGCTCGGTTTAGGGTACGGTTTAGGTTTAGGGTACGTGTTAGGGTTAGGGTAGGGGTTAGGGTTAGGGTACGTGTTAGGGTTAGGGTTGTTATTAAACCTATCCCACTCTCTAGATACTCCTTAGCACGTTAAGGAATATTATTTGGGGGTCCAGGCATGGAGAAGAGTTTAGACACTAGGATAAGATAAGGAACACACCCATTATAAAGAAAACACATTAGGATTCTCTTTTTAACCTGTTCCTTAGAACACTAGTGCTTAGGAAATCTATTGGAGGCAGAAGCAGTCAAGGGTAGCCTAGGGTTAGGGTTAGGCTTAGGGTAAGGCTTAGGGTACGGGTTCGGGGAGGGCTTCGGGTACGGTGCAGTGTATGGGTTAGGGTTAGGGTTAGGGTTAGTGTTAGGGTTAGGGCTCGGTTTAGGTTACGGGTTAGGATTAGGGTACGTGTTAGGGTTAGGGTAGGGGTTAGGGTTAGGGTACACGTTACAGTTAGGGTAGTTATTAAACCTATCCCACTCTCTAGATACACCTTAGCAAGTAAAGGAATATTATTTTGGGGTCCACCCATGGAGAAGAGTTTAGACACTAAGATAATATAAGGAACACACACATTATAAAGAAATCACATTAGGATTCTCTTTTTAAGCTGTTCCTTAAAACACTAGTGCGTAGGAAATCTATTGGAGGCAGAAGCAGTCAAGGGTAGCCTAGGGTTAGGGTTAGGCTTAGGGTTAGGCTTAGGGTACGGCTTAGGGTACGGTTTCGGGGAGGGCTTCGGGTACGGCGTAGGGTATGGGTTAGGGTTAGGGTTAGGGTTAGTGTTAGGGTTAGGGCTCGGTTTAGGGTATTGGTTAGGATTAGGGTACTTGTTAGGGTTAGGGTAGGGGTTAGGGTTATGGTACGCGTTAGGGTTAAGGTAGTTATTAAACCTATCCCACTCTCTAGATACCCCTTAGAACATAAAGGAATATTATTTGGAGGTCCAGCCATGGAGAAGAATTTAGACACTAGGATAAGATAAGGAACACACACATTATAAAGAAATCACTTTAGGATTCTATTTTTAAGCTGTTCCTGAAAACACTAGTGCTTAGGAAATCTATTGGCGGCAGAAGCAGTCAAGGGTAGCCTAGGGTTAGGGTTAGGCTTATGGTTAGGCTTAGGATACAGCTTAGGGTACGGGTTTGGGGAGGGCTTCGGGTACGGCCTAGGGTATGGGTTAGGGTTAGGGTTGGGGTTAGTGTTAGGGTTAGGTCTCGGTTTAGGGTACGGGTTAGGATTAGGGTACGTGTTAGGGTTAGGGTAGGGGTTAGGGTTAGGGTACACGTTAGAGTTAGGGTAGTTATTAAACCTATCCCACTCTCTAGATACACCTTAGCAAGTAAAGGAATATTATTTTGGGGTCCACCCATGGAGAAGAGTTTAGACACTAAGATAATATAAGGAACACACACATTATAAAGAAATCACATTAGGATTCTCTTTTTAAGCTGTTCCTTAAAACACTAGTGCGTAGGAAATCTATTGGAGGCAGAAGCAGTCAAGGGCAGCCTAGGGTTAGTGTTAGGCTTAGGGTTAGGCTTCGGGTACGGCTTAGGGTACGGGTTTGGGGAGGGCTTCGGGGACGGCGTAGGGTATGGGTTAGGGTTAGGGTTAGGGTTAGTGTTAGGGTTAGGGCTCGGTTTAGGGTATTTTTTAGGATTAGGGTACGTGTTAGGGTTAGGGTAGGGGTTAGGGTTAGGGTACGTGTTAGGGTTAGGGTAGTTATTAAACCTATCCCACTCTCTAGATACCCCTTAGCACGTAAAGGAATATTATTTGGGGATCCAGCCATGGAGAAGAGTTTAGACACTAGGCTAAGATAAGGAACACACCCTTTATAGAGAAATCACATTAGGATTCTCTTTTTAAGCTGTTCCTTAAAACACTAGTGCTTAGGAAATCTATTGGAGGCAGAAGCAGTCAAGGGTAGCCTAATGTTAGGGTTAGGCTTAGGGTTAGGCTAAGGGTACGGCTTAGGGTTCGGGTTCGGGGAGGGCTTCGGGTACGGCGTAGGGTATGGGTTAAGGTTAGTGTTAGTTTTAGGGTTAGGGCTCGGTTTAGGGTACGGTTTAGGTTTAGGGTACGTGTTAGGGTTAGGGTAGGGGTTAGGGTTAGGGTACGTGTTAGGGTTAGGGTTGTTATTAAACCTATCCCACTCTCTAGATACCCCTTAGCACGTTAAGGAATATTATTTGGGGGTCCAGGCATGGAGAAGAGTTTAGACACTAGGATAAGATAAGGAACACACCCATTATAAAGAAATCACATTAGGATTCTCTTTTTAAGCTGTTCCTTAAAACACTAGTGCTTAGGAAATCTATTGGAGGCAGAAGCAGTCAAGGGTAGCCTAGGGTTAGGGTTAGGCTTAGGGTAAGGCTTAGGGTACGGGTTCGGGGAGGGCTTCGGGTACGGCGTAGGGTTTGGGTTAGGGTTAGGGTTAGGGTTAGTGTTAGGGTTAGGGCTCGGTTTAGGGTATTGTTTAGGATTAGGGTACGTGTTAGGGTTAGGGTAGGGGTTAGGGTTAGGGTACGTGTTAGGGTTAGGGTAGTTATTAAACCTATCCCACTCTCTAGATACACCTTAGCACGTAAAGGAATATTACTTGGGGGTCCAGCCATGGAGAAGAGTTTAGACACTAGGATAAATAAGGAACACACCCATTATAAAGAAATCACATTAGGATTCTCTTTTTAAGCTGTTCCTTAAAACACTAGTGCTTAGGAAATCTATTGGAGTCAGAAGCAGTCAAGGGTAGCCTAGGGTTAGGGTTAGGCTTAGGGTTAGGCTTAGGATACGGATTACGGTACGGGTTCGGGTACGGCGTAGGGTATGGGTTAGAGTTAGGGTTAGGGTTAGTGTTAGGGTAGGTCTCGGGTTAGGTTATGAGTTAGGATTAGGGTACGTGTTAGGGTTAGGGTAGGGGTTAGGGTTAGGGTAGGTCTCGGGTTAGGTTATGGGTTAGGATTAGGGTACTTGTTAGGGTTAGGGTAGGGGTTAGGGTTAGGGTACGTGTTAGAGTTAGGGTACTTATTAAACCTATCCCACTCTCTAGATACCCCTTAGCACGTAAAGGAATATTATTTGGAGGTCCAGCCATGGAGAAGAGTTTAGACACTAGGATAAGATAAGGAACACACCCATTATAAAGAAATCACATTAGGATTCTCTTTTTAAGTTGTTCCTTAAAACACTAGTGCTTAGGAAATCTATTGGAGGCAGAAGCAGTCAAGGGTAGCCTAGGGTTAGGGTTAGGCTTAGGGTAAGGCTTAGGGTACGGGTTTGGGGAGGGCTTCGGGTACGGTGTACTGTATGGGTTAGGGTTAGGGTTAGGGTTAGTGTTAGGGTTAGGGCTCGGTTTAGGGTACGGTTTAGGATTAGGGTACGTGTTAGGGTTGCGGTAGGGGTTAGGGTTAGGGTAGTTATTAAACCTATCCCACTCTCTATATACCCCTTAGCACGTAAAGGAATATTATTTGGGGGTCCAGCAATGGAGAAGACTTTAGACACTAGGATAAGATAAGGAACACACCCATTATAAAGAAATCACATTAGGATTCTCATTTTAAGCTGTTCCTTAAAACACTAGTGCTTAGGAAATCTATTGGAGGCAGAAGCAGACAAGGGTAGCCTAGGGTTAGTGTTAGGCTTAGGGTTAGGCTTAGGGTAGGGCTTAGGGTACGGGTTCGGGGAGGGCTTCGGGTACGGCGTAGGGTATGGGTTAGGGTTAGTGTTAGGGTTAGTGTTAGGGTTAGGGCTCGGTTTAGTGTATTGTTTAGGATTAGGGTACGTGTTAGGGTTAGGGTAGGGGTTAGGCTTAGGGTACGCGTTAGGGTTAGGTTAGTTATTAAACCTATCCCACTCTCTAGATACCCCTTAGCACGTAAAGGAATATTATTTGGTGGTCCAGCCATGGAGAAGAGTTTAGACCCTAGGATAAGATAAGGAACACACCCATTACAAAGAAATCACATTAGGATTCTCTTTTAAAGCTGTTCCTTAAAACACTAGTGCTTAGGAAATCTATTTGAGGCTGAAGCAGTCAAGGGTAGCCTAGGGTTAGGGTTAGGCTTAGGGTTAGTCTTAGTGTACGGCTTAGGGTACGGGTTCGGAGAGGGCTTCGCGTATGGCGTAGGGTATGGGTTAGGGTTAGGGTTAGGGTTAGTGTTAGGGTTAGGGCTCGGTTTAGGGTACGGGTTAGGATTAGGGTACGTGTTAGGGTTAGGGTAGGGGTTAGGGTTAGGGTACGCGTTAGGGTTAGGGTAGTTATTAAACCTATCCCACTCTCTAGATACCCCTTAGCACATAAAGGAATATTATTTGGGGGTCCAGCCATGGAGAAGAGTTTAGACACTAAGATAATATAAGGAACACACACATTATAAAGAAATCACATTAGTATTCTCTTTTTAAGCTGTTCCTTAAACCACTAGTGCTTAGGAAATCTATTGGAGGCAGAAGCAGTCAAGGGTAGCCTAGGGTTAGGGTTAGGGTTAGGGTTAGGCTTAGGGTACGGCTTAGGGTACGGGCTCATGGAGGGGTTCGGGTAAGGCGTAGGGTATGGGTTAGGGTTAGGGTTAGTGTTAGGGTTAGGGCTCGGTTTAGGGTACGGTTTAGGATTAGGGTACGTGTTAGGGTTAGGGTAGTTATTAAACCTATCCCACTCTCTAGATACCCCTTAGCACGTAAAGGAATATTATTTGGGGGTCCAGCCATGGAGAAGAGTTTAGACACTAGGATAAGATAAGGAACACACCCATTATAAAGAAATCACATTAGGATTCTCTTTTTAAGCTGTTCCTTAAAACACTACTGCTTAGGAAATCTATTGGAGGCAGAAGCAGTCAAGGGTAGCCTAGGGTTAGGGTTAGACTTAGGGTACGGCTTAGGGTACGGCTTAGGGTACGGGTTCGGGGAGGGCTTCGGGTACGGCGTAGGGTATGGGTTAGGGTTATGGTTAGGGTTAGTGTTAGGGTTAGGGCTCGGTTTAGTGTATTGGTTAGGATTAGGGTACGTGTTAGGGTTAGGGTAAGGGTTAGGGTTAGGTTACGCGTTAGTGTTACGGTAGTTATTAAAACTATCCCACTCTCTAGATACCCCTTAGCACGTAAAGGAATATTATTTGGAGGTCCAGCCATGGAGAAGAGTTTAGACACTAGGATAAGATAAGGAACACACCCATTATAAATAAATCACATTAGGATTCTCTTTTTAAGCTGTTCCTTAAAACACTAGTGCTTAGGAAATCTATTGGAGGCAGAAGCAGTCAAGGGTAGCCTAGGGTTAGGGTTAGGCTTAGGGTTAGGCTTAGGGTACGGCTTAGGGTACGGGTTCGGGGAGGGCTTCGGGTACGGCGTAGGGTATGGGTTAGGGTTAGGGTTAGGGTTAGTGTTAGGGTTAGGGCTCGGTTTAGGGTACGGTTTAGGATTAGGTTACGTGTTAGTGTTAGGTTAGGGGTTAGGCTTAGGGTACGTGTTAGGGTTAGGGTAGTTATTAAACCTATCCCACTCTCTAGATACCCCTTAGCACGTAAAGAATATTATTTGGGGGTCCAGCCATGGAGAAGAGTTAAACACTAGGATAAGATAAGGAACACACCCATTATAAAGAAATCACTTTAGGATTCTATTTTTAAGCTGTTCCTGAAAACACTAGTGCTTAGGAAATCTATTGGCGGCAGAAGCAGTCAAGGGTAGCCTAGGGTTAGGGTTAGGCTTATGGTTAGGCTTAGGATACAGCTTAGGGTACGGGTTTGGGGAGGGCTTCGGGTACGGCCTAGGGTATGGGTTAGGGTTGGGGTTAGTGTTAGGGTTAGGTCTCGGTTTAGGGTACGGGTTAGGATTAGGGTACGTGTTAGGGTTAGGGTAGGGGTTAGGGTTAGGGTACACGTTAGAGTTAGGGTAGTTATTAAACCTATCCCACTCTCTAGATACACCTTAGCAAGTAAAGGAATATTATTTTGGGGTCCACCCATGGAGAAGAGTTTAGACACTAAGATAATATAAGGAACACACACATTATAAAGAAATCACATTAGGATTCTCTTTTTAAGCTGTTCCTTAAAACACTAGTGCGTAGGAAATCTATTGGAGGCAGAAGCAGTCAAGGGCAGCCTAGGGTTAGGGTTAGGCTTAGGGTTAGGCTTCGGGTACGGCTTAGGGTACGGGTTTGGGGAGGGCTTCGGGGACGGCGTAGGGTATGGGTTAGGGTTAGGGTTAGGGTTAGTGTTAGGGTTAGGGCTCGGTTTAGGGTATTGTTTAGGATTAGGGTACGTGTTAGGGTTAGGGTAGGGGTTAGGGTTAGGGTACGTGTTAGGGTTAGGGTAGTTATTAAACCTATCCCACTCTCTAGATACCCCTTAGCACGTAAAGGAATATTTTTTGGGGATCCAGCCATGGAGAAGAGTTTAGACACTAGGCTAAGATAAGGAACACACCCTTTATAGAGAAATCACATTAGGATTCTCTTTTTAAGCTGTTCCTTAAAACACTAGTGCTTAGGAAATCTATTGGAGGCAGAAGCAGTCAAGGGTAGCCTAATGTTAGGGTTAGGCTTAGGGTTAGGCTAAGGGTACGGCTTAGGGTTCGGGTTCGGGGAGGGCTTCGGGTACGGCGTAGTGTATGGGTTAAGGTTATTGTTAGTGTTAGGGTTAGGGCTCGGTTTAGGGTACGGTTTAGGTTTAGGGTACGTGTTAGGGTTAGGGTAGGGGTTAGGGTTAGGGTACGTGTTAGGGTTAGGGTTGTTATTAAACCTATCCCACTCTCTAGATACCCCTTAGCACGTTAAGGAATATTATTTGGGGGTCCAGGCATGGAGAAGAGTTTAGACACTAGGATAAGATAAGGAACACACCCATTATAAAGAAATCACATTAGGATTCTCTTTTTAACCTGTTCATTAAAACACTAGTGCTTAGGAAATCTATTGGAGGCAGAAGCAGTCAAGGGTAGCCTAGGGTTAGGGTTAGGCTTAGGGTAAGGCTTAGGGTACGGGTTCGGGGAGGGCTTCGGGTACGGCGTAGGGTATGGGTTAGGGTTAGGGTTAGGGTTAGTGTTAGGGTTAGGGCTCGGTTTAGGGTACGGGTTAGGATTAGGGTACGTGTTAGGGTTAGGGTAGTTATTAAACCTATCCCACTCTCTAGATACCCCTTAGCACGTAAAGGAATATTATTTGGGGGTCCAGCCATGGAGAAGAGTTTAGACACTAGGATAAGATAAGGAACACACCCATTATAAAGAAATCACATTAGGATTCTCTTTTTAAGCTGTTCCTTAAAACACTACTGCTTAGGAAATCTATTGGAGGCAGAAGCAGTCAAGGGTAGCCTAGGGTTAGGGTTAGGCTTATGGTTAGGCTTAGGATACAGCTTAGGGTACGGGTTTGGGGAGGGCTTCGGGTACGGCCTAGGGTATGGGTTAGGGTTGGGGTTAGTGTTAGGGTTAGGTCTCGGTTTAGGGTACGGGTTAGGATTAGGGTACGTGTTAGGGTTAGGGTAGGGGTTAGGGTTAGGGTACACGTTAGAGTTAGGGTAGTTATTAAACCTATCCCACTCTCTAGATACACCTTAGCAAGTAAAGGAATATTATTTTGGGGTCCACCCATGGAGAAGAGTTTAGACACTAAGATAATATAAGGAACACACACATTATAAAGAAATCACATTAGGATTCTCTTTTTAAGCTGTTCCTTAAAACACTAGTGCGTAGGAAATCTATTGGAGGCAGAAGCAGTCAAGGGCAGCCTAGGGTTAGGGTTAGGCTTAGGGTTAGGCTTCGGGTACGGCTTAGGGTACGGGTTTGGGGAGGGCTTCGGGGACGGCGTAGGGTATGGGTTAGGGTTAGGGTTAGGGTTAGTGTTAGGGTTAGGGCTCGGTTTAGGGTATTGTTTAGGATTAGGGTACGTGTTAGGGTTAGGGTAGGGGTTAGGGTTAGGGTACGTGTTAGGGTTAGGGTAGTTATTAAACCTATCCCACTCTCTAGATACCCCTTAGCACGTAAAGGAATATTTTTTGGGGATCCAGCCATGGAGAAGAGTTTAGACACTAGGCTAAGATAAGGAACACACCCTTTATAGAGAAATCACATTAGGATTCTCTTTTTAAGCTGTTCCTTAAAACACTAGTGCTTAGGAAATCTATTGGAGGCAGAAGCAGTCAAGGGTAGCCTAATGTTAGGGTTAGGCTTAGGGTTAGGCTAAGGGTACGGCTTAGGGTTCGGGTTCGGGGAGGGCTTCGGGTACGGCGTAGTGTATGGGTTAAGGTTATTGTTAGTGTTAGGGTTAGGGCTCGGTTTAGGGTACGGTTTAGGTTTAGGGTACGTGTTAGGGTTAGGGTAGGGGTTAGGGTTAGGGTACGTGTTAGGGTTAGGGTTGTTATTAAACCTATCCCACTCTCTAGATACCCCTTAGCACGTTAAGGAATATTATTTGGGGGTCCAGGCATGGAGAAGAGTTTAGACACTAGGATAAGATAAGGAACACACCCATTATAAAGAAATCACATTAGGATTCTCTTTTTAACCTGTTCATTAAAACACTAGTGCTTAGGAAATCTATTGGAGGCAGAAGCAGTCAAGGGTAGCCTAGGGTTAGGGTTAGGCTTAGGGTAAGGCTTAGGGTACGGGTTCGGGGAGGGCTTCGGGTACGGCGTAGGGTATGGGTTAGGGTTAGGGTTAGGGTTAGTGTTAGGGTTAGGGCTCGGTTTAGGGTACGGGTTAGGATTAGGGTACGTGTTAGGGTTAGGGTAGTTATTAAACCTATCCCACTCTCTAGATACCCCTTAGCACGTAAAGGAATATTATTTGGGGGTCCAGCCATGGAGAAGAGTTTAGACACTAGGATAAGATAAGGAACACACCCATTATAAAGAAATCACATTAGGATTCTCTTTTTAAGCTGTTCCTTAAAACACTACTGCTTAGGAAATCTATTGGAGGCAGAAGCAGTCAAGGGTAGCCTAGGGTTAGGGTAAGACTTAGGGTACGGCTTAGGGTACGGCTTAGGGTACGGGTTCGGGGAGGGCTTCGGGTACGGCGTAGGGTATGGGTTAGTGTTATGGTTAGGGTTAGTGTTAGGGTTAGGGCTCGGTTTAGTGTATTGGTTAGGATTAGTGTACGTGTTAGGGTTAGGGTAAGGGTTAGGGTTAGGGTACGCGTTAGTGTTACGGTAGTTATTAAAACTATCCCACTCTCTAGATACCCCTTAGCACGTAAAGGAATATTATTTGGAGGTCCAGCCATGGAGAAGAGTTTAGACACTAGGATAAGATAAGGAACACACCCATTATAAATAAATCAGTTTAGGATTCTCTTTTTAAGCTGTTCCTTAAAACACTAGTGCTTAGGAAATCTATTGGAGGCAGAAGCAGTCAAGGGTAGCCTAGGGTTAGGGTTAGGCTTAGGGTTAGGCTTAGGGTACGGCTTAGGTTACGGGTTCGAGGAGGGCTTCGGGTACGGCGTAGGGTATGGGTTAGGGTTAGGGTTAGGGTTAGTGTTAGGGTTAGGGCTCGGTTTAGGGTACGGTTTAGGATTAGGTTACGTGTTAGTGTTAGGGTAGGGGTTAGGCTTAGGGTACGTGTTAGGGTTAGGGTAGTTATTAAACCTATCCCACTCTCTAGATACCCCTTAGCACGTAAAGAATATTATTTCGGGGTCCAGCCATGGAGAAGAGTTAAACACTAGGATAAGATAAGGAACACACCCAGTATAAAGAAATCACATTAGGATTCTCTTTTTATGCTGTTCCTTAAAACACTAGTGCTTAGGAAATCTATTGGAGGCAGAAGCAGTCAAGGGTAGCCTAGGGTTAGGGTTAGGCTTAGGGTTAGGCTTAGGGTACGGCTTAGGGTACGGTTTCGGGGAGGGCTTCGGGTACGGCGTAGGGTATGGGTTAGGGTTAGGGTTAGGGTTAGTGTTAGGGTTAGGGCTCGGTTTAGGGTATTGGTTAGGATTAGGGTACTTGTTAGGGTTAGGGTAGGGGTTAGGGTTATGGTACGTGTTAGGGTTAAGGTAGTTATTAAACCTATCCCACTCTCTAGATACCCCTTAGAACATAAAGGAATATTATTTGGAGGTCCAGCCATGGAGAAGAATTTAGACACGAGGATAAGATAAGGAACACACACATTATAAAGAAATCACTTTAGGATTCTATTTTTAAGCTGTTCCTGAAAACACTAGTGCTTAGGAAATCTATTGGCGGCAGAAGCAGTCAAGGGTAGCCTAGGGTTAGGGTTAGGCTTATGGTTAGGCTTAGGATACAGCTTAGGGTACGGGTTTGGGGAGGGCTTCGGGTACGGCCTAGGGTATGGGTTAGGGTTAGGGTTGGGGTTAGTGTTAGGGTTAGGTCTCGGTTTAGGGTACGGGTTAGGATTAGGGTACGTGTTAGGGTTAGGGTAGGGGTTAGGGTTAGGGTACACGTTAGAGTTAGGGTAGTTATTAAACCTATCCCACTCTCTAGATACACCTTAGCAAGTAAAGGAATATTATTTTGGGGTCCACCCATGGAGAAGAGTTTAGACACTAAGATAATATAAGGAACACACACATTATAAAGAAATCACATTAGGATTCTCTTTTTAAGCTGTTCCTTAAAACACTAGTGCGTAGGAAATCTATTGGAGGCAGAAGCAGTCAAGGGCAGCCTAGGGTTAGGGTTAGGCTTAGGGTTAGGCTTCGGGTACGGCTTAGGGTACGGGTTTGGGGAGGGCTTCGGGGACGGCGTAGGGTATGGGTTAGGGTTAGGGTTAGGGTTAGTGTTAGGGTTAGGGCTCGGTTTAGGGTATTGTTTAGGATTAGGGTACGTGTTAGGGTTAGGGTAGGGGTTAGGGTTAGGGTACGTGTTAGGGTTAGGGTAGTTATTAAACCTATCCCACTCTTTAGATACCCCTTAGCACGTAAAGGAATATTATTTGGGGATCCAGCCATGGAGAAGAGTTTAGACACTAGGCTAAGATAAGGAACACACCCTTTATAGAGAAATCACATTAGGATTCTCTTTTTAAGCTGTTCCTTAAAACACTAGTGCTTAGGAAATCTATTGGAGGCAGAAGCAGTCAAGGGTAGCCTAATGTTAGGGTTAGGCTTAGGGTTAGGCTAAGGGTACGGCTTAGGGTTCGGGTTCGGGGAGGGCTTCGGGTACGGCGTAGGGTATGGGTTAAGGTTAGTGTTAGTGTTAGGGTTAGGGCTCGGTTTAGGGTACGGTTTAGGTTTAGGGTACGTGTTAGGGTTAGGGTAGGGGTTAGGGTTAGGGTACGTGTTAGGGTTAGGGTTGTTATTAAACCTATCCCACTCTCTAGATACCCCTTAGCACGTTAAGGAATATTATTTGGGGGTCCAGGCATGGAGAAGAGTTTAGACACTAGGATAAGATAAGGAACACACCCATTATAAAGAAATCACATTAGGATTCTCTTTTTAACCTGTTCCTTAAAACACTAGTGCTTAGGAAATCTATTGGAGGCAGAAGCAGTCAAGGGTAGCCTAGGGTTAGGGTTAGGCTTAGGGTAAGGCTTAGGGTACGGGTTCGGGGAGGGCTTCGGGTACGGCGTAGGGTATGGGTTAGGGTTAGGGTTAGGGTTAGTGTTAGGGTTAGGGCTCGGTTTAGGGTACGGTTTAGGATTAGGTTACGTGTTAGGGTTAGGGTAGGGGTTAGGCTTAGGGTACGTGTTAGGGTTAGGGTAGTTATTAAACCTATCCCACTCTCTAGATACCCCTTAGCACGTAAAGAATATTATTTGGGGGTCCAGCCATGGAGAAGAGTTAAACACTAGGATAAGATAAGGAACGCACCCATTATAAAGAAATCACATTAGGTTTCTCTTTTTATGCTGTTCCTTAAAACACTAGTGCTTAGGAAATCTATTGGAGGCAGAAGCAGTCAAGGGTAGCCTAGGGTTAGGGTTAGGCTTAGGGTGAGGCTTAGGGTACGGCTTAGGGTACGGTTTCGGAGAGGGCTTCGGGTACGACGTAGGGTATGGGTTAGGGTGAGTGTTAGGGTTAGTGTTAGGGTTAGGGCTCGGTTTAGTGTATTGTTTAGGATTAGGGTACGTGTTAGGGTTAGGGTAGGGGTTAGGGTTAGGGTACGCGTTAGGGTTAGGTTAGTTATTAAACCTATCCCACTCTCTAGATACCCCTTAGCACGTAAAGGAATATTATTTGGTGGTCCAGCCATGGAGAAGAGTTTAGACCCTAGGATAAGATAAGGAACACACCCATTATAAAGAAATCACATTAGGATTCTCTTTTAAAGCTGTTCCTTAAAACACTAGTGCTTAGGAAATCTATTGGAGGCAGAAGCAGTCAAGGGTAGCCTAGGGTTAGGGTTAGGGTTAGGGTTAGGCTTAGGGTACGGCTTAGGGTATGGGCTCGGTGAGGGGTTCGGGTAAGGAGTAGGGTATGGGTTAGGGTTAGGGTTAGGGTTAGTGTTAGGGTTAGGGCTCGGTTTAGGGTACGGGTTAGGATTAGGGTACGTGTTAGGGTTAGGGTAGGGGTTAGGGTTAGGGTACGCGTTAGGGTTAGGGTAGTTATTAAACCTATCCCACTCTCTAGATACCCCTTAGCACGTAAAGGAATATTATTTGGGGATCCAGCCATGGAGAAGAGTTTAGACACTAGGCTAAGATAAGGAACACACCCTTTATAGAGAAATCACATTAGGATTCTCTTTTTAAGCTGTTCCTTAAAACACTAGTGCTTAGGAAATCTATTGGAGGCAGAAGCAGTCAAGGGTAGCCTAATGTTAGGGTTAGGCTTAGGGTTAGGCTAAGGGTACGGCTTAGGGTTCGGGTTTGGGGAGGGCTTCGGGTACGGCGTAGGGTATGGGTTAAGGTTAGTGTTAGTGTTAGGGTTAGGGCTCGGTTTAGGGTACGGTTTAGGTTTAGGGTACGTGTTAGGGTTAGGGTAGGGGTTAGGGTTAGGGTACGTGTTAGGGTTAGGGTTGTTATTAAACCTATCCCACTCTCTAGATACCCCTTAGCACGTTAAGGAATATTATTTGGGGGTCCAGGCATGGAGAAGAGTTTAGACACTAGGATAAGATAAGGAACACACCCATTATAAAGAAATCACATTAGGATTCTCTTTTTAACCTGTTCCTTAAAACACTAGTGCTTAGGAAATCTATTGGAGGCAGAAGCAGTCAAGGGTAGCCTAGGGTTAGGGTTAGGCTTAGGGTAAGGCTTAGGGTACGGGTTCGGGGAGGGCTTCGGGTACGGCGTAGGGTATGGGTTAGGGTTAGGGTTAGGGTTAGTGTTAGGGTTAGGGCTCGGTTTAGGGTACGGTTTAGGATTAGGTTACGTGTTAGGGTTAGGGTAGGGGTTAGGCTTAGGGTACGTGTTAGGGTTAGGGTAGTTATTAAACCTATCGCACTCTCTAGATACCCCTTAGCACGTAAAGAATATTATTTGGGGGTCCAGCCATGGAGAAGAGTTAAACACTAGGATAAGATAAGGAACACACCCATTATAAAGAAATCACATTAGGATTCTCTTTTTATGCTGTTCCTTAAAACACTAGTGCTTAGGAAATCTATTGGAGGCAGAAGCAGTCAAGGGTAGCCTAGGGTTAGGGTTAGGCTTAGGGTTAGGCTTAGGGTACGGCTTAGGGTACGGTTTCGGGGAGGGCTTCGGGTACGGCGTAGGGTATGGGTTAGGGTTAGGGTTAGGGTTAGTGTTAGGGTTAGGGCTCGGTTTAGGGTATTGGTTAGGATTAGGGTACTTGTTAGGGTTAGGGTAGGGGTTAGGGTTATGGTACGTGTTAGGGTTAAGGTAGTTATTAAACCTATCCCACTCTCTAGATACCCCTTAGAACATAAAGGAATATTATTTGGAGGTCCAGCCATGGAGAAGAATTTAGACACTAGGATAAGATAAGGAACACACACATTATAAAGAAATCACTTTAGGATTCTATTTTTAAGCTGTTCCTGAAAACACTAGTGCTTAGGAAATCTATTGGCGGCAGAAGCAGTCAAGGGTAGCCTAGGGTTAGGGTTAGGCTTATGGTTAGGCTTAGGATACAGCTTAGGGTACGGGTTTGGGGAGGGCTTCGGGTACGGCCTAGGGTATGGGTTAGGGTTAGGGTTGGGGTTAGTGTTAGGGTTAGGTCTCGGTTTAGGGTACGGGTTAGGATTAGGGTACGTGTTAGGGTTAGGGTAGGGGTTAGGGTTAGGGTACACGTTAGAGTTAGGGTAGTTATTAAACCTATCCCACTCTCTAGATACACCTTAGCAAGTAAAGGAATATTATTTTGGGGTCCACCCATGGAGAAGAGTTTAGACACTAAGATAATATAAGGAACACACACATTATAAAGAAATCACATTAGGATTCTCTTTTTAAGCTGTTCCTTAAAACACTAGTGGGTAGGAAATCTATTGGAGGCAGAAGCAGTCAAGGGTAGCCTAGGGTTAGGGTTAGGCTTAGGTTACGGCTTAGGGTACGGCTTAGGGTACGGGTTTGGGGAGGGCTTCGGGGACGGCGTAGGGTATGGGTTAGGGTTAGGGTTAGGGTTAGTGTTAGGGTTAGGGCTCGGTTTAGGGTATTGTTTAGGTATAGGGTACGTGTTAGGGTTAGGGTAGGGGTTAGGGTTAGGGTACGTGTTAGGGTTAGGGTAGTTATTAAACCTATCCCACTCTCTAGATACACCTTAGCACGTAAAGGAATATTATTTGGGGGTCCAGCCATGGAGAAGAGTTTAGACACTAGGATAAATAAGGAACACACCCATTATAAAGAAATCACATTAGGATTCTCTTTTTAAGCTGTTCCTTAAAACACTAGGGCTTAGGAAATCTATTGGAGTCAGAAGCAGTCAAGGGTAGCCTAGGGTTAGGGTTAGGCTTAGGGTTAGGCTTAGGATACGGCTTACGGTACGGGTTCGGGGAGGGCTTCGTGTACAGCGTAGGGTATGGGTTAGAGTTAGGGTTAGGGTTAGTGTTAGGGTAGGTCTCGGGTTAGGTTATGAGTTAGGATTAGGGTACGTGTTAGGGTTAGGGTAGGGGTTAGGGTTAGGGTATGCGTTAGGGTTAGGGTAGTTATTAAACCTATCCCACTCTCTAGATACCCCTTAGCACATAAAGGAATATTATTTGGGGGTCCAGCCATGGAGAAGAGTTTAGACACTAAGATAATATAAGGAACACACACATTATAAAGAAATCACATTAGGATTCTCTTTTTAAGCTGTTCCTTAAACCACTAGTGCTTAGGAAATCTATTGGAGGCAGAAGCAGTCAATGGTAGCCTAGGGTTAGGGTTAGGGTTAGGGTTAGGCTTAGGGTACGGCTTAGGGTACGGGCTCGGGGAGGGGTTCGGGTACGGCGTAGGGTATGGGTTAGGGTTAGGGTTAGTGTTAGGGTTAGGGCTCGGTTTAGGGTACGGGTTAGGATTAGGGTACGTGTTAGGGTTAGGGTAGTTATTAAACCTATCCCACTCTCTAGATACACCTTAGCACGTAAAGGAATATTATTTGGGGGTCCAGCCATGGAGAAGAGTTTAGACACTAGGATAAGATAAGGAACACACCCATTATAAAGAAATCACATTAGGATTCTCTTTTTAACCTGTTCCTTAAAACACTAGTGCTTAGGAAATCTATTGGAGGCAGAAGCAGTCAATGGTAGCCTAGGGTTAGGGTTAGGCTTAGGGTAAGGCTTAGGGTACGGCTTCGGGGAGGGCTTCGGGTACGGTGCAGTGTATGGGTTAGGGTTAGGGTTAGGGTTAGTGTTAGGGTTAGGGCTCGCTTTAGGGTACGGTTTAGGATTAGGGTACGTGTTAGGGTTAGGGTAGGGGTTAGGGTTAGGGTACGTGTTAGGGTTAGGGTTATTAA
The DNA here is from genome assembly GCF_965194825.1 of Balaenoptera physalus. Taxonomy (NCBI): domain Eukaryota; kingdom Metazoa; phylum Chordata; class Mammalia; order Artiodactyla; family Balaenopteridae; genus Balaenoptera; species Balaenoptera physalus. The sequence goes on from NW_028126467.1 coordinate 1,849,549, forward strand.
ACCTATCCCACTCTCTAGATACCCCTTAGCACGTAAAGGAATATTATTTGGGGATCCAGCCATGGAGAAGAGTTTAGACACTAGGCTAAGATAAGGAACACACCCTTTATAGAGAAATCACATTAGGATTCTCTTTTTAAGCTGTTCCTTAAAACACTAGTGCTTAGGAAATCTATTGGAGGCAGAAGCAGTCAAGGGTAGCCTAGTGTTAGGGTTAGGCTAAGGGTACGGCTTAGGTTTCGGGTTCGGGGAGGGCTTCGGGTACGGCGTAGGGTATGGGTTAGGGTTAGTGTTAGTGTTAGGGTTAGGGCTCGGTTTAGGGTACGGTTTAGGTTTAGGGTACGTGTTAGGGTTAGGGTAGGGGTTAGGGTTAGGGTACGTGTTAGGGTTAGGGTTGTTATTAAACCTATCCCACTCTCTAGATACCCCTTAGCACGTTAAGGAATATTATTTGGGGGTCCAGCCATGGAGAAGAGTTTAGACACTAGGATAAGATAAGGAACACACCCATTATAAAGAAATCACATTAGGATTCTCTTTTTAACCTGTTCCTTAAAACACTAGTGCTTAGGAAATCTATTGGAGGCAGAAGCAGTCAAGGGTAGCCTAGGGTTAGGGTTAGGCTTAGGGTACGGCTTAGGGTACGGCTTAGGGTACGGGTTCGGGGAGGGCTTCGGGTACGGCGTAGGGTATGGGTTAGGGTTAGGGTTAGGGTTAGTGTTAGGGTTAGGGCTCGGTTTAGGGTACGGTTTAGGATTAGATTACGTGTTAGGGTTAGGGTAGGGGTTAGGCTTAGGGTACGTGTTAGGGTTAGGGTAGTTATTAAACCTATCCCACTCTCTAGATACCCCTTAGCACGTAAAGAATATTATTTGGGTGTCCAGCCATGGAGAAGAGTTAAACACTAGGATAAGATAAGGAACACACCCATTATAAAGAAATCACATTAGGATTCTCTTTTTATGCTGTTTCTTAAAACACTAGTGCTTAGGAAATCTATTGGAGGCAGAAGCAGTCAAGGGTAGCCTAGGGTTAGGGTTAGGGTTAGGGTTAGGCTTAGGGTACGGGCTCGGGGAGAGGTTCGGGTAAGGAGTAGGGTATGGGTTAGGGTTAGGGTTAGGGTTAGTGTTAGGGTTAGAGCTCGGTTTAGGGTACGGGTTAGGATTAGGGTACGTGTTAGGGTTAGGGTAGGGGTTAGGGTTAGGGTACACGTTAGGGTTAGGGTAGTTATTAAACCTATCCCACTCTCTAGATACACCTTAGCACGTAAAGTAATATTATTTGGGGGTCCAGCCATGGAGAAGAGTTTAGACACTAGGATAAGATAAGGAACACACCCATTATAAAGAAATCACATTAGGATTCTCTTTTTAAGCTGTTCCTTAAAACACTACTGCTTAGGAAATCTATTGGAGGCAGAAGCAGTCAAGGGTAGCCTAGGGTTAGGGTTAGACTTAGGGTACGGCTTAGGGTACGGCTTAGGGTACGGGTTCGGGGAGGGCTTCGGGTACGGCGTAGGGTATGGGTTAGGGTTAGGGTTAGGGTTAGTGTTAGGGTTAGGGCTCGGTTTAGTGTATTGGTTAGGATTAGGGTACGTGTTAGGGTTAGGGTAAGGGTTAGGGTTAGGGTACGCGTTAGTGTTAGGGTAGTTATTAAACCTATCCCACTCTCTAGATACCCCTTAGCACGTAAAGGAATATTATTTGGAGGTCCAGCCATGGAGAAGAGTTTAGACACTAGGATAAGATAAGGAACACACCCATTATAAATAAATCACATTAGGATTCTCTTTTTAAGCTGTTCCTTAAAACACTAGTGCTTAGGAAATCTATTGGAGGCAGAAGCAGTCAAGGGTAGCCTAGGGTTAGGGTTAGGCTTAGGGTTAGGCTTAGGGTACGGCTTAGGGTACGGGTTCGGGGCGGGCTTCGGGTACGGCGTAGGGTATGGGTTAGGGTTAGGGTTAGGGTTAGTGTTAGGGTTAGGGCTCGGTTTAGGGTACGGTTTAGGATTAGGTTACGTGTTAGTGTTAGGGTAGGGGTTAGGCTTAGGGTACGTGTTAGGGTTAGGGTAGTTATTAAACCTATCCCACTCTCTAGATACCCCTTAGCACGTAAAGAATATTATTTGGGGGTCCAGCCATGGAGAAGAGTTAAACACTAGGATAAGATAAGGAACACACCCATTATAAAGAAATCACATTAGGATTCTCTTTTTATGCTGTTCCTTAAAACACTAGTGCTTAGGAAATCTATTGGAGGCAGAAGCAGTCAAGGGTAGCCTAGGGTTAGGGTTAGGCTTAGGGTTAGGCTTAGGGTACGGCTTAGGGTACGGTTTCGGGGAGGGCTTCGGGTACGGCGTAGGGTATGGGTTAGGGTTAGGGTTAGGGTTAGTGTTAGGGTTAGGGCTCGGTTTAGGGTATTGGTTAGGATTAGGGTACTTGTTAGGGTTAGGGTAGGGGTTAGGGTTATGGTACGTGTTAGGGTTAAGGTAGTTATTAAACCTATCCCACTCTCTAGATACCCCTTAGAACATAAAGGAATATTATTTGGAGGTCCAGCCATGGAGAAGAATTTAGACACTAGGATAAGATAAGGAACACACACATTATAACGAAATCACTTTAGGATTCTATTTTTAAGCTGTTCCTGAAAACACTAGTGCTTAGGAAATCTATTGGCGGCAGAAGCAGTCAAGGGTAGCCTAGGGTTAGGGTTAGGCTTATGGTTAGGCTTAGGATACAGCTTAGGGTACGGGTTTGGGGAGGGCTTCGGGTACGGCCTAGGGTATGGGTTAGGGTTAGGGTTGGGGTTAGTGTTAGGGTTAGGTCTCGGTTTAGGGTACGGGTTAGGATTAGGGTACGTGTTAGGGTTAGGGTAGGGGTTAGGGTTAGGGTACACGTTAGAGTTAGGGTAGTTATTAAACCTATCCCACTCTCTAGATACACCTTAGCAAGTAAAGGAATATTATTTTGGGGTCCACCCATGGAGAAGAGTTTAGACACTAAGATAATATAAGGAACACACACATTATAAAGAAATCACATTTGGATTCTCTTTTTAAGCTGTTCCTTAAAACACTAGTGCGTAGGAAATCTATTGGAGGCAGAAGCAGTCAAGGGCAGCCTAGGGTTAGGGTTAGGCTTAGGGTTAGGCTTCGGGTACGGCTTAGGGTACGGGTTTGGGGAGGGCTTCGGGGATGGCGTAGGGTATGGGTTAGGGTTAGGGTTAGGGTTAGTGTTAGGGTTAGGGCTCGGTTTAGGGTATTGTTTAGGATTAGGGTACGTGTTAGGGTTAGGGTAGGGGTTAGGGTTAGGGTACGTGTTAGGGTTAGGGTAGTTATTAAACCTATCCCACTCTCTAGATACACCTTAGCACGTAAAGGAATATTATTTGGAGGTCCAGCCATGGAGAAGAGTTTAGACATTAGGATAAGATAAGGAACACACCCATTATAAATAAATCACATTAGGATTCTCTTTTTAAGCTGTTCCTTAAAACACTAGTGCTTAGGAAATCTATTGGAGGCAGAAGCAGTCAAGGGTAGCCTAGGGTTAGGGTTAGGCTTAGGGTTAGGCTTAGGGTACGGCTTAGGGTACGGGTTCGGGGAGGGCTTCGGGTACGGCGTAGGGTATGGGTTAGGGTTAGGGTTAGGGTTAGTGTTAGGGTTAGGGCTCGGTTTAGGGTACGGTTTAGGATTAGGTTACGTGTTAGTGTTAGGGTAGGGGTTAGGCTTAGGGTACGTGTTAGGGTTAGGGTAGTTATTAAACCTATCCCACTCTCTAGATACCCCTTAGCACGTAAAGAATATTATTTGGGTGTCCAGCCATGGAGAAGAGTTAAACACTAGGATAAGATAAGGAACACACCCAGTATAAAGAAATCACATTAGGATTCTCTTTTTATGCTGTTCCTTAAAACACTAGTGCTTAGGAAATCTATTGGAGGCAGAAGCAGTCAAGGGTAGCCTAGGGTTAGGGTTAGGCTTAGGGTTAGGCTTAGGGTACGGCTTAGGGTACGGTTTCGGGGAGGCCTTCGGGTACGGCGTAGGGTATGGGTTAGGGTTAGGGTTAGGGTTAGTGTTAGGGTTAGGGCTCGGTTTAGGGTATTGGTTAGGATTAGGGTACTTGTTAGGGTTAGGGTAGGGGTTAGGGTTATGGTACGTGTTAGGGTTAAGGTAGTTATTAAACCTATCCCACTCTCTAGATACCCCTTAGAACATAAAGGAATATTATTTGGAGGTCCAGCCATGGAGAAGAATTTAGACACTAGGATAAGATAAGGAACACACACATTATAAAGAAATCACTTTAGGATTCTATTTTTAAGCTGTTCCTGAAAACACTAGTGCTTAGGAAATCTATTGGCGGCAGAAGCAGTCAAGGGTAGCCTAGGGTTAGGGTTAGGCTTATGGTTAGGCTTAGGATACAGCTTAGGGTACGGGTTTGGGGAGGGCTTCGGGTACGGCCTAGGGTATGGGTTAGGGTTAGGGTTGGGGTTAGTGTTAGGGTTAGGTCTCGGTTTAGGGTACGGGTTAGGATTAGGGTACGTGTTAGGGTTAGGGTAGGGGTTAGGGTTAGGGTACACGTTAGAGTTAGGGTAGTTATTAAACCTATCCCACTCTCTAGATACACCTTAGCAAGTAAAGGAATATTATTTTGGGGTCCACCCATGGAGAAGAGTTTAGACACTAAGATAATATAAGGAACACACACATTATAAAGAAATCACATTAGGATTCTCTTTTTAAGCTGTTCCTTAAAACACTAGTGGGTAGGAAATCTATTGGAGGCAGAAGCAGTCAAGGGTAGCCTAGGGTTAGGGTTAGGCTTAGGGTTAGGCTTAGGGTACGGCTTAGGGTACGGGTTTGGGGAGGGCTTCGGGGACGGCGTAGGGTATGGGTTAGGGTTAGGGTTAGGGTTAGTGTTAGGGTTAGGGCTCGGTTTAGGGTACGGGTTAGGATTAGGGTACGTGTTAGGGTTAGGGTAGTTATTAAACCTATCCCACTCTCTAGATACACCTTAGCACGTAAAGGAATATTATTTGGGGGTCCAGCCATGGAGAAGAGTTTAGACACTAGGATAAGATAAGGAACACACCCATTATAAAGAAATCACATTAGGATTCTCTTTTTAAGCTGTTCCTTAAAACACTACTGCTTAGGAAATCTATTGGAGGCAGAAGCAGTCAAGGGTAGCCTAGGGTTAGGGTTAGACTTAGGGTACGGCTTAGGGTACGGCTTAGGGTACGGGTTCGGGGAGGGCTTCGGGTACGGCGTAGGGTATGGGTTAGGGTTAGGGTTAGGGTTAGTGTTAGGGTTAGGGCTCGGTTTAGTGTATTGGTTAGGATTAGGGTACGTGTTAGGGTTAGGGTAAGGGTTAGGGTTAGGGTACGCGTTAGTGTTAGGGTAGTTATTAAACCTATCCCACTCTCTAGATACCCCTTAGCACGTAAAGGAATATTATTTGGAGGTACAGCCATGGAGAAGAGTTTAGACACTAGGATAAGATAAGGAACACACCCATTATAAAGAAATCACAATAGGATTCTCTTTTTAAGATGTTCCTTAAAACACTAGTGCTTAGGAAATCTATTGGAGGCAGAAGAAGTCAAGGGTAGCCTAGGGTTAGGGTTAGGCTTAGGGTTAGGCTAAGGGTACGGCTTAGGGTTCAGGTTCGGGGAGGGCTTCGGGTACGGCGTAGGGTATGGGTTAGGGTTAGTGTTAGTGTTAGGGTTAGGGCTCGGTTTAGGGTACGGTTTAGGTTTAGGGTACGTGTTAGGGTTAGGGTAGGGGTTAGGGTTAGGGTACGTGTTAGGGTTAGGGTTGTTATTAAACCTATCCCACTCTCTAGATACCCCTTAGCACGTTAAGGAATATTATTTGCGGGTCCAGGCATGGAGAAGAGTTTAGACACTAGGATAAGATAAGGAACACACCCATTATAAAGAAATCACATTAGGATTCTCTTTTTAACCTGTTCCTTAAAACACTAGTGCTTAGGAAATCTATTGGAGGCAGAAGCAGTCAATGGTAGCCTAGGGTTAGGGTTAGGCTTAGGGTAAGGCTTAGGGTACGGCTTCGGGGAGGGCTTCGGGTACGGTGCAGTGTATGGGTTAGGGTTAGGGTTAGGGTTAGTGTTAGGGTTAGGGCTCGCTTTAGGGTACGGTTTAGGATTAGGGTACGTGTTAGGGTTAGGGTAGGGGTTAGGGTTAGGGTACGTGTTAGGGTTAGGGTTATTAAACCTATCCCACTCTCTAGATACCCCTTAGCACGTAAAGGAATATTATTTGGGGATCCAGCCATGGAGAAGAGTTTAGACACTAGGCTAAGATAAGGAACACACCCTTTATAGAGAAATCACATTAGGATTCTCTTTTTAAGCTGTTCCTTAAAACACTAGTGCTTAGGAAATCTATTGGAGGCAGAAGCAGTCAAGGGTAGCCTAGTGTTAGGGTTAGGCTAAGGGTACGGCTTAGGTTTCGGGTTCGGGGAGGGCTTCGGGTACGGCGTAGGGTATGGGTTAGGGTTAGTGTTAGTGTTAGGGTTAGGGCTCGGTTTAGGGTACGGTTTAGGTTTAGGGTACGTGTTAGGGTTAGGGTAGGGGTTAGGGTTAGGGTACGTGTTAGGGTTAGGGTTGTTATTAAACCTATCCCACTCTCTAGATACCCCTTAGCACGTTAAGGAATATTATTTGGGGGTCCAGCCATGGAGAAGAGTTTAGACACTAGGATAAGATAAGGAACACACCCATTATAAAGAAATCACATTAGGATTCTCTTTTTAACCTGTTCCTTAAAACACTAGTGCTTAGGAAATCTATTGGAGGCAGAAGCAGTCAAGGGTAGCCTAGGGTTAGGGTTAGGCTTAGGGTACGGCTTAGGGTACGGCTTAGGGTACGGGTTCGGGGAGGGCTTCGGGTACGGCGTAGGTATGGGTTAGGGTTAGGATTAGGGTTAGTGTTAGGGTTAGGGCTCGGTTTAGGGTACGGTTTAGGATTAGATTACGTGTTAGGGTTAGGGTAGGGGTTAGGCTTAGGGTACGTGTTAGGGTTAGGGTAGTTATTAAACCTATCCCACTCTCTAGATACCCCTTAGCACGTAAAGAATATTATTTGGGTGTCCAGCCATGGAGAAGAGTTAAACACTAGGATAAGATAAGGAACACACCCATTATAAAGAAATCACATTAGGATTCTCTTTTTATGCTGTTTCTTAAAACACTAGTGCTTAGGAAATCTATTGGAGGCAGAAGCAGTCAAGGGTAGCCTAGGGTTAGGGTTAGGGTTAGGGTTAGGCTTAGGGTACGGGCTCGGGGAGAGGTTCGGGTAAGGAGTAGGGTATGGGTTAGGGTTAGGGTTAGGGTTAGTGTTAGGGTTAGAGCTCGGTTTAGGGTACGGGTTAGGATTAGGGGACGTGTTAGGGTTAGGGTAGGGGTTAGGGTTAGGGTACACGTTAGGGTTAGGGTAGTTATTAAACCTATCCCACTCTCTAGATACACCTTAGCACGTAAAGTAATATTATTTGGGGGTCCAGCCATGGAGAAGAGTTTAGACACTAGGATAAGATAAGGAACACATCCATTATAAAGAAATCACATTAGGATTCTCTTTTTAAGCTGTTCCTTAAAACACTACTGCTTAGGAAATCTATTGGAGGCAGAAGCAGTCAAGGGTAGCCTAGGGTTAGGGTTAGACTTAGGGTACGGCTTAGGGTACGGCTTAGGGTACGGGTTCGGGGAGGGCTTCGGGTACGGCGTAGGGTATGGGTTAGGGTTAGGGTTAGGGTTAGTGTTAGGGTTAGGGCTCGGTTTAGTGTATTGGTTAGGATTAGGGTACGTGTTAGGGTTAGGGTAAGGGTTAGGGTTAGGGTACGCGTTAGTGTTAGGGTAGTTATTAAACCTATCCCACTCTCTAGATACCCCTTAGCACGTAAAGGAATATTATTTGGAGGTCCAGCCATGGAGAAGAGTTTAGACACTAGGATAAGATAAGGAACACACCCATTATAAATAAATCACATTAGGATTCTCTTTTTAAGCTGTTCCTTAAAACACTAGTGCTTAGGAAATCTATTGGAGGCAGAAGCAGTCAAGGGTAGCCTAGGGTTAGGGTTAGGCTTAGGGTTAGGCTTAGGGTACGGCTTAGGGTACGGGTTCGGGGAGGGCTTCGGGTACGGCGTAGGGTATGGGTTAGGGTTAGGGTTAGGGTTAGTGTTAGGGTTAGGGCTCGGTTTAGGGTACGGTTTAGGATTAGGTTACGTGTTAGTGTTAGGGTAGGGGTTAGGCTTAGGGTACGTGTTAGGGTTAGGGTAGTTATTAAACCTATCCCACTCTCTAGATACCCCTTAGCACGTAAAGAATATTATTTGGGGGTCCAGCCATGGAGAAGAGTTAAACACTAGGATAAGATAAGGAACACACCCATTATAAAGAAATCACATTAGGATTCTCTTTTTATGCTGTTCCTTAAAACACTAGTGCTTAGGAAATCTATTGGAGGCAGAAGCAGTCAAGGGTAGCCTAGGGTTAGGGTTAGGCTTAGGGTTAGGCTTAGGGTACGGCTTAGGGTACGGTTTCGGGGAGGGCTTCGGGTACGGCGTAGGGTATGGGTTAGGGTTAGGGTTAGGGTTAGTGTTAGGGTTAGGGCTCGGTTTAGGGTATTGGTTAGGATTAGGGTACTTGTTAGGGTTAGGGTAGGGGTTAGGGTTATGGTACGTGTTAGGGTTAAGGTAGTTATTAAACCTATCCCACTCTCTAGATACCCCTTAGAACATAAAGGAATATTATTTGGAGGTCCAGCCATGGAGAAGAATTTAGACACTAGGATAAGATAAGGAACACACACATTATAAAGAAATCACTTTAGGATTCTATTTTTAAGCTGTTCCTGAAAACACTAGTGCTTAGGAAATCTATTGGCGGCAGAAGCAGTCAAGGGTAGCCTAGGGTTAGGGTTAGGCTTATGGTTAGGCTTAGGATACAGCTTAGGGTACGGGTTTGGGGAGGGCTTCGGGTACGGCCTAGGGTATGGGTTAGGGTTAGGGTTGGGGTTAGTGTTAGGGTTAGGTCTCGGTTTAGGGTACGGGTTAGGATTAGGGTACGTGTTAGGGTTAGGGTAGGGGTTAGGGTTAGGGTACACGTTAGAGTTAGGGTAGTTATTAAACCTATCCCACTCTCTAGATACACCTTAGCAAGTAAAGGAATATTATTTTGGGGTCCACCCATGGAGAAGAGTTTAGACACTAAGATAATATAAGGAACACACACATTATAAAGAAATCACATTAGGATTCTCTTTTTAAGCTGTTCCTTAAAACACTAGTGCGTAGGAAATCTATTGGAGGCAGAAGCAGTCAAGGGCAGCCTAGGGTTAGGGTTAGGCTTAGGGTTAGGCTTCGGGTACGGCTTAGGGTACGGGTTTGGGGAGGGCTTCGGGGATGGCGTAGGGTATGGGTTAGGGTTAGGGTTAGGGTTAGTGTTAGGGTTAGGGCTCGGTTTAGGGTATTGTTTAGGATTAGGGTACGTGTTAGGGTTAGGGTAGGGGTTAGGGTTAGGGTACGTGTTAGGGTTAGGGTAGTTATTAAACCTATCCCACTCTCTAGATACACCTTAGCACGTAAAGGAATATTATTTGGAGGTCCAGCCATGGAGAAGAGTTTAGATATTAGGATAAGATAAGGAACACACCCATTATAAATAAATCACATTAGGATTCTCTTTTTAAGCTGTTCCTTAAAACACTAGTGCTTAGGAAATCTATTGGAGGCAGAAGCAGTCAAGGGTAGCCTAGGGTTAGGGTTAGGCTTAGGGTTAGGCTTAGGGTACGGCTTAGGGTACGGGTTCGGGGAGGGCTTCGGGTACGGCGTAGGGTATGGGTTAGGGTTAGGGTTAGGGTTAGTGTTAGGGTTAGGGCTCGGTTTAGGGTACGGTTTAGGATTAGGTTACGTGTTAGTGTTAGGGTAGGGGTTAGGCTTAGGGTACGTGTTAGGGTTAGGGTAGTTATTAAACCTATCCCACTCTCTAGATACCCCTTAGCACGTAAAGAATATTATTTGGGGGTCCAGCCATGGAGAAGAGTTAAACACTAGGATAAGATAAGGAACACACCCAGTATAAAGAAATCACATTAGGATTCTCTTTTTATGCTGTTCCTTAAAACACTAGTGCTTAGGAAATCTATTGGAGGCAGAAGCAGTCAAGGGTAGCCTAGGGTTAGGGTTAGGCTTAGGGTTAGGCTTAGGGTACGGCTTAGGGTACGGTTTCGGGGAGGGCTTCGGGTACGGCGTAGGGTATGGGTTAGGGTTAGGGTTAGGGTTAGTGTTAGGGTTAGGGCTCGGTTTAGGGTATTGGTTAGGATTAGGGTACTTGTTAGGGTTAGGGTAGGGGTTAGGGTTATGGTACGTGTTAGGGTTAAGGTAGTTATTAAACCTATCCCACTCTCTAGATACCCCTTAGAACATAAAGGAATATTATTTGGAGGTCCAGCCATGGAGAAGAATTTAGACACTAGGATAAGATAAGGAACACACACATTATAAAGAAATCACTTTAGGATTCTATTTTTAAGCTGTTCCTGAAAACACTAGTGCTTAGGAAATCTATTGGCGGCAGAAGCAGTCAAGGGTAGCCTAGGGTTAGGGTTAGGCTTATGGTTAGGCTTAGGATACAGCTTAGGGTACGGGTTTGGGGAGGGCTTCGGGTACGGCCTAGGGTATGGGTTAGGGTTAGGGTTGGGGTTAGTGTTAGGGTTAGGTCTCGGTTTAGGGTACGGGTTAGGATTAGGGTACGTGTTAGGGTTAGGGTAGGGGTTAGGGTTAGGGTACACGTTAGAGTTAGGGTAGTTATTAAACCTATCCCACTCTCTAGATACACCTTAGCAAGTAAAGGAATATTATTTTGGGGTCCACCCATGGAGAAGAGTTTAGACACTAAGATAATATAAGGAACACACACATTATAAAGAAATCACATTAGGATTCTCTTTTTAAGCTGTTCCTTAAAACACTAGTGGGTAGGAAATCTATTGGAGGCAGAAGCAGTCAAGGGTAGCCTAGGGTTAGGGTTAGGCTTAGGGTTAGGCTTAGGGTACGGCTTAGGGTACGGGTTTGGGGAGGGCTTCGGGGACGGCGTAGGGTATGGGTTAGGGTTAGGGTTAGGGTTAGTGTTAGGGTTAGGGCTCGGTTTAGGGTATTGTTTAGGTTTAGGGTACGTGTTAGGGTTAGGGTAGGGGTTAGGGTTAGGGTACGTGTTAGGGTTAGGGTAGTTATTAAACCTATCCCACTCTCTAGATACACCTTAGCACGTAAAGTAATATTATTTGGGGGTCCAGCCATGGAGAAGAGTTTAGACACTAGGATAAATAAGGAACACACCCATTATAAAGAAATCACATTAGGATTCTCTTTTTAAGCTGTTCCTTAAAACACTAGGGCTTAGGAAATCTATTGGAGTCAGAAGCAGTCAAGGGTAGCCTAGGGTTAGGGTTAGGCTTAGGGTTAGGCTTAGGATACGGCTTACGGTACGGGTTCGGGGAGGGCTTCGGGTACAGCGTAGGGTATGGGTTAGAGTTAGGGTTAGGGTTAGTGTTAGGGTAGGTCTCGGGTTAGGTTATGAGTTAGGATTAGGGTACGTGTTAGGGTTAGGGTAGGGGTTAGGGTTAGGGTACGCGTTAGGGTTAGGGTAGTTATTAAACCTATCCCACTCTCTAGATACCCCTTAGCACATAAAGGAATATTATTTGGGGGTCCAGCCATGGAGAAGAGTTTAGACACTAAGATAATATAAGGAACACACACATTATAAAGAAATCACATTAGGATTCTCTTTTTAAGCTGTTCCTTAAACCACTAGTGCTTAGGAAATCTATTGGAGGCAGAAGCAGTCAAGGGTAGCCTAGGGTTAGGGTTAGGGTTAGGGTTAGGCTTAGGGTACGGCTTAGGGTACGGGCTCGGGGAGGGGTTCGGGTACGGCGTAGGGTATGGGTTAGGGTTAGGGTTAGTGTTAGGGTTAGGGCTCGGTTTAGGGTACGGGTTAGGATTAGGGTACGTGTTAGGGTTAGGGTAGTTATTAAACCTATCCCACTCTCTAGATACACCTTAGCACGTAAAGGAATATTATTTGGGGGTCCAGCCATGGAGAAGAGTTTAGACACTAGGATAAGATAAGGAACACACCCATTATAAAGAAATCACATTAGGATTCTCTTTTTAAGCTGTTCCTTAAAACACTACTGCTTAGGAAATCTATTGGAGGCAGAAGCAGTCAAGGGTAGCCTAGGGTTAGGGTTAGACTTAGGGTACGGCTTAGGGTACGGCTTAGGGTACGGGTTCGGGGAGGGCTTCGGGTACGGCGTAGGGTATGGGTTAGGGTTAGGGTTAGGGTTAGTGTTAGGGTTAGGGCTCGGTTTAGTGTATTGGTTAGGATTAGGGTACGTGTTAGGGTTAGGGTAAGGGTTAGGGTTAGGGTACGCGTTAGTGTTAGGGTAGTTATTAAACCTATCCCACTCTCTAGATACCCCTTAGCACGTAAAGGAATATTATTTGGAGGTCCAGCCATGGAGAAGAGTTTAGACACTAGGATAAGATAAGGAACACACCCATTATAAAGAAATCACAATAGGATTCTCTTTTTAAGATGTTCCTTAAAACACTAGTGCTTAGGAAATCTATTGGAGTCAGAAGAAGTCAAGGGTAGCCTAGGGTTAGGGTTAGGCTTAGGGTTAGGCTAAGGGTACGGCTTAGGGTTCAGGTTCGGGGAGGGCTTCGGGTACGGCGTAGGGTATGGGTTAGGGTTAGTGTTAGTGTTAGGGTTAGGGCTCGGTTTAGGGTACGGTTTAGGTTTAGGGTACGTGTTAGGGTTAGGGTAGGGGTTAGGGTTAGGGTACGTGTTAGGGTTAGGGCTGTTATTAAACCTATCCCACTCTCTAGATACCCCTTAGCACGTTAAGGAATATTATTTGCGGGTCCAGGCATGGAGAAGAGTTTAGACACTAGGATAAGATAAGGAACACACCCATTATAAAGAAATCACATTAGGATTCTCTTTTTAACCTGTTCCTTAAAACACTAGTGCTTAGGAAATCTATTGGAGGCAGAAGCAGTCAATGGTAGCCTAGGGTTAGGGTTAGGCTTAGGGTAAGGCTTAGGGTACGGCTTCGGGGAGGGCTTCGGGTACGGTGCAGTGTATGGGTTAGGGTTAGGGTTAGGGTTAGTGTTAGGGTTAGGGCTCGCTTTAGGGTACGGTTTAGGATTAGGGTACGTGTTAGGGTTAGGGTAGGGGTTAGGGTTAGGGTACGTGTTAGGGTTAGGGTTATTAAACCTATCCCACTCTCTAGATACCCCTTAGCACGTAAAGGAATATTATTTGGGGATCCAGCCATGGAGAAGAGTTTAGACACTAGGCTAAGATAAGGAACACACCCTTTATAGAGAAATCACATTAGGATTCTCTTTTTAAGCTGTTCCTTAAAACACTAGTGCTTAGGAAATCTATTGGAGGCAGAAGCAGTCAAGGGTAGCCTAGTGTTAGGGTTAGGCTAAGGGTACGGCTTAGGTTTCGGGTTCGGGGAGGGCTTCGGGTACGGCGTAGGGTATGGGTTAGGGTTAGTGTTAGTGTTAGGGTTAGGGCTCGGTTTAGGGTACGGTTTAGGTTTAGGGTACGTGTTAGGGTTAGGGTAGGGGTTAGGCTTAGGGTACGTGTTAGGGTTAGGGTAGTTATTAAACCTATCCCACTCTCTAGATACCCCTTAGCACGTAAAGAATATTATTTGGGCGTCCAGCCATGGAGAAGAGTTAAACACTAGGATAAGATAAGGAACACACCCATTATAAAGAAATCACATTAGGATTCTCTTTTTATGCTGTTTCTTAAAACACTAGTGCTTAGGAAATCTATTGGAGGCAGAAGCAGTCAAGGGTAGCCTAGGGTTAGGGTTAGGGTTAGGGTTAGGCTTAGGGTACGGGCTCGGGGAGAGGTTCGGGTAAGGAGTAGGGTATGGGTTAGGGTTAGGGTTAGGGTTAGTGTTAGGGTTAGAGCTCGGTTTAGGGTACGGGTTAGGATTAGGGTACGTGTTAGGGTTAGGGTAGGGGTTAGGGTTAGGGTACACGTTAGGGTTAGGGTAGTTATTAAACCTATCCCACTCTCTAGATACACCTTAGCACGTAAAGTAATATTATTTGGGGGTCCAGCCATGGAGAAGAGTTTAGACACTAGGATAAGATAAGGAACACACCCATTATAAAGAAATCACATTAGGATTCTCTTTTTAAGCTGTTCCTTAAAACACTACTGCTTAGGAAATCTATTGGAGGCAGAAGCAGTCAAGGGTAGCCTAGGGTTAGGGTTAGACTTAGGGTACGGCTTAGGGTACGGCTTAGGGTACGGGTTCGGGGAGGGCTTCGGGTACGGCGTAGGGTATGGGTTAGGGTTAGGGTTAGGGTTAGTGTTAGGGTTAGGGCTCGGTTTAGTGTATTGGTTAGGATTAGGGTACGTGTTAGGGTTAGGGTAAGGGTTAGGGTTAGGGTACGCGTTAGTGTTAGGGTAGTTATTAAACCTATCCCACTCTCTAGATACCCCTTAGCACGTAAAGGAATATTATTTGGAGGTCCAGCCATGGAGAAGAGTTTAGACACTAGGATAAGATAAGGAACACACCCATTATAAATAAATCACATTAGGATTCTCTTTTTAAGCTGTTCCTTAAAACACTAGTGCTTAGGAAATCTATTGGAGGCAGAAGCAGTCAAGGGTAGCCTAGGGTTAGGGTTAGGCTTAGGGTAAGGCTTAGGGTACTGGTTCGGGGAGGGCTTCGGGTACGGTGTAGTGTATGGGTTAGGGTTAGGGTTAGGGTTAGTGTTAGGGTTAGGGCTCGGTTTAGGGTACGGTTTAGGATTAGGGTACGTGTTAGGGTTAGGGTAGGGGTTAGGGTTAGCGTACGTGTTAGGGTTAGGGTTATTAAACCTATCCCACTCTCTAGATACCCCTTAGCACGTAAAGGAATATTATTTGGGGATCCAGCCATGGAGAAGAGTTTAGACACTAGGCTAAGATAAGGAACACACCCTTTATAGAGAAATCACATTAGGATTCTCTTTTTAAGCTGTTCCTTAAAACACTAGTGCTTAGGAAATCTATTGGAGGCAGAAGCAGTCAAGGGTAGCCTAATGTTAGGGTTAGGCTTAGGGTTAGGCTAAGGGTACGGCTTAGGGTTCGGGTTCGGGGAGGGCTTCGGGTACGGCATAGGGTATGGGTTAGGGTTAGTGTTAGTGTTAGGGTTAGGGCTCGGTTTAGGGTACGGTTTAGGTTTAGGGTACGTGTTAGGGTTAGGGTAGGGGTTAGGGTTAGGGTACGTGTTAGGGTTAGGGTTGTTATTAAACCTATCCCACTCTCTAGATACTCCTTAGCACGTTAAGGAATATTATTTGGGGGTCCAGGCATGGAGAAGAGTTTAGACACTAGGATAAGATAAGGAACACACCCATTATAAAGAAAACACATTAGGATTCTCTTTTTAACCTGTTCCTTAAAACACTAGTGCTTAGGAAATCTATTGGAGGCAGAAGCAGTCAAGGGTAGCCTAGGGTTAGGGTTAGGCTTAGGGTAAGGCTTACGGTACGGGTTCGGGGAGGGCTTCGGGTACGGCGTAGGGTATGGGTTAGAGTTAGGGTTAGGGTTAGTGTTAGGGTAGGTCTCGGGTTAGGTTATGAGTTAGGATTAGGGTACGTGTTAGGGTTAGGGTAGGGGTTAGGGTTAGGGTAGGTCTCGGGTTAGGTTATGGGTTAGGATTAGGGTACTTGTTAGGGTTAGGGTAGGGGTTAGGGTTAGGGTACGCGTTAGAGTTAGGGTACTTATTAAACCTATCCCACTCTCTAGATACCCCTTAGCACGTAAAGGAATATTATTTGGAGGTCCAGCCATGGAGAAGAGTTTAGACACTAGGATAAGATAAGGAACACACACATTATAAAGAAATCACATTAGGATTCTCTTTTTAAGCTGTTCCTTAAAACACTAGTGCTTAGGAAATCTATTGGAGACAGAAGCAGTCAAGGGTAGCCTAGGGTTAGGGTTAGGCTTAGGGTTAGGATTAGGATACGGCTTACGGTACGGGTTCGGAGAGGGCTTCAGGTACAGCGTAGGGTATGGGTTAGGGTTAGTGTTAGGGTTAGTGTTAGGGTTAGGGCTCGGTTTAGTGTATTGTTTAGGATTAGGGTACGTGTTAGGGTTAGGGTAGGGGTTACGGTTAGGGTACGCGTTAGGGTTAGGTTAGTTATTAAACCTATCCCACTCTCTAGATACCCCTTAGCACGTAAAGGAATATTATTTGGTGGTCCAGCCATGGAGAAGAGTTTAGACCCTAGGATAAGATAAGGAACACACCCATTATAAAGAAATCACATTAGGATTCTCTTTTAAAGCTGTTCCTTAAAACACTAGTGCTTAGGAAATCTATTTGAGGCTGAAGCAGTCAAGGGTAGCCTAGGGTTAGGATTAGGCTTAGGGTTAGGCTTAGGGTACGGCTTAGGGTACGGGTTCGGAGAGGGCTTCGCGTACGGCGTAGGGTATGGGTTAGGGTTAGGGTTAGTGTTAGTGTTAGGGTTAGGGCTCGGTTTAGGGTACGGGTTAGGATTAGGGTACGTGTTAGGGTTAGGGTAAGGGTTAGGGTTAGGGTACGCGTTAGTGTTAGGGTAGTTATTAAACCTATCCCACTCTCTAGATACCCCTTAGCACGTAAAGGAATATTATTTGGAGGTCCAGCCATGGAGAAGAGTTTAGACACTAGGATAAGATAAGGAACACACCCATTATAAATAAATCACATTAGGATTCTCTTTTTAAGGTGTTCTTTAAAACACTAGTGCTTAGGAAATCTATTGGAGGCAGAAGCAGTCAAGCGTAGCCTAGGGTTAGGGTTAGGCTTAGGGTAAGGCTTAGGGTACGGGTTTGGGGAGGGCTTCGGGTATGGCGTAGGGTATGGGTTAGGGTTAGGGTTAGGGTTAGTGTTAGGGTTAGGGCTCGGTTTAGGGTATTGTTTAGGATTAGGGTACGTGTTAGGGTTAGGGTAGGGGTTAGGGTTAGGGTACGTGTTAGGGTTAGGGTAGTTATTAAACCTATCCCACTCTCTAGATACACCTTAGCACGTAAAGGAATATTATTTGGGGGTCCACCCATGAAGAAGAGTTTAGACACTAAGATAATATAAGGAACACACACATTATACAGAAATCACATTAGGATTCTCTTTTTACGCTGTTCCTTAAAACACTAGTGCTTAGGAAATCTATTGGAGTCAGAAGCAGTCAAGGGTAGCCTAGGGTTAGGGTTAGGCTTAGGGTTAGGCTTAGGATACGGCTTACGGTACGGGTTCGGGGAGGGCTTCGGGTACGGCGTAGGGTGTGGGTTAGAGTTAGGGTTAGGGTTAGTGTGAGGGTAGGTCTCGGGTTAGGTTATGAGTTAGGATTAGGGTACGTGTTAGGGTTAGGGTAGGGGTTAGGGTTAGGGTAGGTCTCGGGTTAGATTATGGGTTAGGATTAGGGTACGTGTTAGGGTTAGGGTAGGGGTTAGGGTTAGGGTATGCGTTAGAGTTAGGGTACTTATTAAACCTATCCCACTCTCTAGATACACCTTAGCACGTAAAGGAATATTATTTGGGGGTCCACCCATGAAGAAGAGTTTAGACACTAAGATAATATAAGAAACACACACATTATAAAGAAATCACATTAGGATTCTCTTTTTAAGCTGTTCCTTAAAACACTAGTGCTTAGGAAATCTATTGGAGGCAGAAGCAGTCAAGGGTAGCCTAGGGTTAGGTTTAGGCTTAGGGTTAGGCTTAGGGTACGGCTTAGGGTACGGGTTTGGGGAGGGCTTCGGGTACGGCGTAGGGTATGGGTTAGGGTTAGGGTTAGGGTTAGTGTTAGGGTTAGGGCTCGGTTTAGGGTATTGTTTAGGATTAGGGTACGTGTTAGGGTTAGGGTAGGGGTTAGGGTTAGGGTACGTGTTAGGGTTAGGGTTATTAAACCTATCCCACTCTCTGGATACCCCTTAGCACGTAAAGGAATATTATTTGGGGATCCAGCCATGGAGAAGAGTTTAGACACTAGGATAAGATAAGAAACACACACATTATAAAGAAATCACATTAGGATTCTCTTTTTCAGCACTTCCTTAAAACACTAGTACTTAGGAAATCTATTGGAGGCAGAAGCAGTCAAGGGTAGCCTAGGGTTAGGGTTAGGCTTAGGGTAAGGCTTAGGGTACGGGTTCGGGGAGGGCTTCGGGTACGGTGTAGTGTATGAGTTAGGGTTAGGGTTAGGGTTAGTGTTAATGTTAGGGCTCAGTTTAGGGTACGGCTTAGGATTAGGGTACGTGTTAGGGTTAGGGTAGGGGTTAGGGTTAGGGTACGCATTAGGGTTAGGGTAGTTATTAAACCTATCCCACTCTCTAGATACCCCTTAGCACGTAAAGGAATATTATTTGGGGGTCCAGCCATGGAGAAGAGTTTAGACACTAGGCTAAGATAAGGAACACACCCTTTATAGAGAAATCACATTAGGATTCTCTTTTTAAGCTGTTCCTTAAAACACTAGTGCTTAGGAAATCTATTGGAGGCAGAAGCAGTCAAGGGTAGCCTAGTGTTAGGGTTAGGCTTAGGGTTAGGCTAAGGGTACGGCTTAGGGTAAGGGTTCCGGGAGGTCTTCGGGTACGGCGTAGGGTATGGGTTAGGGTTAGGGTTAGTGTTAGGGTTAGGGCTTGGTTTAGGGTACGGTTTAGTTTTAGGGTACGTATTAGGGTTAGGGTAGGGGTTAGGGTTAGGGTACGTGTTAGGGTTAGGGTAGTTATTAAACCTATCCCACTCTCTAGATACCCCTTAGCAAGTAAAGGAATATTATTTTGGGGTCCAGCCATGGAGAAGAGTTTAGACACTAAGATAATATAAGGAACACACACATTATAAAGAAATCACATTAGGATTCTCTTTTTAAGCTGTTCCTTAAAACACTAGTGCGTAGGAAATCTATTGGAGGCAGAAGCAGTCAAGGGTAGCCTAGGGTTAGGGTTAGGCTTAGGGTTAGGCTTAGGGTACGGCTTAGGGTACGGGTTTGGGGAGGGCTTCGGGTACGGCGTAGGGTATGGGTTAGGGTTAGGGTTAGGGTTAGTGTTAGGGTTAGGGCTCGGTTTAGGGTATTGTTTAGGATTAGGGTACGTGTTAGGGTTAGGGTAGGGGTTAGGGTTAGGGTACGTGTTAGGGTTAGGGTAGTTATTAAACCTATCCCACTCTCTAGATACACCTTAGCACGTAAAGGAATATTATTTGGGGGTCCACCCATGAAGAAGAGTTTAGACACTAAGATAATATAAGGAACACACACATTATACAGAAATCACATTAGGATTCTCTTTTTACGCTGTTCCTTAAAACACTAGTGCTTAGGAAATCTATTGGAGTCAGAAGCAGTCAAGGGTCGCCTAGGTTTAGGGTTAGGCTTAGGGTTAGGCTTAGGATACGGCTTACGGTACGGGTTCGGGGAGGGCTTCGGGTACGGCGTAGGGTGTGGGTTAGAGTTAGGGTTAGGGTTAGTGTTAGGGTAGGTCTCGGGTTAGGTTATGAGTTAGGATTAGGGTACGTGTTAGGGTTAGGGTAGGGGTTAGGGTTAGGGTAGGTCTCGGGTTAGATTATGGGTTAGGATTAGGGTACGTGTTAGGGTTAGGGTAGGGGTTAGGGTTAGGGTATGCGTTAGAGTTAGGGTACTTATTAAACCTATCCCACTCTCTAGATACACCTTAGCACGTAAAGGAATATTATTTGGGGGTCCACCCATGAAGAAGAGTTTAGACACTAAGATAATATAAGAAACACACACATTATAAAGAAATCACATTAGGATTCTCTTTTTAAGCTGTTCCTTAAAACACTAGTGCTTAGGAAATCTATTGGAGGCAGAAGCAGTCAAGGGTAGCCTAGGGTTAGGTTTAGGCTTAGGGTTAGGCTTAGGGTACGGCTTAGGGTACGGGTTTGGGGAGGGCTTCGGGTACGGTGTAGGGTATGGGTTAGGGTTAGGGTTAGGGTTAGTGTTAGGGTTAGGGCTCGGTTTAGGGTATTGTTTAGGATTAGGGTACGTGTTAGGGTTAGGGTAGGGGTTAGGGTTAGGGTACGTGTTAGGGTTAGGGTTATTAAACCTATCCCACTCTCGGGATACCCCTTAGCACGTAAAGGAATATTATTTGGGGATCCAGCCATGGAGAAGAATTTAGACACTAGGATAAGATAAGAAACACACACATTATAAAGAAATCACATTAGGATTCTCTTTTTCAGCACTTCCTTAAAACACTAGTACTTAGGAAATCTATTGGAGGCAGAAGCAGTCAAGGGTAGCCTAGGGTTAGGGTTAGGCTTAGGGTAAGGCTTAGGGTACGGGTTCGGGGAGGGCTTCGGGTACGGTGTAGTGTATGAGTTAGGGTTAGGGTTAGGGTTAGTGTTAATGTTAGGGCTCGGTTTAGGGTACGGCTTAGGATTAGGGTACGTGTTAGGGTTAGGGTAGGGGTTAGGGTTATGGTACGCATTAGGGTTAGGGTAGTCATTAAACCTATCCCACTCTCTAGATACCCCTTAGCACGTAAAGGAATATTATTTGGGGGTCCAGCCATGGAGAAGAGTTTAGACACTAGGCTAAGATAAGGAACACACCCTTTATAGAGAAATCACATTAGGATTCTCTTTTTAAGCTGTTCCTTAAAACACTAGTGCTTAGGAAATCTATTGGAGGCAGAAGCAGTCAAGGGTAGCCTAGTGTTAGGGTTAGGCTTAGGGTTAGGCTAAGGGTACGGCTTAGGGTAAGGGTTCCGGGAGGTCTTCGGGTACGGCGTAGGGTATGGGTTAGGGTTAGGGTTAGTGTTAGGGTTAGGGCTTGGTTTAGGGTATGGTTTAGTTTTAGGGTACGTGTTAGGGTTAGGGTAGGGGTTAGGGTTAGGGTACGTGTTAGGGTTAGGGTAGTTATTAAACCTATCCCACTCTCTAGATACCCCTTAGCACGTAAAGGAATATTATTTGGGGGTCCACCCATGGAGAAGAGTTTAGACACTAAGATAACATAAGGAACACACACATTATAAAGAAATCACATTAGGATACACTTTTTAAGCTGTTCCTTAAACCACTAGTGCTTAGGAAATCTATTGGAGGCAGAAGCAGTCAAGGGTAGCCTAGGGTTAGGTTTAGGCTTAGGGTTAGGCTTAGGGTATGGCTTAGGGTACGGGTTCAGGGAGGGGTTCGGATACGGCGTAGGGTATGGGTTAGGGTTAGGGTTTGGGTTGGTGTTAGGGTTAGGGCTCCGTTTAGGGTACTGGTTAGGATTAGGGTACGTGTTAGGGTTAGGGTAGGGGTTAGGGTTAGGGTACGCATTAGGGTTAGGGTAGTAATTAAACCTATCCCACTCTCTAGATACCCCTTAGCACGTAAAGGAATATTATTGGTGGGTCCAGCCATGGAGAAGAGTTTAGACACTAGGCTAAGATAAGGAACACACCCTTTATAGAGAAATCACATTAGGATTCTCTTTTTAAGCTGTTCTTTAAAACACTAGTGCTTAGGAAATCTATTGGAGGCAGAAGCAGTCAAGGGTAGCCTAGTGTTAGTGTTCGGCTTAGGGTTAGGCTAAGGGTACGGCTTAGGGTTCGGGTTCTGGGAGGGCTTCGGGTACGGCGTAGGGTATGGGTTAGGGTTAGGTTTAGGGCTCGGTTTAGGGCTCGGTTTAGGTTTAGGGTAGGGGTTAGGGTTAGGGTACATGTTAGGGTTAGGGTTGTTATTAAACCTATCCCACTCTCTAGATACCCTTTAGCACGTAAAGGAATATTATTTGGGGGTCCAGCCATGGAGAAGAGTTTAGACACTAGGATAAGATAAGGAACACACCCATTATAAAGAAATCACATTAGGATTCTCTTTTTAAGCTGTTCCTTAAAACACTAGTGCTTAGGAAATCTATTGGAGGCAAAAGCAGTCAAGGGTAGCCTAGGGTTAGGGTTAGGCTTAGGGTTAGGCTTAGGGTACGGCTTAGGGTACGGGTTCGGGGATGGCTTCGGGTACGGCGTAGGGTATGGGTTAGGGTTAGGGTTAGGGTTAGTGTTAGGATTAGGGCTCGGTTTAGGGTACGGTTTAGGATTAGGGTACGTGTTAGGGTTAGGGTAGGGGTTAGGGTTAGGGTACGTGTTAGGGTTAGGGTAGTTATTAAACCTATCCCACTCTCTAGATACCCCTTAGCACGTAAAGGAATATTATTTGGGGGTCCAGCCATGGAGAAGAGTTTACACACTAGGATAAGATACGGAACACACCCATTATAAAGAAATCACATTAGGATTCTCTTTTTAAGCTGTTCCTTAAACCACTAGTGCTTAGGAAATCTATTGGAGGCAGAAGCAGTCAAGGGTAGCCTAGCGTTAGGTTTAGGCTTAGGGTTAGGCTTAGGGTACGGCTTAGGGTTCGGGTTCGGGGAGGGCTTCGGGTACGGCATAGGGTATGTGTTAGGGTTAGTGTTAGTGTTAGGGTTAGGGCTCGGTTTAGGGTACGGTTTAGGTTTAGGGTACGTGTTAGGGTTAGGGTAGGGGTTAGGGTTAGGGTACGTGTTAGGGTTAGGGTTGTTATTAAACCTATCCCACTCTCTAGATACTCCTTAGCACGTTAAGGAATATTATTTGGGGGTCCAGGCATGGAGAAGAGTTTAGACACTAGGATAAGATAAGGAACACACCCATTATAAAGAAAACACATTAGGATTCTCTTTTTAACCTGTTCCTTAAAACACTAGTGCTTAGGAAATCTATTGGAGGCAGAAGCAGTCAAGGGTAGCCTAGGGTTAGGGTTAGGCTTAGGGTAAGGCTTACGGTACGGGTTCGGGGAGGGCTTCGGGTACGGCGTAGGGTATGGGTTAGAGTTAGGGTTAGGGTTAGTGTTAGGGTAGGTCTCGGGTTAGGTTATGAGTTAGGATTAGGGTACGTGTTAGGGTTAGGGTAGGGGTTAGGGTTAGGGTAGGTCTCGGGTTAGGTTATGGGTTAGGATTAGGGTACTTGTTAGGGTTAGGGTAGGGGTTAGGGTTAGGGTACGCGTTAGAGTTAGGGTACTTATTAAACCTATCCCACTCTCTAGATACCCCTTAGCACGTAAAGGAATATTATTTGGAGGTCCAGCCATGGAGAAGAGTTTAGACACTAGGATAAGATAAGGAACACACACATTATAAAGAAATCACATTAGGATTCTCTTTTTAAGCTGTTCCTTAAAACACTAGTGCTTAGGAAATCTATTGGAGGCAGAAGCAGTCAAGGGTAGCCTAGGGTTAGGGTTAGGCTTAGGGTTAGGATTAGGATACGGCTTACGGTACGGGTTCGGAGAGGGCTTCAGGTACAGCGTAGGGTATGGGTTAGGGTTAGTGTTAGGGTTAGTCTTAGGGTTAGGGCTCGGTTTAGTGTATTGTTTAGGATTAGGGTACGTGTTAGGGTTAGGGTAGGGGTTACGGTTAGGGTACGCCTTAGGGTTAGGTTAGTTATTAAACCTATCCCACTCTCTAGATACCCCTTAGCACGTAAAGGAATATTATTTGGTGGTCCAGCCATGGAGAAGAGTTTAGACCCTAGGATAAGATAAGGAACACACCCATTATAAAGAAATCACATTAGGATTCTCTTTTAAAGCTGTTCCTTAAAACACTAGTGCTTAGGAAATCTATTTGAGGCTGAAGCAGTCAAGGGTAGCCTAGGGTTAGGATTAGGCTTAGGGTTAGGCTTAGGGTACGGCTTAGGGTACGGGTTCGGAGAGGGCTTCGCGTACGGCGTAGGGTATGGGTTAGGGTTAGGGTTAGTGTTAGTGTTAGGGTTAGGGCTCGGTTTAGGGTACGGGTTAGGATTAGGGTACGTGTTAGGGTTAGGGTAAGGGTTAGGGTTAGGGTACGCGTTAGTGTTAGGGTAGTTATTAAACCTATCCCACTCTCTAGATACCCCTTAGCACGTAAAGGAATATTATTTGGAGGTCCAGCCATGGAGAAGAGTTTAGACACTAGGATAAGATAAGGAACACACCCATTATAAATAAATCACATTAGGATTCTCTTTTTAAGGTGTTCTTTAAAACACTAGTGCTTAGGAAATCTATTGGAGGCAGAAGCAGTCAAGCGTAGCCTAGGGTTAGGGTTAGGCTTAGGGTAAGGCTTAGGGTACGGGTTTGGGGAGGGCTTCGGGTATGGCGTAGGGTATGGGTTAGGGTTAGGGTTAGGGTTAGTGTTAGGGTTAGGGCTCGGTTTAGGGTATTGTTTAGGATTAGGGTACGTGTTAGGGTTAGGGTAGGGTTTAGGGTTAGGGTACGTGTTAGGGTTAGGGTAGTTATTAAACCTATCCCACTCTCTAGATACACCTTAGCACGTAAAGGAATATTATTTGGGGGTCCACCAATGAAGAAGAGTTTAGACACTAAGATAATATAAGGAACACACACATTATACAGAAATCACATTAGGATTCTCTTTTTACGCTGTTCCTTAAAACACTAGTGCTTAGGAAATCTATTGGAGTCAGAAGCAGTCAAGGGTAGCCTAGGGTTAGGGTTAGGCTTAGGGTTAGGCTTAGGATACGGCTTACGGTACGGGTTCTGGGAGGGCTTCGGGTACGGCGTAGGGTGTGGGTTAGAGTTAGGGTTAGGGTTAGTGTTAGGGTAGGTCTCGGGTTAGGTTATGAGTTAGGATTAGGGTACGTGTTAGGGTTAGGGTAGGGGTTAGGGTTAGGGTAGGTCTCGGGTTAGATTATGGGTTAGGATTAGGGTACGTGTTAGGGTTAGGGTAGGGGTTAGGGTTAGGATATGCGTTAGAGTTAGGGTACTTATTAAACCTATCCCACTCTCTAGATACACCTTAGCACGTAAAGGAATATTATTTGGGGGTCCACCCATGAAGAAGAGTTTAGACACTAAGATAATATAAGAAACACACACATTATAAAGAAATCACATTAGGATTCTCTTTTTAAGCTGTTCCTTAAAACACTAGTGCTTAGGAAATCTATTGGAGGCAGAAGCAGTCAAGGGTAGCCTAGGGTTAGGTTTAGGCTTAGGGTTAGGCTTAGGGTACGGCTTAGGGTACGGGTTTGGGGAGGGCTTCGGGTACGGCGTAGGGTATGGGTTAGGGTTAGGGTTAGGGTTAGTGTTAGGGTTAGGGCTCGGTTTAGGGTATTGTTTAGGATTAGGGTACGTGTTAGGGTTAGGGTAGGGGTTAGGGTTAGGGTACTTGTTAGGGTTAGGGTTATTAAACCTATCCCACTCTCTGGATACCCCTTAGCACGTAAAGGAATATTATTTGGGGATCCAGCCATGGAGAAGAGTTTAGACACTAGGATAAGATAAGAAACACACACATTATAAAGAAATCACATTAGGATTCTCTTTTTCAGCACTTCCTTAAAACACTAGTACTTAGGAAATCTATTGGAGGCAGAAGCAGTCAAGGGTAGCCTAGGGTTAGGGTTAGGCTTAGGGTAAGGCTTAGGGTACGGGTTCGGGGAGGGCTTCGGGTACGGTGTAGTGTATGAGTTAGGGTTAGGGTTAGGGTTAGTGTTAATGTTAGGGCTCAGTTTAGGGTACGGCTTAGGATTAGGGTACGTGTTAGGGTTAGGGTAGGGGTTAGGGTTAGGGTACGCATTAGGGTTAGGGTAGTTATTAAACCTATCCCACTCTCTAGATACCCATTAGCACGTAAAGGAATATTATTTGGGGGTCCAGCCATGGAGAAGAGTTTAGACACTAGGCTAAGATAAGGAACACACCCTTTATAGAGAAATCACATTAGGATTCTCTTTTTAAGCTGTTCCTTAAAACACTAGTGCTTAGGAAATCTATTGGAGGCAGAAGCAGTCAAGGGTAGCCTAGTGTTAGGGTTAGGCTTAGGGTTAGGCTAAGGGTACGGCTTAGGGTAAGGGTTCCGGGAGGTCTTCGGGTACGGCGTAGGGTATGGGTTAGGGTTAGGGTTAGTGTTAGGGTTAGGGCTTGGTTTAGGGTACGGTTTAGTTTTAGGGTACGTATTAGGGTTAGGGTAGGGGTTAGGGTTAGGGTACGTGTTAGGGTTAGGGTAGTTATTAAACCTATCCCACTCTCTAGATACCCCTTAGCAAGTAAAGGAATATTATTTTGGGGTCCAGCCATGGAGAAGAGTTTAGACACTAAGATAATATAAGGAACACACACATTATAAAGAAATCACATTAGGATTCTCTTTTTAAGCTGTTCCTTAAAACACTAGTGCGTAGGAAATCTATTGGAGGCAGAAGCAGTCAAGGGTAGCCTAGGGTTAGGGTTAGGCTTAGGGTTAGGCTTAGGGTACGGCTTAGGGTACGGGTTTGGGGAGGGCTTCGGGTACGGCGTAGGGTATGGGTTAGGGTTAGGGTTAGGGTTAGTGTTAGGGTTAGGGCTCGGTTTAGGGTATTGTTTAGGATTAGGGTACGTGTTAGGGTTAGGGTAGGGGTTAGGGTTAGGGTACGTGTTAGGGTTAGGGTAGTTATTAAACCTATCCCACTCTCTAGATACACCTTAGCACGTAAAGGAATATTATTTGGGGGTCCACCCATGAAGAAGAGTTTAGACACTAAGATAATATAAGGAACACACACATTATACAGAAATCACATTAGGATTCTCTTTTTACGCTGTTCCTTAAAACACTAGTGCTTAGGAAATCTATTGGAGTCAGAAGCAGTCAAGGGTCGCCTAGGTTTAGGGTTAGGCTTAGGGTTAGGCTTAGGATACGGCTTACGGTACGGGTTCGGGGAGGGCTTCGGGTACGGCGTAGGGTGTGGGTTAGAGTTAGGGTTAGGGTTAGTGTTAGGGTAGGTCTCGGGTTAGGTTATGAGTTAGGATTAGGGTACGTGTTAGGGTTAGGGTAGGGGTTAGGGTTAGGGTAGGTCTCGGGTTAGATTATGGGTTAGGATTAGGGTACGTGTTAGGGTTAGGGTAGGGGTTAGGGTTAGGGTATGCGTTAGAGTTAGGGTACTTATTAAACCTATCCCACTCTCTAGATACACCTTAGCACGTAAAGGAATATTATTTGGGGGTCCACCCATGAAGAAGAGTTTAGACACTAAGATAATATAAGAAACACACACATTATAAAGAAATCACATTAGGATTCTCTTTTTAAGCTGTTCCTTAAAACACTAGTGCTTAGGAAATCTATTGGAGGCAGAAGCAGTCAAGGGTAGCCTAGGGTTAGGTTTAGGCTTAGGGTTAGGCTTAGGGTACGGCTTAGGGTACGGGTTTGGGGAGGGCTTCGGGTACGGTGTAGGGTATGGGTTAGGGTTAGGGTTAGGGTTAGTGTTAGGGTTAGGGCTCGGTTTAGGGTATTGTTTAGGATTAGGGTACGTGTTAGGGTTAGGGTAGGGGTTAGGGTTAGGGTACGTGTTAGGGTTAGGGTTATTAAACCTATCCCACTCTCGGGATACCCCTTAGCACGTAAAGGAATATTATTTGGGGATCCAGCCATGGAGAAGAATTTAGACACTAGGATAAGATAAGAAACACACACATTATAAAGAAATCACATTAGGATTCTCTTTTTCAGCACTTCCTTAAAACACTAGTACTTAGGAAATCTATTGGAGGCAGAAGCAGTCAAGGGTAGCCTAGGGTTAGGGTTAGGCTTAGGGTAAGGCTTAGGGTACGGGTTCGGGGAGGGCTTCGGGTACGGTGTAGTGTATGAGTTAGGGTTAGGGTTAGGGTTAGTGTTAATGTTAGGGCTCGGTTTAGGGTACGGCTTAGGATTAGGGTACGTGTTAGGGTTAGGGTAGGGGTTAGGGTTATGGTACGCATTAGGGTTAGGGTAGTCATTAAACCTATCCCACTCTCTAGATACCCCTTAGCACGTAAAGGAATATTATTTGGGGGTCCAGCCATGGAGAAGAGTTTAGACACTAGGCTAAGATAAGGAACACACCCTTTATAGAGAAATCACATTAGGATTCTCTTTTTAAGCTGTTCCTTAAAACACTAGTGCTTAGGAAATCTATTGGAGGCAGAAGCAGTCAAGGGTAGCCTAGTGTTAGGGTTAGGCTTAGGGTTAGGCTAAGGGTACGGCTTAGGGTAAGGGTTCCGGGAGGTCTTCGGGTACGGCGTAGGGTATGGGTTAGGGTTAGGGTTAGTGTTAGGGTTAGGGCTTGGTTTAGGGTACGGTTTAGTTTTAGGGTACGTGTTAGGGTTAGGGTAGGGGTTAGGGTTAGGGTACGTGTTAGGGTTAGGGTAGTTATTAAACCTATCCCACTCTCTAGATACCCCTTAGCACGTAAAGGAATATTATTTGGGGGTCCACCCATGGAGAAGAGTTTAGACACTAAGATAACATAAGGAACACACACATTATAAAGAAATCACATTAGGATACACTTTTTAAGCTGTTCCTTAAACCACTAGTGCTTAGGAAATCTATTGGAGGCAGAAGCAGTCAAGGGTAGCCTAGGGTTAGGTTTAGGCTTAGGGTTAGGCTTAGGGTATGGCTTAGGGTACGGGTTCGGGGAGGGGTTCGGATACGGCGTAGGGTATGGGTTAGGGTTAGGGTTTGGGTTGGTGTTAGGGTTAGGGCTCCGTTTAGGGTACTGGTTAGGATTAGGGTACGTGTTAGGGTTAGGGTAGGGGTTAGGGTTAGGGTACGCATTAGGGTTAGGGTAGTAATTAAACCTATCCCACTCTCTAGATACCCCTTAGCACGTAAAGGAATATTATTGGTGGGTCCAGCCATGGAGAAGAGTTTAGACACTAGGCTAAGATAAGGAACACACCCTTTATAGAGAAATCACATTAGGATTCTCTTTTTAAGCTGTTCTTTAAAACACTAGTGCTTAGGAAATCTATTGGAGGCAGAAGCAGTCAAGGGTAGCCTAGTGTTAGTGTTCGGCTTAGGGTTAGGCTAAGGGTACGGCTTAGGGTTCGGGTTCTGGGAGGGCTTCGGGTACGGCGTAGGGTATGGGTTAGGGTTAGGTTTAGGGCTCGGTTTAGGGTAAGGTTTAGGTTTAGGGTAGGGGTTAGGGTTAGGGTACATGTTAGGGTTAGGGTTGTTATTAAACCTATCCCACTCTCTAGATACCCTTTAGCACGTAAAGGAATATTATTTGGGGGTCCAGCCATGGAGAAGAGTTTAGACACTAGGATAAGATAAGGAACACACCCATTATAAAGAAATCACATTAGGATTCTCTTTTTAAGCTGTTCCTTAAAACACTAGTGCTTAGGAAATCTATTGGAGGCAAAAGCAGTCAAGGGTAGCCTAGGGTTAGGGTTAGGCTTAGGGTTAGGCTTAGGGTACGGCTTAGGGTACGGGTTCGGGGATGGCTTCGGGTACGGCGTAGGGTATGGGTTAGGGTTAGGGTTAGGGTTAGTGTTAGGATTAGGGCTCGGTTTAGGGTACGGTTTAGGATTAGGGTACGTGTTAGGGTTAGGGTAGGGGTTAGGGTTAGGGTACGTGTTAGGGTTAGGGTAGTTATTAAACCTATCCCACTCTCTAGATACCCCTTAGCACGTAAAGGAATATTATTTGGGGGTCCAGCCATGGAGAAGAGTTTACACACTAGGATAAGATACGGAACACACCCATTATAAAGAAATCACATTAGGATTCTCTTTTTAAGCTGTTCCTTAAACCACTAGTGCTTAGGAAATCTATTGGAGGCAGAAGCAGTCAAGGGTAGCCTAGCGTTAGGTTTAGGCTTAGGGTTAGGCTTAGGGTATGGCTTAGGGTACGGGTTCGGGGAGGGGTTCGGGTACTGCGTAGGGTATGGGTTAGGGTTAGGGTTAGTGTTAGGGTTAGGGCTCGGTTTAGGGTACGGTTTAGGTTTAGGGTACGTGTTAGGTTTAGGGTAGGGGTTAGGGTTAGGGTACGCATTAGGGTTAGGGTAGTTATTAAACCTATCCCACTCTCTAGATACCCCTTAGCACGTAAAGGAATATTATTGGTGGGTCCAGCCATGGAGAAGAGTTTAGACACTAGGCTAAGATAAGGAACACACCCTTTATAGAGAAATCACATTAGGATTCTCTTTTTAAGCTGTTCCTTAAAACACTAGTGCTTAGGAAATCTATTGGAGGCAGAAGCAGTCAAGGGTAGCCTAGTGTTAGGGTTAGGCTTAGGGTTAGGCTAAGGGTACGGCTTAGGGTACGGGTTTGGGGAGGGCTTTGGGTACGGCGTAGGGTATGGGTTTGGGTTAGGCTTAGGGTTAGTGCTAGGGTTAGGGCTCGATTTAGGGTACGGTTTAGGATTAGGGTACGTGTTAGGGTTAGGGTAGGGGTTAGGGTTAGGGTAGGTCTCGGGTTAGATTATGGGTTAGGATTAGGGTACGTGTTAGGGTTAGGGTAGGGGTTAGGGTTAGGGTATGCGTTAGAGTTAGGGTACTTATTAAACCTATCCCACTCTCTAGATACACCTTAGCACGTAAAGGAATATTATTTGGGGGTCCACCCATGAAGAAGAGTTTAGACACTAAGATAATATAAGAAACACACACATTATAAAGAAATCACATTAGGATTCTCTTTTTAAGCTGTTCCTTAAAACACTAGTGCTTAGGAAATCTATTGGAGGCAGAAGCAGTCAAGGGTAGCCTAGGGTTAGGTTTAGGCTTAGGGTTAGGCTTAGGGTACGGCTTAGGGTACGGGTTTGGGGAGGGCTTCGGGTACGGTGTAGGGTATGGGTTAGGGTTAGGGTTAGGGTTAGTGTTAGGGTTAGGGCTCGGTTTAGGGTATTGTTTAGGATTAGGGTACGTGTTAGGGTTAGGGTAGGGGTTAGGGTTAGGGTACGTGTTAGGGTTAGGGTTATTAAACCTATCCCACTCTCGGGATACCCCTTAGCACGTAAAGGAATATTATTTGGGGATCCAGCCATGGAGAAGAATTTAGACACTAGGATAAGATAAGAAACACACACATTATAAAGAAATCACATTAGGATTCTCTTTTTCAGCACTTCCTTAAAACACTAGTACTTAGGAAATCTATTGGAGGCAGAAGCAGTCAAGGGTAGCCTAGGGTTAGGGTTAGGCTTAGGGTAAGGCTTAGGGTACGGGTTCGGGGAGGGCTTCGGGTACGGTGTAGTGTATGAGTTAGGGTTAGGGTTAGGGTTAGTGTTAATGTTAGGGCTCAGTTTAGGGTACGGCTTAGGATTAGGGTACGTGTTAGGGTTAGGGTAGGGGTTAGGGTTAGGGTACGCATTAGGGTTAGGGTAGTTATTAAACCTATCCCACTCTCTAGATACCCCTTAGCACGTAAAGGAATATTATTTGGGGGTCCAGCCATGGAGAAGAGTTTAGACACTAGGCTAAGATAAGGAACACACCCTTTATAGAGAAATCACATTAGGATTCTCTTTTTAAGCTGTTCCTTAAAACACTAGTGCTTAGGAAATCTATTGGAGGCAGAAGCAGTCAAGGGTAGCCTAGTGTTAGGGTTAGGCTTAGGGTTAGGCTAAGGGTACGGCTTAGGGTAAGGGTTCCGGGAGGTCTTCGGGTACGGCGTAGGGTATGGGTTAGGGTTAGGGTTAGTGTTAGGGTTAGGGCTTGGTTTAGGGTACGGTTTAGTTTTAGGGTACGTATTAGGGTTAGGGTAGGGGTTAGGGTTAGGGTACGTGTTAGGGTTAGGGTAGTTATTAAACCTATCCCACTCTCTAGATACCCCTTAGCAAGTAAAGGAATATTATTTTGGGGTCCAGCCATGGAGAAGAGTTTAGACACTAAGATAATATAAGGAACACACACATTATAAAGAAATCACATTAGGATTCTCTTTTTAAGCTGTTCCTTAAAACACTAGTGCGTAGGAAATCTATTGGAGGCAGAAGCAGTCAAGGGTAGCCTAGGGTTAGGGTTAGGCTTAGGGTTAGGCTTAGGGTACGGCTTAGGGTACGGGTTTGGGGAGGGCTTCGGGTACGGCGTAGGGTATGGGTTAGGGTTAGGGTTAGGGTTAGTGTTAGGGTTAGGGCTCGGTTTAGGGTATTGTTTAGGATTAGGGTACGTGTTAGGGTTAGGGTAGGGGTTAGGGTTAGGGTACGTGTTAGGGTTAGGGTAGTTATTAAACCTATCCCACTCTCTAGATACACCTTAGCACGTAAAGGAATATTATTTGGGGGTCCACCCATGAAGAAGAGTTTAGACACTAAGATAATATAAGGAACACACACATTATACAGAAATCACATTAGGATTCTCTTTTTACGCTGTTCCTTAAAACACTAGTGCTTAGGAAATCTATTGGAGTCAGAAGCAGTCAAGGGTCGCCTAGGTTTAGGGTTAGGCTTAGGGTTAGGCTTAGGATACGGCTTACGGTACGGGTTCGGGGAGGGCTTCGGGTACGGCGTAGGGTGTGGGTTAGAGTTAGGGTTAGGGTTAGTGTTAGGGTAGGTCTCGGGTTAGGTTATGAGTTAGGATTAGGGTACGTGTTAGGGTTAGGGTAGGGGTTAGGGTTAGGGTAGGTCTCGGGTTAGATTATGGGTTAGGATTAGGGTACGTGTTAGGGTTAGGGTAGGGGTTAGGGTTAGGGTATGCGTTAGAGTTAGGGTACTTATTAAACCTATCCCACTCTCTAGATACACCTTAGCACGTAAAGGAATATTATTTGGGGGTCCACCCATGAAGAAGAGTTTAGACACTAAGATAATATAAGAAACACACACATTATAAAGAAATCACATTAGGATTCTCTTTTTAAGCTGTTCCTTAAAACACTAGTGCTTAGGAAATCTATTGGAGGCAGAAGCAGTCAAGGGTAGCCTAGGGTTAGGTTTAGGCTTAGGGTTAGGCTTAGGGTACGGCTTAGGGTACGGGTTTGGGGAGGGCTTCGGGTACGGTGTAGGGTATGGGTTAGGGTTAGGGTTAGGGTTAGTGTTAGGGTTAGGGCTCGGTTTAGGGTATTGTTTAGGATTAGGGTACGTGTTAGGGTTAGGGTAGGGGTTAGGGTTAGGGTACGTGTTAGGGTTAGGGTTATTAAACCTATCCCACTCTCGGGATACCCCTTAGCACGTAAAGGAATATTATTTGGGGATCCAGCCATGGAGAAGAATTTAGACACTAGGATAAGATAAGAAACACACACATTATAAAGAAATCACATTAGGATTCTCTTTTTCAGCACTTCCTTAAAACACTAGTACTTAGGAAATCTATTGGAGGCAGAAGCAGTCAAGGGTAGCCTAGGGTTAGGGTTAGGCTTAGGGTAAGGCTTAGGGTACGGGTTCGGGGAGGGCTTCGGGTACGGTGTAGTGTATGAGTTAGGGTTAGGGTTAGGGTTAGTGTTAATGTTAGGGCTCGGTTTAGGGTACGGCTTAGGATTAGGGTACGTGTTAGGGTTAGGGTAGGGGTTAGGGTTATGGTACGCATTAGGGTTAGGGTAGTCATTAAACCTATCCCACTCTCTAGATACCCCTTAGCACGTAAAGGAATATTATTTGGGGGTCCAGCCATGGAGAAGAGTTTAGACACTAGGCTAAGATAAGGAACACACCCTTTATAGAGAAGTCACATTAGGATTCTCTTTTTAAGCTGTTCCTTAAAACACTAGTGCTTAGGAAATCTATTGGAGGCAGAAGCAGTCAAGGGTAGCCTAGTGTTAGGGTTAGGCTTAGGGTTAGGCTAAGGGTACGGCTTAGGGTAAGGGTTCCGGGAGGTCTTCGGGTACGGCGTAGGGTATGGGTTAGGGTTAGGGTTAGTGTTAGGGTTAGGGCTTGGTTTAGGGTACGGTTTAGTTTTAGGGTACGTGTTAGGGTTAGGGTAGGGGTTAGGGTTAGGGTACGTGTTAGGGTTAGGGTAGTTATTAAACCTATCCCACTCTCTAGATACCCCTTAGCACGTAAAGGAATATTATTTGGGGGTCCACCCATGGAGAAGAGTTTAGACACTAAGATAACATAAGGAACACACACATTATAAAGAAATCACATTAGGATACACTTTTTAAGCTGTTCCTTAAACCACTAGTGCTTAGGAAATCTATTGGAGGCAGAAGCAGTCAAGGGTAGCCTAGGGTTAGGTTTAGGCTTAGGGTTAGGCTTAGGGTATGGCTTAGGGTACGGGTTCGGGGAGGGGTTCGGATACGGCGTAGGGTATGGGTTAGGGTTAGGGTTTGGGTTGGTGTTAGGGTTAGGGCTCCGTTTAGGGTACTGGTTAGGATTAGGGTACGTGTTAGGGTTAGGGTAGGGGTTAGGGTTAGGGTACGCATTAGGGTTAGGGTAGTAATTAAACCTATCCCACTCTCTAGATACCCCTTAGCACGTAAAGGAATATTATTGGTGGGTCCAGCCATGGAGAAGAGTTTAGACACTAGGCTAAGATAAGGAACACACCCTTTATAGAGAAATCACATTAGGATTCTCTTTTTAAGCTGTTCTTTAAAACACTAGTGCTTAGGAAATCTATTGGAGGCAGAAGCAGTCAAGGGTAGCCTAGTGTTAGTGTTCGGCTTAGGGTTAGGCTAAGGGTACGGCTTAGGGTTCGGGTTCTGGGAGGGCTTCGGGTACGGCGTAGGGTATGGGTTAGGGTTAGGTTTAGGGCTCGGTTTAGGGTAAGGTTTAGGTTTAGGGTAGGGGTTAGGGTTAGGGTACATGTTAGGGTTAGGGTTGTTATTAAACCTATCCCACTCTCTAGATACCCTTTAGCACGTAAAGGAATATTATTTGGGGGTCCAGCCATGGAGAAGAGTTTAGACACTAGGATAAGATAAGGAACACACCCATTATAAAGAAATCACATTAGGATTCTCTTTTTAAGCTGTTCCTTAAAACACTAGTGCTTAGGAAATCTATTGGAGGCAAAAGCAGTCAAGGGTAGCCTAGGGTTAGGGTTAGGCTTAGGGTTAGGCTTAGGGTACGGCTTAGGGTACGGGTTCGGGGATGGCTTCGGGTACGGCGTAGGGTATGGGTTAGGGTTAGGGTTAGGGTTAGTGTTAGGATTAGGGCTCGGTTTAGGGTACGGTTTAGGATTAGGGTACGTGTTAGGGTTAGGGTAGGGGTTAGGGTTAGGGTACGTGTTAGGGTTAGGGTAGTTATTAAACCTATCCCACTCTCTAGATACCCCTTAGCACGTAAAGGAATATTATTTGGGGGTCCAGCCATGGAGAAGAGTTTACACACTAGGATAAGATACGGAACACACCCATTATAAAGAAATCACATTAGGATTCTCTTTTTAAGCTGTTCCTTAAACCACTAGTGCTTAGGAAATCTATTGGAGGCAGAAGCAGTCAAGGGTAGCCTAGCGTTAGGTTTAGGCTTAGGGTTAGGCTTAGGGTATGGCTTAGGGTACGGGTTCGGGGAGGGGTTCGGGTACTGCGTAGGGTATGGGTTAGGGTTAGGGTTAGTGTTAGGGTTAGGGCTCGGTTTAGGGTACGGTTTAGGTTTAGGGTACGTGTTAGGTTTAGGGTAGGGGTTAGGGTTAGGGTACGCATTAGGGTTAGGGTAGTTATTAAACCTATCCCACTCTCTAGATACCCCTTAGCACGTAAAGGAATATTATTGGTGGGTCCAGCCATGGAGAAGAGTTTAGACACTAGGCTAAGATAAGGAACACACCCTTTATAGAGAAATCACATTAGGATTCTCTTTTTAAGCTGTTCCTTAAAACACTAGTGCTTAGGAAATCTATTGGAGGCAGAAGCAGTCAAGGGTAGCCTAGTGTTAGGGTTAGGCTTAGGGTTAGGCTAAGGGTACGGCTTAGGGTACGGGTTTGGGGAGGGCTTTGGGTACGGCGTAGGGTATGGGTTTGGGTTAGGCTTAGGGTTAGTGCTAGGGTTAGGGCTCGATTTAGGGTACGGTTTAGGATTAGGGTACGTGTTAGGGTTAGGGTAGGGGTTAGGGTTAGGGTACGTGCTAGGGTTAGGGTAGTTATTAAACCTATCCCACTCTCTAGATACCCCTTAGCACGTAAAGGAATATTATTTGGAGGTCCAGCCATGGAGAAGAGTTTAGACACTAGGATAAGATAAGGAACACACCCATTATAAAGAAATCACATTAGGATTCTCTTTTTATGCTGTTCCTTAAAACACTAGTGCTTAGGAAATCTATTGGAGGCAGAAGCAGTCAAGGGTAGCCTAGAGTTAGGGTTAGGCTTAGGGTTAGGCTTAGGGTACGGCTTAGGGTACGGTTTCGGGGAGGGCTTTGGGTACGGCGTAGTGTATGGGTTAGGGTTAGGGTTAGGGTTAGTGTTAGGGTTAGGGCTCGGTTTAGGGTATTGGTTAGGATTAGGGTACGTGTTAGGGTTAGGGTAGGGGTTAGGGTTACGGTACGCGTTAGGGTTAAGGTAGTTATTAAACCTATCCCACTCTCTAGATACCCCTTAGAACAAAAAGGAATATTATTTGGAGGTCCAGCCATGGAGAAGAGTTTAGACATTAGGATAAGATAAGGAACACACACATTATAAAGAAATCACTTTAGGATTCTCTTTTTAAGCTGTTCCTTAAAACACTAGTGCTTAGGAAATCTATTGGCGGCAGAAGAAGTCAAGGGTAGCCTAGGGTTAGGGTTAGGCTTAGGGTAAGGCTTAGGGTACGGGTTCGGGGAGGGCTTCGGGTACGGTGTAGTGTATGAGTTAGGGTTAGGGTTAGGGTTAGTGTTAATGTTAGGGCTCAGTTTAGGGTACGGCTTAGGATTAGGGTACGTGTTAGGGTTAGGGTAGGGGTTAGGGTTAGGGTACGCATTAGGGTTAGGGTAGTTATTAAACCTATCCCACTCTCTAGATACCCCTTAGCACGTAAAGGAATATTATTTGGGGGTCCAGCCATGGAGAAGAGTTTAGACACTAGGCTAAGATAAGGAACACACCCTTTATAGAGAAATCACATTAGGATTCTCTTTTTAAGCTGTTCCTTAAAACACTAGTGCTTAGGAAATCTATTGGAGGCAGAAGCAGTCAAGGGTAGCCTAGTGTTAGGGTTAGGCTTAGGGTTAGGCTAAGGGTACGGCTTAGGGTAAGGGTTCCGGGAGGTCTTCGGGTACGGCGTAGGGTATGGGTTAGGGTTAGGGTTAGTGTTAGGGTTAGGGCTTGGTTTAGGGTACGGTTTAGTTTTAGGGTACGTATTAGGGTTAGGGTAGGGGTTAGGGTTAGGGTACGTGTTAGGGTTAGGGTAGTTATTAAACCTATCCCACTCTCTAGATACCCCTTAGCAAGTAAAGGAATATTATTTTGGGGTCCAGC
Source organism: Balaenoptera physalus (assembly GCF_965194825.1). NCBI lineage: Eukaryota > Metazoa > Chordata > Mammalia > Artiodactyla > Balaenopteridae > Balaenoptera > Balaenoptera physalus. Next base: position 1,886,740 of record NW_028126467.1, read on the forward strand.
CATGGAGAAGAGTTTAGACACTAAGATAATATAAGGAACACACACATTATAAAGAAATCACATTAGGATTCTCTTTTTAAGCTGTTCCTTAAAACACTAGTGCGTAGGAAATCTATTGGAGGCAGAAGCAGTCAAGGGTAGCCTAGGGTTAGGGTTAGGCTTAGGGTTAGGCTTAGGGTACGGCTTAGGGTACGGGTTTGGGGAGGGCTTCGGGTACGGCGTAGGGTATGGGTTAGGGTTAGGGTTAGGGTTAGTGTTAGGGTTAGGGCTCGGTTTAGGGTATTGTTTAGGATTAGGGTACGTGTTAGGGTTAGGGTAGGGGTTAGGGTTAGGGTACGTGTTAGGGTTAGGGTAGTTATTAAACCTATCCCACTCTCTAGATACACCTTAGCACGTAAAGGAATATTATTTGGGGGTCCACCCATGAAGAAGAGTTTAGACACTAAGATAATATAAGGAACACACACATTATACAGAAATCACATTAGGATTCTCTTTTTACGCTGTTCCTTAAAACACTAGTGCTTAGGAAATCTATTGGAGTCAGAAGCAGTCAAGGGTCGCCTAGGTTTAGGGTTAGGCTTAGGGTTAGGCTTAGGATACGGCTTACGGTACGGGTTCGGGGAGGGCTTCGGGTACGGCGTAGGGTGTGGGTTAGAGTTAGGGTTAGGGTTAGTGTTAGGGTAGGTCTCGGGTTAGGTTATGAGTTAGGATTAGGGTACGTGTTAGGGTTAGGGTAGGGGTTAGGGTTAGGGTAGGTCTCGGGTTAGATTATGGGTTAGGATTAGGGTACGTGTTAGGGTTAGGGTAGGGGTTAGGGTTAGGGTATGCGTTAGAGTTAGGGTACTTATTAAACCTATCCCACTCTCTAGATACACCTTAGCACGTAAAGGAATATTATTTGGGGGTCCACCCATGAAGAAGAGTTTAGACACTAAGATAATATAAGAAACACACACATTATAAAGAAATCACATTAGGATTCTCTTTTTAAGCTGTTCCTTAAAACACTAGTGCTTAGGAAATCTATTGGAGGCAGAAGCAGTCAAGGGTAGCCTAGGGTTAGGTTTAGGCTTAGGGTTAGGCTTAGGGTACGGCTTAGGGTACGGGTTTGGGGAGGGCTTCGGGTACGGTGTAGGGTATGGGTTAGGGTTAGGGTTAGGGTTAGTGTTAGGGTTAGGGCTCGGTTTAGGGTATTGTTTAGGATTAGGGTACGTGTTAGGGTTAGGGTAGGGGTTAGGGTTAGGGTACGTGTTAGGGTTAGGGTTATTAAACCTATCCCACTCTCGGGATACCCCTTAGCACGTAAAGGAATATTATTTGGGGATCCAGCCATGGAGAAGAATTTAGACACTAGGATAAGATAAGAAACACACACATTATAAAGAAATCACATTAGGATTCTCTTTTTCAGCACTTCCTTAAAACACTAGTACTTAGGAAATCTATTGGAGGCAGAAGCAGTCAAGGGTAGCCTAGGGTTAGGGTTAGGCTTAGGGTAAGGCTTAGGGTACGGGTTCGGGGAGGGCTTCGGGTACGGTGTAGTGTATGAGTTAGGGTTAGGGTTAGGGTTAGTGTTAATGTTAGGGCTCGGTTTAGGGTACGGCTTAGGATTAGGGTACGTGTTAGGGTTAGGGTAGGGGTTAGGGTTATGGTACGCATTAGGGTTAGGGTAGTCATTAAACCTATCCCACTCTCTAGATACCCCTTAGCACGTAAAGGAATATTATTTGGGGGTCCAGCCATGGAGAAGAGTTTAGACACTAGGCTAAGATAAGGAACACACCCTTTATAGAGAAATCACATTAGGATTCTCTTTTTAAGCTGTTCCTTAAAACACTAGTGCTTAGGAAATCTATTGGAGGCAGAAGCAGTCAAGGGTAGCCTAGTGTTAGGGTTAGGCTTAGGGTTAGGCTAAGGGTACGGCTTAGGGTAAGGGTTCCGGGAGGTCTTCGGGTACGGCGTAGGGTATGGGTTAGGGTTAGGGTTAGTGTTAGGGTTAGGGCTTGGTTTAGGGTACGGTTTAGTTTTAGGGTACGTGTTAGGGTTAGGGTAGGGGTTAGGGTTAGGGTACGTGTTAGGGTTAGGGTAGTTATTAAACCTATCCCACTCTCTAGATACCCCTTAGCACGTAAAGGAATATTATTTGGGGGTCCACCCATGGAGAAGAGTTTAGACACTAAGATAACATAAGGAACACACACATTATAAAGAAATCACATTAGGATACACTTTTTAAGCTGTTCCTTAAACCACTAGTGCTTAGGAAATCTATTGGAGGCAGAAGCAGTCAAGGGTAGCCTAGGGTTAGGTTTAGGCTTAGGGTTAGGCTTAGGGTATGGCTTAGGGTACGGGTTCGGGGAGGGGTTCGGATACGGCGTAGGGTATGGGTTAGGGTTAGGGTTTGGGTTGGTGTTAGGGTTAGGGCTCCGTTTAGGGTACTGGTTAGGATTAGGGTACGTGTTAGGGTTAGGGTAGGGGTTAGGGTTAGGGTACGCATTAGGGTTAGGGTAGTAATTAAACCTATCCCACTCTCTAGATACCCCTTAGCACGTAAAGGAATATTATTGGTGGGTCCAGCCATGGAGAAGAGTTTAGACACTAGGCTAAGATAAGGAACACACCCTTTATAGAGAAATCACATTAGGATTCTCTTTTTAAGCTGTTCTTTAAAACACTAGTGCTTAGGAAATCTATTGGAGGCAGAAGCAGTCAAGGGTAGCCTAGTGTTAGTGTTCGGCTTAGGGTTAGGCTAAGGGTACGGCTTAGGGTTCGGGTTCTGGGAGGGCTTCGGGTACGGCGTAGGGTATGGGTTAGGGTTAGGTTTAGGGCTCGGTTTAGGGTAAGGTTTAGGTTTAGGGTAGGGGTTAGGGTTAGGGTACATGTTAGGGTTAGGGTTGTTATTAAACCTATCCCACTCTCTAGATACCCTTTAGCACGTAAAGGAATATTATTTGGGGGTCCAGCCATGGAGAAGAGTTTAGACACTAGGATAAGATAAGGAACACACCCATTATAAAGAAATCACATTAGGATTCTCTTTTTAAGCTGTTCCTTAAAACACTAGTGCTTAGGAAATCTATTGGAGGCAGAAGCAGTCAAGGGTAGCCTAGCGTTAGGTTTAGGCTTAGGGTTAGGCTTAGGGTATGGCTTAGGGTACGGGTTCGGGGAGGGGTTCGGGTACTGCGTAGGGTATGGGTTAGGGTTAGGGTTAGTGTTAGGGTTAGGGCTCGGTTTAGGGTACGGTTTAGGTTTAGGGTACGTGTTAGGTTTAGGGTAGGGGTTAGGGTTAGGGTACGCATTAGGGTTAGGGTAGTTATTAAACCTATCCCACTCTCTAGATACCCCTTAGCACGTAAAGGAATATTATTGGTGGGTCCAGCCATGGAGAAGAGTTTAGACACTAGGCTAAGATAAGGAACACACCCTTTATAGAGAAATCACATTAGGATTCTCTTTTTAAGCTGTTCCTTAAAACACTAGTGCTTAGGAAATCTATTGGAGGCAGAAGCAGTCAAGGGTAGCCTAGTGTTAGGGTTAGGCTTAGGGTTAGGCTAAGGGTACGGCTTAGGGTACGGGTTTGGGGAGGGCTTTGGGTACGGCGTAGGGTATGGGTTTGGGTTAGGCTTAGGGTTAGTGCTAGGGTTAGGGCTCGATTTAGGGTACGGTTTAGGATTAGGGTACGTGTTAGGGTTAGGGTAGGGGTTAGGGTTAGGGTACGTGCTAGGGTTAGGGTAGTTATTAAACCTATCCCACTCTCTAGATACCCCTTAGCACGTAAAGGAATATTATTTGGAGGTCCAGCCATGGAGAAGAGTTTAGACACTAGGATAAGATAAGGAACACACCCATTATAAAGAAATCACATTAGGATTCTCTTTTTATGCTGTTCCTTAAAACACTAGTGCTTAGGAAATCTATTGGAGGCAGAAGCAGTCAAGGGTAGCCTAGAGTTAGGGTTAGGCTTAGGGTTAGGCTTAGGGTACGGCTTAGGGTACGGTTTCGGGGAGGGCTTTGGGTACGGCGTAGTGTATGGGTTAGGGTTAGGGTTAGGGTTAGTGTTAGGGTTAGGGCTCGGTTTAGGGTATTGGTTAGGATTAGGGTACGTGTTAGGGTTAGGGTAGGGGTTAGGGTTACGGTACGCGTTAGGGTTAAGGTAGTTATTAAACCTATCCCACTCTCTAGATACCCCTTAGAACAAAAAGGAATATTATTTGGAGGTCCAGCCATGGAGAAGAGTTTAGACACTAGGATAAGATAAGGAACACACACATTATAAAGAAATCACTTTAGGATTCTCTTTTTAAGCTGTTCCTTAAAACACTAGTGCTTAGGAAATCTATTGGCGGCAGAAGAAGTCAAGGGTAGCCTAGGGTTAGGGTTAGGCTTAGGGTTAGGCTTAGGATACGGCTTAGGGTACGGGTTTGGGGAGGGCTTCGGGTACGGCGTAGGGTATGGGTTAGGGTTAGGGTTGGGGTTAGTGTTAGGGTTAGGTCTCGGTTTAGGGTACGGGTTAGGATTAGGGTACGTGTTAGGGTTAGGGTAGGGGTTAGGGTTAGGGTACACGTTAGAGTTAGGGTAGTTATTAAACCTATCCCACTCTCTCGATACACCTTAGCACGTAAAGGAATATTATTTGGGGTTCCACCCATGGAGAAGAGTTTAGACACTAAGATAATATAAGGAACACACACATTATAAAGAAATCACATTAGGATTCTCTTTTTAAGCTGTTCCTTAAAACACTAGTGCTTAGGAAATCTATTGGAGTCAGAAGCAGTCAAGGGTAGCCTAGGGTTAGGGTTAGGCTTAGGGTTAGGCTTAGGATACGGCTTACGGTACGGGTTCGGGGAGGGCTTCGGGTACGGCGTAGGGTGTGGGTTAGAGTTAGGGTTAGGGTTAGTGTTAGGGTAGGTCTCGGGTTAGGTTATGAGTTAGGATTAGGGTACGTGTTAGGGATAGTGTAGGGGTTAGGGTTAGGGTAGGTCTCGGGTTAGGTTATGGGTTAGGATTAGGGTACGGGTTAGGGTTAGGGTAGGGGTTAGGGTTAGGGTACGCGTTAGAGATAGGGTACTTATTAAACCTATCCCAGTCTCTAGATACACCTTAGCACGTAAAGGAATATTATTTGGGGGTCCACCCATGAAGAAGAGTTTAGACACTAAGAAAATATAAGGAACACACACATTATAAAGAAATCACATTAGGATTCTCTTTTTAACCTGTTCCTTAAAACACTAGTGCTTAGGAAATCTATTGGAGGCAGAAGCAGTCAAGGGTAGCCTAGGGTTAGGGTTAGGCTTAGGGTTAGGCTTAGGGTTAGGCTTACGGTACGGGTTTGGGGAGGGCTTCGGGTACGGCGTAGGGTATGGGTTAGGGTTAGGGTTAGGGTTAGTGTTAGGGTTAGGGCTCGGTTTAGGGTATTGTTTAGGATTAGGGTACGTGTTAGGGTTAGGGTAGGGGTTAGGGTAGGGTACGTGTTAGGGTTAGGGTAGTTATTAAACCTATCCCACTCTCTAGATACACCTTAGCACGTAAAGGAATATTATTTGGGGGTCCAGCCATGGAGAAGAGTTTAGACACTAGGATAAATAAGGAACACACCCATTATAAAGAAATCACATTAGGATTCTCTTTTTAAGCTATTCCTTAAAACACTAGTGCTTAGGAAATCTATTGGAGTCAGAAGAAGTCAAGGGTAGCCTAGGGTTAGGTTTAGGCTTAGGGTTAGGCTTAGGATACGGCTTACGGTACGGGTTCGGGGAGGGCTTCGGGTATGGCGTAGGGTATGGGTTAGAGTTAGGGTTAGGGTTAGTGTTAGGGTAGGTCTCGGGTTAGGTTATGAGTTAGGATTAGGGTACGTGTTAGGGTTAGGGTAGGGGTTAGGGTTAGGGTAGGTCTCGGGTTAGGTTATGGGTTAGGATTAGGGTACTTGTTAGGGTTAGGGTAGGGGTTAGGGTTAGGGTACGCGTTAGAGTTAGGGTACTTATTAAACCTATCCCACTCTCTAGATACCCCTTAGCACGTAAAGGAATATTATTTGGAGGTCCAGCCATGGAGAAGAGTTTAGACACTAGGATAAGATAAGGAACACACACATTATAAAGAAATCACATTAGGATTCTCTTTTTAAGCTGTTCCTTAAAACACTAGTGCTTAGGAAATCTATTGGAGGCAGAAGCAGTCAAGGGTAGCCTAGGGTTAGGGTTAGGCTTAGGGTTAGGATTAGGATACGGCTTACGGTACGGGTTCGGAGAGGGCTTCAGGTACAGCGTAGGGTATGGGTTAGGGTTAGGGTTTGGGTTAGTGTTAGGGTTAGGGCTCCGTTTAGGGTACGGGTTAGGATTAGGGTACGTGTTAGGGTTAGGGTAGGGGTTAGGGTTAGGGTACGCGTTAGGGTTAGGGTAGTTATTAAACCTATCCCACTCTCTAAATACCCCTTAGCACGTAAAGGAATATTATTTGGGGGTCCAACCATGGAGAAGAGTTTAGACACTAGGATAAGATACGGAACACACCCATTATAAAGAAATCACATTAGGATTCTCTTTTTAAGCTGTTCCTTAAAACACTAGTGCGTAGGAAATCTATTGGAGGCAGAAGCAGTCAAGGGTAGCCTAGGGTTAGGGTTAGGCTTAGGGTTAGGCTTAGAGTTAGGCTTAGGGTACGGGTTTGGGGAGGGCTTCGGGTACGGCATAGGGTATGGGTTAGGGTTAGGGTTAGGGTTAGTGTTAGGGTTAGGGCTCGGTTTAGGGTATTGTTTAGGATTAGGGTACGTGTTAGGGTTAGGGTAGGGGTTAGGGTTAGGGTACGTGTTAGGGTTAGGGTAGTTATTAAACCTATCCCACTCTCTAGATACACCTTAGCACGTAAAGGAATATTATTTGGGGGTCCAGCCATGGAGAAGAGTTTAGACACTAGGATAAATAAGGAACACACCCATTATAAAGAAATCACATTAGGATTCTCTTTTTAAGCTGTTCCTTAAAACACTAGTGCTTAGGAAATCTATTGGAGTCAGAAGCCGTCAAGGGTAGCCTAGGGTTAGGGTTAGGCTTACGGTTAGGCTTAGGATACGGCTTACGGTACGGGTTCGGGGAGGGCTTCGGGTACGGCGTAAGGTATGGGTTAGAGTTAGGGTTAGGGTTAGTGTTAGGGTAGGTCTCGGGTTAGGTTATGAGTTAGGATTAGGGTACGTGTTAGGGTTAGGGTAGGGGTTAGGGTTAGGGTAGGTCTCGGGTTAGGTTATGGGTTAGGATTAGGGTACTTGTTAGGGTTAGGGTAGGGGTTAGGGTTAGGGTACGCGTTAGAGTTAGGGTACTTATTAAACCTATCCCACTCTCTAGATACCCCTTAGCACGTAAAGGAATATTATTTGGAGGTCCAGCCATGGAGAAGAGTTTAGACACTAGGATAAATAAGGAACACACCCATTATAAAGAAATCACATTAGGATTCTCTTTTTAAGCTGTTCCTTAAAACACTAGTGCTTAGGAAATCTATTGGAGGCAGAAGCAGTCAAGGGTAGCCTAGGGTTAGGGTTAGGCTTAGGGTTAGGATTAGGATACGGCTTACGGTACGGGTTCGGAGAGGGCTTCAGGTACGGCGTAGGGTATGGGTTAGGGTTAGGGTTTGGGTTAGTGTTAGGGTTAGGGCTCCGTTTAGGGTACGGGTTAGGATTAGGGTACGTGTTAGGGTTAGGGTAGGGGTTAGGGTTAGGGTACGCGTTAGGGTTAGGGTAGTTATTAAACCTATCCCACTCTCTAAATACCCCATAGCACGTAAAGGAATATTATTTGGGGGTCCAACCATGGAGAAGAGTTTAGACACTAGGATAAGATACGGAACACACCCATTATAAAGAAATCACATTAGGATTCTTTTTTAAGCTGTTCCTTAAAACACTAGTGCTTAGGAAATCTATTGGAGGCAGAAGCAGTCAAGGGTAGCCTAGGGTTAGGGTTAGGCTTAGGGTTAGGCTTAGGGTACGGCTTACGGTACGGGTTCGGGGAGGGCTTCGGTTACGGCGTAGGGTATGGGTTAGGGTTAGTGTTAGGGTTAGTGTTAGGGTTAGGGCTCGGTTTAGTGTATTGTTTAGGATTAGGGTACGTGTTAGGGTTAGGGTAGGGGTTACGGTTAGGGTACGTGTTAGGGTTAGGTTAGTTATTAAACCTATCCCACTCTCTAGATACCCCTTAGCACATAAAGGAATATTATTTGGTGGTCCAGCCATGGAGAAGAGTTTAGACCCTAGGATAAGATAAGGAACACACCCATTATAAAGAAATCACATTAGGATTCTCTTTTAAAGCTGTTCCTTAAACCACTAGTGCTTAGGAAATCTATTGGAGGCAGAAGCAGTCAAGGGTAGCCTAGGGTTAGGGTTAGGCTTAGGGTTAGGCTTAGGGTACGGCTTAGGGTACGGGCTCGGGGAGTGGTTCGGGTAAGGCGTAGGGTATCGGTTAGGGTTAGGGTTAGGGTTAGTGTTAGGGTTAGGGCTCGGTTTAGGGTACGGGTTAGGATTAGGGTACGTGTTAGGGTTAGGGTAAGGGTTAGGGTTAGGGTACGCGTTAGTGTTAGGGTAGTTATTAAACCTATCCCACTCTCTAGATACCCCTTAGCACGTAAAGGAATATTATTTGGAGGTCCAGCCATGGAGAAGAGTTTAGACACTAGGATAAGATAAGGAACACACCCATTATAAATAAATCACATTAGGATTCTCTTTTTAAGCTGTTCCTTAAAACACTAGTGCTTAGGAAATCTATTGGAGGCAGAAGCAGTCAAGCGTAGCCTAGGCTTAGGGTTAGGCTTAGGGCACGGCTTAGGGTACGGGTTCGGGGAGGGCTTCGGGTACGGCGTAGGGTATGGGTTACGGTTAGTGTTAGGGTTAGTGTTAGGGTTAGGGCTCGGTTTAGGGTACGGTTTCGGATTAGGTTACGTGTTAGGGTTAGGGTAGGGGTTAGGCTTAGGGTACGTGTTAGGGTTAGCGTAGTTATTAAACCTATCCCACTCTCTAGATACCCCTTAGCACGTAAAGAATATTATTTGGGGGTCCAGCCATGGAGAAGAGTTAAACACTAGGATAAGATAAGGAACACACCCATTATAAAGAAATCACATTAGGATTCTCTTTTTATGCTGTTCCTTAAAACACTAGTGCTTAGGAAATCTATTGGAGGCAGAAGCAGTCAAGGGTAGCCTAGGGTTAGGGTTAGGCTTAGGGTTAGGCTTAGGGTACGGCTTAGGGTACGGGTTCGGGGAGGGCTTCGGGTACGGCGTAGGGTATGGGTTAGGGTTAGGGTTAGGGTTAGTGTTAGGGTTAGGGCTCGGTTTAGGGTATTGTTTAGGATTAGGGTACGTGTTAGGGTTAGGGTAGGGGTTAGGGTTAGGGTACTTGTTAGGGTTAGGGTTATTAAACCTATCCCACTCTCTGGATACCCCTTAGCACGTAAAGGAATATTATTTGGGGATCCAGCCATGGAGAAGAGTTTAGACACTAGGATAAGATAAGAAACACACACATTATAAAGAAATCACATTAGGATTCTCTTTTTCAGCACTTCCTTAAAACACTAGTACTTAGGAAATCTATTGGAGGCAGAAGCAGTCAAGGGTAGCCTAGGGTTAGGGTTAGGCTTAGGGTAAGGCTTAGGGTACGGGTTCGGGGAGGGCTTCGGGTACGGTGTAGTGTATGAGTTAGGGTTAGGGTTAGGGTTAGTGTTAATGTTAGGGCTCAGTTTAGGGTACGGCTTAGGATTAGGGTACGTGTTAGGGTTAGGGTAGGGGTTAGGGTTAGGGTACGCATTAGGGTTAGGGTAGTTATTAAACCTATCCCACTCTCTAGATACCCATTAGCACGTAAAGGAATATTATTTGGGGGTCCAGCCATGGAGAAGAGTTTAGACACTAGGCTAAGATAAGGAACACACCCTTTATAGAGAAATCACATTAGGATTCTCTTTTTAAGCTGTTCCTTAAAACACTAGTGCTTAGGAAATCTATTGGAGGCAGAAGCAGTCAAGGGTAGCCTAGTGTTAGGGTTAGGCTTAGGGTTAGGCTAAGGGTACGGCTTAGGGTAAGGGTTCCGGGAGGTCTTCGGGTACGGCGTAGGGTATGGGTTAGGGTTAGGGTTAGTGTTAGGGTTAGGGCTTGGTTTAGGGTACGGTTTAGTTTTAGGGTACGTATTAGGGTTAGGGTAGGGGTTAGGGTTAGGGTACGTGTTAGGGTTAGGGTAGTTATTAAACCTATCCCACTCTCTAGATACCCCTTAGCAAGTAAAGGAATATTATTTTGGGGTCCAGCCATGGAGAAGAGTTTAGACACTAAGATAATATAAGGAACACACACATTATAAAGAAATCACATTAGGATTCTCTTTTTAAGCTGTTCCTTAAAACACTAGTGCGTAGGAAATCTATTGGAGGCAGAAGCAGTCAAGGGTAGCCTAGGGTTAGGGTTAGGCTTAGGGTTAGGCTTAGGGTACGGCTTAGGGTACGGGTTTGGGGAGGGCTTCGGGTACGGCGTAGGGTATGGGTTAGGGTTAGGGTTAGGGTTAGTGTTAGGGTTAGGGCTCGGTTTAGGGTATTGTTTAGGATTAGGGTACGTGTTAGGGTTAGGGTAGGGGTTAGGGTTAGGGTACGTGTTAGGGTTAGGGTAGTTATTAAACCTATCCCACTCTCTAGATACACCTTAGCACGTAAAGGAATATTATTTGGGGGTCCACCCATGAAGAAGAGTTTAGACACTAAGATAATATAAGGAACACACACATTATACAGAAATCACATTAGGATTCTCTTTTTACGCTGTTCCTTAAAACACTAGTGCTTAGGAAATCTATTGGAGTCAGAAGCAGTCAAGGGTCGCCTAGGTTTAGGGTTAGGCTTAGGGTTAGGCTTAGGATACGGCTTACGGTACGGGTTCGGGGAGGGCTTCGGGTACGGCGTAGGGTGTGGGTTAGAGTTAGGGTTAGGGTTAGTGTTAGGGTAGGTCTCGGGTTAGGTTATGAGTTAGGATTAGGGTACGTGTTAGGGTTAGGGTAGGGGTTAGGGTTAGGGTAGGTCTCGGGTTAGATTATGGGTTAGGATTAGGGTACGTGTTAGGGTTAGGGTAGGGGTTAGGGTTAGGGTATGCGTTAGAGTTAGGGTACTTATTAAACCTATCCCACTCTCTAGATACACCTTAGCACGTAAAGGAATATTATTTGGGGGTCCACCCATGAAGAAGAGTTTAGACACTAAGATAATATAAGAAACACACACATTATAAAGAAATCACATTAGGATTCTCTTTTTAAGCTGTTCCTTAAAACACTAGTGCTTAGGAAATCTATTGGAGGCAGAAGCAGTCAAGGGTAGCCTAGGGTTAGGTTTAGGCTTAGGGTTAGGCTTAGGGTACGGCTTAGGGTACGGGTTTGGGGAGGGCTTCGGGTACGGTGTAGGGTATGGGTTAGGGTTAGGGTTAGGGTTAGTGTTAGGGTTAGGGCTCGGTTTAGGGTATTGTTTAGGATTAGGGTACGTGTTAGGGTTAGGGTAGGGGTTAGGGTTAGGGTACGTGTTAGGGTTAGGGTTATTAAACCTATCCCACTCTCGGGATACCCCTTAGCACGTAAAGGAATATTATTTGGGGATCCAGCCATGGAGAAGAATTTAGACACTAGGATAAGATAAGAAACACACACATTATAAAGAAATCACATTAGGATTCTCTTTTTCAGCACTTCCTTAAAACACTAGTACTTAGGAAATCTATTGGAGGCAGAAGCAGTCAAGGGTAGCCTAGGGTTAGGGTTAGGCTTAGGGTAAGGCTTAGGGTACGGGTTCGGGGAGGGCTTCGGGTACGGTGTAGTGTATGAGTTAGGGTTAGGGTTAGGGTTAGTGTTAATGTTAGGGCTCGGTTTAGGGTACGGCTTAGGATTAGGGTACGTGTTAGGGTTAGGGTAGGGGTTAGGGTTATGGTACGCATTAGGGTTAGGGTAGTCATTAAACCTATCCCACTCTCTAGATACCCCTTAGCACGTAAAGGAATATTATTTGGGGGTCCAGCCATGGAGAAGAGTTTAGACACTAGGCTAAGATAAGGAACACACCCTTTATAGAGAAATCACATTAGGATTCTCTTTTTAAGCTGTTCCTTAAAACACTAGTGCTTAGGAAATCTATTGGAGGCAGAAGCAGTCAAGGGTAGCCTAGTGTTAGGGTTAGGCTTAGGGTTAGGCTAAGGGTACGGCTTAGGGTAAGGGTTCCGGGAGGTCTTCGGGTACGGCGTAGGGTATGGGTTAGGGTTAGGGTTAGTGTTAGGGTTAGGGCTTGGTTTAGGGTACGGTTTAGTTTTAGGGTACGTGTTAGGGTTAGGGTAGGGGTTAGGGTTAGGGTACGTGTTAGGGTTAGGGTAGTTATTAAACCTATCCCACTCTCTAGATACCCCTTAGCACGTAAAGGAATATTATTTGGGGGTCCACCCATGGAGAAGAGTTTAGACACTAAGATAACATAAGGAACACACACATTATAAAGAAATCACATTAGGATACACTTTTTAAGCTGTTCCTTAAACCACTAGTGCTTAGGAAATCTATTGGAGGCAGAAGCAGTCAAGGGTAGCCTAGGGTTAGGTTTAGGCTTAGGGTTAGGCTTAGGGTATGGCTTAGGGTACGGGTTCGGGGAGGGGTTCGGATACGGCGTAGGGTATGGGTTAGGGTTAGGGTTTGGGTTGGTGTTAGGGTTAGGGCTCCGTTTAGGGTACTGGTTAGGATTAGGGTACGTGTTAGGGTTAGGGTAGGGGTTAGGGTTAGGGTACGCATTAGGGTTAGGGTAGTAATTAAACCTATCCCACTCTCTAGATACCCCTTAGCACGTAAAGGAATATTATTGGTGGGTCCAGCCATGGAGAAGAGTTTAGACACTAGGCTAAGATAAGGAACACACCCTTTATAGAGAAATCACATTAGGATTCTCTTTTTAAGCTGTTCTTTAAAACACTAGTGCTTAGGAAATCTATTGGAGGCAGAAGCAGTCAAGGGTAGCCTAGTGTTAGTGTTCGGCTTAGGGTTAGGCTAAGGGTACGGCTTAGGGTTCGGGTTCTGGGAGGGCTTCGGGTACGGCGTAGGGTATGGGTTAGGGTTAGGTTTAGGGCTCGGTTTAGGGTAAGGTTTAGGTTTAGGGTAGGGGTTAGGGTTAGGGTACATGTTAGGGTTAGGGTTGTTATTAAACCTATCCCACTCTCTAGATACCCTTTAGCACGTAAAGGAATATTATTTGGGGGTCCAGCCATGGAGAAGAGTTTAGACACTAGGATAAGATAAGGAACACACCCATTATAAAGAAATCACATTAGGATTCTCTTTTTAAGCTGTTCCTTAAAACACTAGTGCTTAGGAAATCTATTGGAGGCAAAAGCAGTCAAGGGTAGCCTAGGGTTAGGGTTAGGCTTAGGGTTAGGCTTAGGGTACGGCTTAGGGTACGGGTTCGGGGATGGCTTCGGGTACGGCGTAGGGTATGGGTTAGGGTTAGGGTTAGGGTTAGTGTTAGGATTAGGGCTCGGTTTAGGGTACGGTTTAGGATTAGGGTACGTGTTAGGGTTAGGGTAGGGGTTAGGGTTAGGGTACGTGTTAGGGTTAGGGTAGTTATTAAACCTATCCCACTCTCTAGATACCCCTTAGCACGTAAAGGAATATTATTTGGGGGTCCAGCCATGGAGAAGAGTTTACACACTAGGATAAGATACGGAACACACCCATTATAAAGAAATCACATTAGGATTCTCTTTTTAAGCTGTTCCTTAAACCACTAGTGCTTAGGAAATCTATTGGAGGCAGAAGCAGTCAAGGGTAGCCTAGCGTTAGGTTTAGGCTTAGGGTTAGGCTTAGGGTATGGCTTAGGGTACGGGTTCGGGGAGGGGTTCGGGTACTGCGTAGGGTATGGGTTAGGGTTAGGGTTAGTGTTAGGGTTAGGGCTCGGTTTAGGGTACGGTTTAGGTTTAGGGTACGTGTTAGGTTTAGGGTAGGGGTTAGGGTTAGGGTACGCATTAGGGTTAGGGTAGTTATTAAACCTATCCCACTCTCTAGATACCCCTTAGCACGTAAAGGAATATTATTGGTGGGTCCAGCCATGGAGAAGAGTTTAGACACTAGGCTAAGATAAGGAACACACCCTTTATAGAGAAATCACATTAGGATTCTCTTTTTAAGCTGTTCCTTAAAACACTAGTGCTTAGGAAATCTATTGGAGGCAGAAGCAGTCAAGGGTAGCCTAGTGTTAGGGTTAGGCTTAGGGTTAGGCTAAGGGTACGGCTTAGGGTACGGGTTTGGGGAGGGCTTTGGGTACGGCGTAGGGTATGGGTTTGGGTTAGGCTTAGGGTTAGTGCTAGGGTTAGGGCTCGATTTAGGGTACGGTTTAGGATTAGGGTACGTGTTAGGGTTAGGGTAGGGGTTAGGGTTAGGGTACGTGCTAGGGTTAGGGTAGTTATTAAACCTATCCCACTCTCTAGATACCCCTTAGCACGTAAAGGAATATTATTTGGAGGTCCAGCCATGGAGAAGAGTTTAGACACTAGGATAAGATAAGGAACACACCCATTATAAAGAAATCACATTAGGATTCTCTTTTTATGCTGTTCCTTAAAACACTAGTGCTTAGGAAATCTATTGGAGGCAGAAGCAGTCAAGGGTAGCCTAGAGTTAGGGTTAGGCTTAGGGTTAGGCTTAGGGTACGGCTTAGGGTACGGTTTCGGGGAGGGCTTTGGGTACGGCGTAGTGTATGGGTTAGGGTTAGGGTTAGGGTTAGTGTTAGGGTTAGGGCTCGGTTTAGGGTATTGGTTAGGATTAGGGTACGTGTTAGGGTTAGGGTAGGGGTTAGGGTTACGGTACGCGTTAGGGTTAAGGTAGTTATTAAACCTATCCCACTCTCTAGATACCCCTTAGAACAAAAAGGAATATTATTTGGAGGTCCAGCCATGGAGAAGAGTTTAGACATTAGGATAAGATAAGGAACACACACATTATAAAGAAATCACTTTAGGATTCTCTTTTTAAGCTGTTCCTTAAAACACTAGTGCTTAGGAAATCTATTGGCGGCAGAAGAAGTCAAGGGTAGCCTAGGGTTAGGGTTAGGCTTAGGGTAAGGCTTAGGGTACGGGTTCGGGGAGGGCTTCGGGTACGGTGTAGTGTATGAGTTAGGGTTAGGGTTAGGGTTAGTGTTAATGTTAGGGCTCAGTTTAGGGTACGGCTTAGGATTAGGGTACGTGTTAGGGTTAGGGTAGGGGTTAGGGTTAGGGTACGCATTAGGTTTAGGGTAGTTATTAAACCTATCCCACTCTCTAGATACCCCTTAGCACGTAAAGGAATATTATTTGGGGGTCCAGCCATGGAGAAGAGTTTAGACACTAGGCTAAGATAAGGAACACACCCTTTATAGAGAAATCACATTAGGATTCTCTTTTTAAGCTGTTCCTTAAAACACTAGTGCTTAGGAAATCTATTGGAGGCAGAAGCAGTCAAGGGTAGCCTAGTGTTAGGGTTAGGCTTAGGGTTAGGCTAAGGGTACGGCTTAGGGTAAGGGTTCCGGGAGGTCTTCGGGTACGGCGTAGGGTATGGGTTAGGGTTAGGGTTAGTGTTAGGGTTAGGGCTTGGTTTAGGGTACGGTTTAGTTTTAGGGTACGTATTAGGGTTAGGGTAGGGGTTAGGGTTAGGGTACGTGTTAGGGTTAGGGTAGTTATTAAACCTATCCCACTCTCTAGATACCCCTTAGCAAGTAAAGGAATATTATTTTGGGGTCCAGCCATGGAGAAGAGTTTAGACACTAAGATAATATAAGGAACACACACATTATAAAGAAATCACATTAGGATTCTCTTTTTAAGCTGTTCCTTAAAACACTAGTGCGTAGGAAATCTATTGGAGGCAGAAGCAGTCAAGGGTAGCCTAGGGTTAGGGTTAGACTTAGGGTTAGGCTTAGGGTACGGCTTAGGGTACGGGTTTGGGGAGGGCTTCGGGTACGGCGTAGGGTATGGGTTAGGGTTAGGGTTAGGGTTAGTGTTAGGGTTAGGGCTCGGTTTAGGGTATTGTTTAGGATTAGGGTACGTGTTAGGGTTAGGGTAGGGGTTAGGGTTAGGGTACGTGTTAGGGTTAGGGTAGTTATTAAACCTATCCCACTCTCTAGATACACCTTAGCACGTAAAGGAATATTATTTGGGGGTCCACCCATGAAGAAGAGTTTAGACACTAAGATAATATAAGGAACACACACATTATACAGAAATCACATTAGGATTCTCTTTTTACGCTGTTCCTTAAAACACTAGTGCTTAGGAAATCTATTGGAGTCAGAAGCAGTCAAGGGTCGCCTAGGTTTAGGGTTAGGCTTAGGGTTAGGCTTAGGATACGGCTTACGGTACGGGTTCGGGGAGGGCTTCGGGTACGGCGTAGGGTGTGGGTTAGAGTTAGGGTTAGGGTTAGTGTTAGGGTAGGTCTCGGGTTAGGTTATGAGTTAGGATTAGGGTACGTGTTAGGGTTAGGGTAGGGGTTAGGGTTAGGGTAGGTCTCGGGTTAGATTATGGGTTAGGATTAGGGTACGTGTTAGGGTTAGGGTAGGGGTTAGGGTTAGGGTATGCGTTAGAGTTAGGGTACTTATTAAACCTATCACACTCTCTAGATACACCTTAGCACGTAAAGGAATATTATTTGGGGGTCCACCCATGAAGAAGAGTTTAGACACTAAGATAATATAAGAAACACACACATTATAAAGAAATCACATTAGGATTCTCTTTTTAAGCTGTTCCTTAAAACACTAGTGCTTAGGAAATCTATTGGAGGCAGAAGCAGTCAAGGGTAGCCTAGGGTTAGGTTTAGGCTTAGGGTTAGGCTTAGGGTACGGCTTAGGGTACGGGTTTGGGGAGGGCTTCGGGTACGGTGTAGGGTATGGGTTAGGGTTAGGGTTAGGGTTAGTGTTAGGGTTAGGGCTCGGTTTAGGGTATTGTTTAGGATTAGGGTACGTGTTAGGGTTAGGGTAGGGGTTAGGGTTAGGGTACGTGTTAGGGTTAGGGTTATTAAACCTATCCCACTCTCGGGATACCCCTTAGCACGTAAAGGAATATTATTTGGGGATCCAGCCATGGAGAAGAATTTAGACACTAGGATAAGATAAGAAACACACACATTATAAAGAAATCACATTAGGATTCTCTTTTTCAGCACTTCCTTAAAACACTAGTACTTAGGAAATCTATTGGAGGCAGAAGCAGTCAAGGGTAGCCTAGGGTTAGGGTTAGGCTTAGGGTAAGGCTTAGGGTACGGGTTCGGGGAGGGCTTCGGGTACGGTGTAGTGTATGAGTTAGGGTTAGGGTTAGGGTTAGTGTTAATGTTAGGGCTCGGTTTAGGGTACGGCTTAGGATTAGGGTACGTGTTAGGGTTAGGGTAGGGGTTAGGGTTATGGTACGCATTAGGGTTAGGGTAGTCATTAAACCTATCCCACTCTCTAGATACCCCTTAGCACGTAAAGGAATATTATTTGGGGGTCCAGCCATGGAGAAGAGTTTAGACACTAGGCTAAGATAAGGAACACACCCTTTATAGAGAAGTCACATTAGGATTCTCTTTTTAAGCTGTTCCTTAAAACACTAGTGCTTAGGAAATCTATTGGAGGCAGAAGCAGTCAAGGGTAGCCTAGTGTTAGGGTTAGGCTTAGGGTTAGGCTAAGGGTACGGCTTAGGGTAAGGGTTCCGGGAGGTCTTCGGGTACGGCGTAGGGTATGGGTTAGGGTTAGGGTTAGTGTTAGGGTTAGGGCTTGGTTTAGGGTACGGTTTAGTTTTAGGGTACGTGTTAGGGTTAGGGTAGGGGTTAGGGTTAGGGTACGTGTTAGGGTTAGGGTAGTTATTAAACCTATCCCACTCTCTAGATACCCCTTAGCACGTAAAGGAATATTATTTGGGGGTCCACCCATGGAGAAGAGTTTAGACACTAAGATAACATAAGGAACACACACATTATAAAGAAATCACATTAGGATACACTTTTTAAGCTGTTCCTTAAACCACTAGTGCTTAGGAAATCTATTGGAGGCAGAAGCAGTCAAGGGTAGCCTAGGGTTAGGTTTAGGCTTAGGGTTAGGCTTAGGGTATGGCTTAGGGTACGGGTTCGGGGAGGGGTTCGGATACGGCGTAGGGTATGGGTTAGGGTTAGGGTTTGGGTTGGTGTTAGGGTTAGGGCTCCGTTTAGGGTACTGGTTAGGATTAGGGTACGTGTTAGGGTTAGGGTAGGGGTTAGGGTTAGGGTACGCATTAGGGTTAGGGTAGTAATTAAACCTATCCCACTCTCTAGATACCCCTTAGCACGTAAAGGAATATTATTGGTGGGTCCAGCCATGGAGAAGAGTTTAGACACTAGGCTAAGATAAGGAACACACCCTTTATAGAGAAATCACATTAGGATTCTCTTTTTAAGCTGTTCTTTAAAACACTAGTGCTTAGGAAATCTATTGGAGGCAGAAGCAGTCAAGGGTAGCCTAGTGTTAGTGTTCGGCTTAGGGTTAGGCTAAGGGTACGGCTTAGGGTTCGGGTTCTGGGAGGGCTTCGGGTACGGCGTAGGGTATGGGTTAGGGTTAGGTTTAGGGCTCGGTTTAGGGTAAGGTTTAGGTTTAGGGTAGGGGTTAGGGTTAGGGTACATGTTAGGGTTAGGGTTGTTATTAAACCTATCCCACTCTCTAGATACCCTTTAGCACGTAAAGGAATATTATTTGGGGGTCCAGCCATGGAGAAGAGTTTAGACACTAGGATAAGATAAGGAACACACCCATTATAAAGAAATCACATTAGGATTCTCTTTTTAAGCTGTTCCTTAAAACACTAGTGCTTAGGAAATCTATTGGAGGCAAAAGCAGTCAAGGGTAGCCTAGGGTTAGGGTTAGGCTTAGGGTTAGGCTTAGGGTACGGCTTAGGGTACGGGTTCGGGGATGGCTTCGGGTACGGCGTAGGGTATGGGTTAGGGTTAGGGTTAGTGTTAGGATTAGGGCTCGGTTTAGGGTACGGTTTAGGATTAGGGTACGTGTTAGGGTTAGGGTAGGGGTTAGGGTTAGGGTACGTGTTAGGGTTAGGGTAGTTATTAAACCTATCCCACTCTCTAGATACCCCTTAGCACGTAAAGGAATATTATTTGGGGGTCCAGCCATGGAGAAGAGTTTACACACTAGGATAAGATACGGAACACACCCATTATAAAGAAATCACATTAGGATTCTCTTTTTAAGCTGTTCCTTAAACCACTAGTGCTTAGGAAATCTATTGGAGGCAGAAGCAGTCAAGGGTAGCCTAGCGTTAGGTTTAGGCTTAGGGTTAGGCTTAGGGTATGGCTTAGGGTACGGGTTCGGGGAGGGGTTCGGGTACTGCGTAGGGTATGGGTTAGGGTTAGGGTTAGTGTTAGGGTTAGGGCTCGGTTTAGGGTACGGTTTAGGTTTAGGGTACGTGTTAGGTTTAGGGTAGGGGTTAGGGTTAGGGTACGCATTAGGGTTAGGGTAGTTATTAAACCTATCCCACTCTCTAGATACCCCTTAGCACGTAAAGGAATATTATTGGTGGGTCCAGCCATGGAGAAGAGTTTAGACACTAGGCTAAGATAAGGAACACACCCTTTATAGAGAAATCACATTAGGATTCTCTTTTTAAGCTGTTCCTTAAAACACTAGTGCTTAGGAAATCTATTGGAGGCAGAAGCAGTCAAGGGTAGCCTAGTGTTAGGGTTAGGCTTAGGGTTAGGCTAAGGGTACGGCTTAGGGTACGGGTTTGGGGAGGGCTTTGGGTACGGCGTAGGGTATGGGTTTGGGTTAGGCTTAGGGTTAGTGCTAGGGTTAGGGCTCGATTTAGGGTACGGTTTAGGATTAGGGTACGTGTTAGGGTTAGGGTAGGGGTTAGGGTTAGGGTACGTGCTAGGGTTAGGGTAGTTATTAAACCTATCCCACTCTCTAGATACCCCTTAGCACGTAAAGGAATATTATTTGGAGGTCCAGCCATGGAGAAGAGTTTAGACACTAGGATAAGATAAGGAACACACCCATTATAAAGAAATCACATTAGGATTCTCTTTTTATGCTGTTCCTTAAAACACTAGTGCTTAGGAAATCTATTGGAGGCAGAAGCAGTCAAGGGTAGCCTAGAGTTAGGGTTAGGCTTAGGGTTAGGCTTAGGGTACGGCTTAGGGTACGGTTTCGGGGAGGGCTTTGGGTACGGCGTAGTGTATGGGTTAGGGTTAGGGTTAGGGTTAGTGTTAGGGTTAGGGCTCGGTTTAGGGTATTGGTTAGGATTAGGGTACGTGTTAGGGTTAGGGTAGGGGTTAGGGTTACGGTACGCGTTAGGGTTAAGGTAGTTATTAAACCTATCCCACTCTCTAGATACCCCTTAGAACAAAAAGGAATATTATTTGGAGGTCCAGCCATGGAGAAGAGTTTAGACATTAGGATAAGATAAGGAACACACACATTATAAAGAAATCACTTTAGGATTCTCTTTTTAAGCTGTTCCTTAAAACACTAGTGCTTAGGAAATCTATTGGCGGCAGAAGAAGTCAAGGGTAGCCTAGGGTTAGGGTTAGGCTTAGGGTAAGGCTTAGGGTACGGGTTCGGGGAGGGCTTCGGGTACGGTGTAGTGTATGAGTTAGGGTTAGGGTTAGGGTTAGTGTTAATGTTAGGGCTCAGTTTAGGGTACGGCTTAGGATTAGGGTACGTGTTAGGGTTAGGGTAGGGGTTAGGGTTAGGGTACGCATTAGGGTTAGGGTAGTTATTAAACCTATCCCACTCTCTAGATACCCCTTAGCACGTAAAGGAATATTATTTGGGGGTCCAGCCATGGAGAAGAGTTTAGACACTAGGCTAAGATAAGGAACACACCCTTTATAGAGAAATCACATTAGGATTCTCTTTTTAAGCTGTTCCTTAAAACACTAGTGCTTAGGAAATCTATTGGAGGCAGAAGCAGTCAAGGGTAGCCTAGTGTTAGGGTTAGGCTTAGGGTTAGGCTAAGGGTACGGCTTAGGGTAAGGGTTCCGGGAGGTCTTCGGGTACGGCGTAGGGTATGGGTTAGGGTTAGGGTTAGTGTTAGGGTTAGGGCTTGGTTTAGGGTACGGTTTAGTTTTAGGGTACGTATTAGGGTTAGGGTAGGGGTTAGGGTTAGGGTACGTGTTAGGGTTAGGGTAGTTATTAAACCTATCCCACTCTCTAGATACCCCTTAGCAAGTAAAGGAATATTATTTTGGGGTCCAGCCATGGAGAAGAGTTTAGACACTAAGATAATATAAGGAACACACACATTATAAAGAAATCACATTAGGATTCTCTTTTTAAGCTGTTCCTTAAAACACTAGTGCGTAGGAAATCTATTGGAGGCAGAAGCAGTCAAGGGTAGCCTAGGGTTAGGGTTAGGCTTAGGGTTAGGCTTAGGGTACGGCTTAGGGTACGGGTTTGGGGAGGGCTTCGGGTACGGCGTAGGGTATGGGTTAGGGTTAGGGTTAGGGTTAGTGTTAGGGTTAGGGCTCGGTTTAGGGTATTGTTTAGGATTAGGGTACGTGTTAGGGTTAGGGTAGGGGTTAGGGTTAGGGTACGTGTTAGGGTTAGGGTAGTTATTAAACCTATCCCACTCTCTAGATACACCTTAGCACGTAAAGGAATATTATTTGGGGGTCCACCCATGAAGAAGAGTTTAGACACTAAGATAATATAAGGAACACACACATTATACAGAAATCACATTAGGATTCTCTTTTTACGCTGTTCCTTAAAACACTAGTGCTTAGGAAATCTATTGGAGTCAGAAGCAGTCAAGGGTCGCCTAGGTTTAGGGTTAGGCTTAGGGTTAGGCTTAGGATACGGCTTACGGTACGGGTTCGGGGAGGGCTTCGGGTACGGCGTAGGGTGTGGGTTAGAGTTAGGGTTAGGGTTAGTGTTAGGGTAGGTCTCGGGTTAGGTTATGAGTTAGGATTAGGGTACGTGTTAGGGTTAGGGTAGGGGTTAGGGTTAGGGTAGGTCTCGGGTTAGATTATGGGTTAGGATTAGGGTACGTGTTAGGGTTAGGGTAGGGGTTAGGGTTAGGGTATGCGTTAGAGTTAGGGTACTTATTAAACCTATCCCACTCTCTAGATACACCTTAGCACGTAAAGGAATATTATTTGGGGGTCCACCCATGAAGAAGAGTTTAGACACTAAGATAATATAAGAAACACACACATTATAAAGAAATCACATTAGGATTCTCTTTTTAAGCTGTTCCTTAAAACACTAGTGCTTAGGAAATCTATTGGAGGCAGAAGCAGTCAAGGGTAGCCTAGGGTTAGGTTTAGGCTTAGGGTTAGGCTTAGGGTACGGCTTAGGGTACGGGTTTGGGGAGGGCTTCGGGTACGGTGTAGGGTATGGGTTAGGGTTAGGGTTAGGGTTAGTGTTAGGGTTAGGGCTCGGTTTAGGGTATTGTTTAGGATTAGGGTACGTGTTAGGGTTAGGGTAGGGGTTAGGGTTAGGGTACGTGTTAGGGTTAGGGTTATTAAACCTATCCCACTCTCGGGATACCCCTTAGCACGTAAAGGAATATTATTTGGGGATCCAGCCATGGAGAAGAATTTAGACACTAGGATAAGATAAGAAACACACACATTATAAAGAAATCACATTAGGATTCTCTTTTTCAGCACTTCCTTAAAACACTAGTACTTAGGAAATCTATTGGAGGCAGAAGCAGTCAAGGGTAGCCTAGGGTTAGGGTTAGGCTTAGGGTAAGGCTTAGGGTACGGGTTCGGGGAGGGCTTCGGGTACGGTGTAGTGTATGAGTTAGGGTTAGGGTTAGGGTTAGTGTTAATGTTAGGGCTCGGTTTAGGGTACGGCTTAGGATTAGGGTACGTGTTAGGGTTAGGGTAGGGGTTAGGGTTATGGTACGCATTAGGGTTAGGGTAGTCATTAAACCTATCCCACTCTCTAGATACCCCTTAGCACGTAAAGGAATATTATTTGGGGGTCCAGCCATGGAGAAGAGTTTAGACACTAGGCTAAGATAAGGAACACACCCTTTATAGAGAAATCACATTAGGATTCTCTTTTTAAGCTGTTCCTTAAAACACTAGTGCTTAGGAAATCTATTGGAGGCAGAAGCAGTCAAGGGTAGCCTAGTGTTAGGGTTAGGCTTAGGGTTAGGCTAAGGGTACGGCTTAGGGTAAGGGTTCCGGGAGGTCTTCGGGTACGGCGTAGGGTATGGGTTAGGGTTAGGGTTAGTGTTAGGGTTAGGGCTTGGTTTAGGGTACGGTTTAGTTTTAGGGTACGTGTTAGGGTTAGGGTAGGGGTTAGGGTTAGGGTACGTGTTAGGGTTAGGGTAGTTATTAAACCTATCCCACTCTCTAGATACCCCTTAGCACGTAAAGGAATATTATTTGGGGGTCCACCCATGGAGAAGAGTTTAGACACTAAGATAACATAAGGAACACACACATTATAAAGAAATCACATTAGGATACACTTTTTAAGCTGTTCCTTAAACCACTAGTGCTTAGGAAATCTATTGGAGGCAGAAGCAGTCAAGGGTAGCCTAGGGTTAGGTTTAGGCTTAGGGTTAGGCTTAGGGTATGGCTTAGGGTACGGGTTCGGGGAGGGGTTCGGATACGGCGTAGGGTATGGGTTAGGGTTAGGGTTTGGGTTGGTGTTAGGGTTAGGGCTCCGTTTAGGGTACTGGTTAGGATTAGGGTACGTGTTAGGGTTAGGGTAGGGGTTAGGGTTAGGGTACGCATTAGGGTTAGGGTAGTAATTAAACCTATCCCACTCTCTAGATACCCCTTAGCACGTAAAGGAATATTATTGGTGGGTCCAGCCATGGAGAAGAGTTTAGACACTAGGCTAAGATAAGGAACACACCCTTTATAGAGAAATCACATTAGGATTCTCTTTTTAAGCTGTTCTTTAAAACACTAGTGCTTAGGAAATCTATTGGAGGCAGAAGCAGTCAAGGGTAGCCTAGTGTTAGTGTTCGGCTTAGGGTTAGGCTAAGGGTACGGCTTAGGGTTCGGGTTCTGGGAGGGCTTCGGGTACGGCGTAGGGTATGGGTTAGGGTTAGGTTTAGGGCTCGGTTTAGGGTAAGGTTTAGGTTTAGGGTAGGGGTTAGGGTTAGGGTACATGTTAGGGTTAGGGTTGTTATTAAACCTATCCCACTCTCTAGATACCCTTTAGCACGTAAAGGAATATTATTTGGGGGTCCAGCCATGGAGAAGAGTTTAGACACTAGGATAAGATAAGGAACACACCCATTATAAAGAAATCACATTAGGATTCTCTTTTTAAGCTGTTCCTTAAAACACTAGTGCTTAGGAAATCTATTGGAGGCAGAAGCAGTCAAGGGTAGCCTAGCGTTAGGTTTAGGCTTAGGGTTAGGCTTAGGGTATGGCTTAGGGTACGGGTTCGGGGAGGGGTTCGGGTACTGCGTAGGGTATGGGTTAGGGTTAGGGTTAGTGTTAGGGTTAGGGCTCGGTTTAGGGTACGGTTTAGGTTTAGGGTACGTGTTAGGTTTAGGGTAGGGGTTAGGGTTAGGGTACGCATTAGGGTTAGGGTAGTTATTAAACCTATCCCACTCTCTAGATACCCCTTAGCACGTAAAGGAATATTATTGGTGGGTCCAGCCATGGAGAAGAGTTTAGACACTAGGCTAAGATAAGGAACACACCCTTTATAGAGAAATCACATTAGGATTCTCTTTTTAAGCTGTTCCTTAAAACACTAGTGCTTAGGAAATCTATTGGAGGCAGAAGCAGTCAAGGGTAGCCTAGTGTTAGGGTTAGGCTTAGGGTTAGGCTAAGGGTACGGCTTAGGGTACGGGTTTGGGGAGGGCTTTGGGTACGGCGTAGGGTATGGGTTTGGGTTAGGCTTAGGGTTAGTGCTAGGGTTAGGGCTCGATTTAGGGTACGGTTTAGGATTAGGGTACGTGTTAGGGTTAGGGTAGGGGTTAGGGTTAGGGTACGTGCTAGGGTTAGGGTAGTTATTAAACCTATCCCACTCTCTAGATACCCCTTAGCACGTAAAGGAATATTATTTGGAGGTCCAGCCATGGAGAAGAGTTTAGACACTAGGATAAGATAAGGAACACACCCATTATAAAGAAATCACATTAGGATTCTCTTTTTATGCTGTTCCTTAAAACACTAGTGCTTAGGAAATCTATTGGAGGCAGAAGCAGTCAAGGGTAGCCTAGAGTTAGGGTTAGGCTTAGGGTTAGGCTTAGGGTACGGCTTAGGGTACGGTTTCGGGGAGGGCTTTGGGTACGGCGTAGTGTATGGGTTAGGGTTAGGGTTAGGGTTAGTGTTAGGGTTAGGGCTCGGTTTAGGGTATTGGTTAGGATTAGGGTACGTGTTAGGGTTAGGGTAGGGGTTAGGGTTACGGTACGCGTTAGGGTTAAGGTAGTTATTAAACCTATCCCACTCTCTAGATACCCCTTAGAACAAAAAGGAATATTATTTGGAGGTCCAGCCATGGAGAAGAGTTTAGACACTAGGATAAGATAAGGAACACACACATTATAAAGAAATCACTTTAGGATTCTCTTTTTAAGCTGTTCCTTAAAACACTAGTGCTTAGGAAATCTATTGGCGGCAGAAGAAGTCAAGGGTAGCCTAGGGTTAGGGTTAGGCTTAGGGTTAGGCTTAGGATACGGCTTAGGGTACGGGTTTGGGGAGGGCTTCGGGTACGGCGTAGGGTATGGGTTAGGGTTAGGGTTGGGGTTAGTGTTAGGGTTAGGTCTCGGTTTAGGGTACGGGTTAGGATTAGGGTACGTGTTAGGGTTAGGGTAGGGGTTAGGGTTAGGGTACACGTTAGAGTTAGGGTAGTTATTAAACCTATCCCACTCTCTCGATACACCTTAGCACGTAAAGGAATATTATTTGGGGTTCCACCCATGGAGAAGAGTTTAGACACTAAGATAATATAAGGAACACACACATTATAAAGAAATCACATTAGGATTCTCTTTTTAAGCTGTTCCTTAAAACACTAGTGCTTAGGAAATCTATTGGAGTCAGAAGCAGTCAAGGGTAGCCTAGGGTTAGGGTTAGGCTTAGGGTTAGGCTTAGGATACGGCTTACGGTACGGGTTCGGGGAGGGCTTCGGGTACGGCGTAGGGTGTGGGTTAGAGTTAGGGTTAGGGTTAGTGTTAGGGTAGGTCTCGGGTTAGGTTATGAGTTAGGATTAGGGTACGTGTTAGGGATAGTGTAGGGGTTAGGGTTAGGGTAGGTCTCGGGTTAGGTTATGGGTTAGGATTAGGGTACGGGTTAGGGTTAGGGTAGGGGTTAGGGTTAGGGTACGCGTTAGAGATAGGGTACTTATTAAACCTATCCCAGTCTCTAGATACACCTTAGCACGTAAAGGAATATTATTTGGGGGTCCACCCATGAAGAAGAGTTTAGACACTAAGAAAATATAAGGAACACACACATTATAAAGAAATCACATTAGGATTCTCTTTTTAACCTGTTCCTTAAAACACTAGTGCTTAGGAAATCTATTGGAGGCAGAAGCAGTCAAGGGTAGCCTAGGGTTAGGGTTAGGCTTAGGGTTAGGCTTAGGGTTAGGCTTACGGTACGGGTTTGGGGAGGGCTTCGGGTACGGCGTAGGGTATGGGTTAGGGTTAGGGTTAGGGTTAGTGTTAGGGTTAGGGCTCGGTTTAGGGTATTGTTTAGGATTAGGGTACGTGTTAGGGTTAGGGTAGGGGTTAGGGTAGGGTACGTGTTAGGGTTAGGGTAGTTATTAAACCTATCCCACTCTCTAGATACACCTTAGCACGTAAAGGAATATTATTTGGGGGTCCAGCCATGGAGAAGAGTTTAGACACTAGGATAAATAAGGAACACACCCATTATAAAGAAATCACATTAGGATTCTCTTTTTAAGCTATTCCTTAAAACACTAGTGCTTAGGAAATCTATTGGAGTCAGAAGAAGTCAAGGGTAGCCTAGGGTTAGGTTTAGGCTTAGGGTTAGGCTTAGGATACGGCTTACGGTACGGGTTCGGGGAGGGCTTCGGGTATGGCGTAGGGTATGGGTTAGAGTTAGGGTTAGGGTTAGTGTTAGGGTAGGTCTCGGGTTAGGTTATGAGTTAGGATTAGGGTACGTGTTAGGGTTAGGGTAGGGGTTAGGGTTAGGGTAGGTCTCGGGTTAGGTTATGGGTTAGGATTAGGGTACTTGTTAGGGTTAGGGTAGGGGTTAGGGTTAGGGTACGCGTTAGAGTTAGGGTACTTATTAAACCTATCCCACTCTCTAGATACCCCTTAGCACGTAAAGGAATATTATTTGGAGGTCCAGCCATGGAGAAGAGTTTAGACACTAGGATAAGATAAGGAACACACACATTATAAAGAAATCACATTAGGATTCTCTTTTTAAGCTGTTCCTTAAAACACTAGTGCTTAGGAAATCTATTGGAGGCAGAAGCAGTCAAGGGTAGCCTAGGGTTAGGGTTAGGCTTAGGGTTAGGATTAGGATACGGCTTACGGTACGGGTTCGGAGAGGGCTTCAGGTACAGCGTAGGGTATGGGTTAGGGTTAGGGTTTGGGTTAGTGTTAGGGTTAGGGCTCCGTTTAGGGTACGGGTTAGGATTAGGGTACGTGTTAGGGTTAGGGTAGGGGTTAGGGTTAGGGTACGCGTTAGGGTTAGGGTAGTTATTAAACCTATCCCACTCTCTAAATACCCCTTAGCACGTAAAGGAATATTATTTGGGGGTCCAACCATGGAGAAGAGTTTAGACACTAGGATAAGATACGGAACACACCCATTATAAAGAAATCACATTAGGATTCTCTTTTTAAGCTGTTCCTTAAAACACTAGTGCGTAGGAAATCTATTGGAGGCAGAAGCAGTCAAGGGTAGCCTAGGGTTAGGGTTAGGCTTAGGGTTAGGCTTAGAGTTAGGCTTAGGGTACGGGTTTGGGGAGGGCTTCGGGTACGGCATAGGGTATGGGTTAGGGTTAGGGTTAGGGTTAGTGTTAGGGTTAGGGCTCGGTTTAGGGTATTGTTTAGGATTAGGGTACGTGTTAGGGTTAGGGTAGGGGTTAGGGTTAGGGTACGTGTTAGGGTTAGGGTAGTTATTAAACCTATCCCACTCTCTAGATACACCTTAGCACGTAAAGGAATATTATTTGGGGGTCCAGCCATGGAGAAGAGTTTAGACACTAGGATAAATAAGGAACACACCCATTATAAAGAAATCACATTAGGATTCTCTTTTTAAGCTGTTCCTTAAAACACTAGTGCTTAGGAAATCTATTGGAGTCAGAAGCCGTCAAGGGTAGCCTAGGGTTAGGGTTAGGCTTACGGTTAGGCTTAGGATACGGCTTACGGTACGGGTTCGGGGAGGGCTTCGGGTACGGCGTAAGGTATGGGTTAGAGTTAGGGTTAGGGTTAGTGTTAGGGTAGGTCTCGGGTTAGGTTATGAGTTAGGATTAGGGTACGTGTTAGGGTTAGGGTAGGGGTTAGGGTTAGGGTAGGTCTCGGGTTAGGTTATGGGTTAGGATTAGGGTACTTGTTAGGGTTAGGGTAGGGGTTAGGGTTAGGGTACGCGTTAGAGTTAGGGTACTTATTAAACCTATCCCACTCTCTAGATACCCCTTAGCACGTAAAGGAATATTATTTGGAGGTCCAGCCATGGAGAAGAGTTTAGACACTAGGATAAATAAGGAACACACCCATTATAAAGAAATCACATTAGGATTCTCTTTTTAAGCTGTTCCTTAAAACACTAGTGCTTAGGAAATCTATTGGAGGCAGAAGCAGTCAAGGGTAGCCTAGGGTTAGGGTTAGGCTTAGGGTTAGGATTAGGATACGGCTTACGGTACGGGTTCGGAGAGGGCTTCAGGTACGGCGTAGGGTATGGGTTAGGGTTAGGGTTTGGGTTAGTGTTAGGGTTAGGGCTCCGTTTAGGGTACGGGTTAGGATTAGGGTACGTGTTAGGGTTAGGGTAGGGGTTAGGGTTAGGGTACGCGTTAGGGTTAGGGTAGTTATTAAACCTATCCCACTCTCTAAATACCCCATAGCACGTAAAGGAATATTATTTGGGGGTCCAACCATGGAGAAGAGTTTAGACACTAGGATAAGATACGGAACACACCCATTATAAAGAAATCACATTAGGATTTTTTTTAAGCTGTTCCTTAAAACACTAGTGCTTAGGAAATCTATTGGAGGCAGAAGCAGTCAAGGGTAGCCTAGGGTTAGGGTTAGGCTTAGGGTTAGGCTTAGGGTACGGCTTACGGTACGGGTTCGGGGAGGGCTTCGGTTACGGCGTAGGGTATGGGTTAGGGTTAGTGTTAGGGTTAGTGTTAGGGTTAGGGCTCGGTTTAGTGTATTGTTTAGGATTAGGGTACGTGTTAGGGTTAGGGTAGGGGTTACGGTTAGGGTACGTGTTAGGGTTAGGTTAGTTATTAAACCTATCCCACTCTCTAGATACCCCTTAGCACATAAAGGAATATTATTTGGTGGTCCAGCCATGGAGAAGAGTTTAGACCCTAGGATAAGATAAGGAACACACCCATTATAAAGAAATCACATTAGGATTCTCTTTTAAAGCTGTTCCTTAAACCACTAGTGCTTAGGAAATCTATTGGAGGCAGAAGCAGTCAAGGGTAGCCTAGGGTTAGGGTTAGGCTTAGGGTTAGGCTTAGGGTACGGCTTAGGGTACGGGCTCGGGGAGTGGTTCGGGTAAGGCGTAGGGTATCGGTTAGGGTTAGGGTTAGGGTTAGTGTTAGGGTTAGGGCTCGGTTTAGGGTACGGGTTAGGATTAGGGTACGTGTTAGGGTTAGGGTAAGGGTTAGGGTTAGGGTACGCGTTAGTGTTAGGGTAGTTATTAAACCTATCCCACTCTCTAGATACCCCTTAGCACGTAAAGGAATATTATTTGGAGGTCCAGCCATGGAGAAGAGTTTAGACACTAGGATAAGATAAGGAACACACCCATTATAAATAAATCACATTAGGATTCTCTTTTTAAGCTGTTCCTTAAAACACTAGTGCTTAGGAAATCTATTGGAGGCAGAAGCAGTCAAGCGTAGCCTAGGCTTAGGGTTAGGCTTAGGGCACGGCTTAGGGTACGGGTTCGGGGAGGGCTTCGGGTACGGCGTAGGGTATGGGTTACGGTTAGTGTTAGGGTTAGTGTTAGGGTTAGGGCTCGGTTTAGGGTACGGTTTCGGATTAGGTTACGTGTTAGGGTTAGGGTAGGGGTTAGGCTTAGGGTACGTGTTAGGGTTAGCGTAGTTATTAAACCTATCCCACTCTCTAGATACCCCTTAGCACGTAAAGAATATTATTTGGGGGTCCAGCCATGGAGAAGAGTTAAACACTAGGATAAGATAAGGAACACACCCATTATAAAGAAATCACATTAGGATTCTCTTTTTATGCTGTTCCTTAAAACACTAGTGCTTAGGAAATCTATTGGAGGCAGAAGCAGTCAAGGGTAGCCTAGGGTTAGGGTTAGGCTTAGGGTTAGGCTTAGGGTACGGCTTAGGGTACGGTTTCGGGGAGGGCTTCGGGTACGGCGTAGGGTATGGGTTAGGGTTAGGATTAGGGTTAGTGTTAGGTTTAGGGCTCGGTTTAGGCTACGGGTTAGGATTAGGGTACGTGTTAGGTTTAGGGTAGGGGTTAGGGTTAGGGTACACGTTAGAGTTAGGGTAGTTATTAAACCTATCCCACTCTCTAGATACACCTTAGCAAGTAAAGGAATATTATTTTGGGGTCCACCCATGGAGAAGAGTTTAGACACTAAGATAATATAAGGAACACACACATTATAAAGAAATCACATTAGGATTCTCTTTTTAAGCTGTTCCTTAAAACACTAGTGCGTAGGAAATCTATTGGAGGCAGAAGCAGTCAAGGGTAGCCTAGGGTTAGGGTTCGGCTTAGGGTTAGGCTTAGGGTACGGCTTAGGGTACGGGTTTGGGGAGGGCTTCGGGTACGGCGTAGGGTATGGGTTAGGGTTAGGGTTGGGGTTAGTGTTAGGGTTAGGTCTCGGTTTAGGGTACGGGTTAGGATTAGGGTACGTGTTAGGGTTAGGGTAGGGGTTAGGGTTAGGGTACACGTTAGAGTTAGGGTAGTTATTAAACCTATCCCACTCTCTGGATACCCCTTAGCACGTAAAGGAATATTATTTGGGGGTCCACCTATGGAGAAGAGTTTAGACACTAAGATAATATAAGGAACACACACATTATAAAGAAATCACATTAGGATTCTCTTTTTAAGCTGTTCCTTAAAACACTAGTGCGTAGGAAATCTATTGGAGGCAGAAGCAGTCAAGGGTAGCCTAGGGTTAGGGTTCGGCTTAGGGTTAGGCTTAGGGTACGGCTTAGGGTACGGGTTTGGGGAGGGCTTCGGGTACGGCGTAGGGTATGGGTTAGGGTTAGGGTTAGGGTTAGTGTTAGGGTTAGGGCTCGGTTTAGGGTATTGTTTAGGATTAGGGTACGTGTTAGGGTTAGGGTAGGGGTTAGGGTTAGGGTACGTGTTAGGGTTAGGGTAGTTATTAAACCTATCCCACTCTCTAGATACACCTTAGCTCGTAAAGGAATATTATTTGGGGGTCCAGCCATGGAGAAGAGTTTAGACACTAGGATAAATAAGGAACACACCCATTATAAAGAAATCACATTAGGATTGTCTTTTTAAGCTGTTCCTTAAAACACTAGTGCTTAGGAAATCTATTGGAGTCAGAAGCAGTCAAGGGTAGCCTAGGGTTAGGGTTAGGCTTAGGGTTAGGCTTAGGATACGGCTTACGGTACGGGTTCGGGGAGGGCTTCGTGTACGGCGTAGGGTGTGGGTTAGATTTAGGGTTAGGGTTAGTGTTAGGGTAGGTCTCGGGTTAGGTTATGAGTTAGGATTAGGGTACGTGTTAGGGTTAGGGTAGGGGTTAGGGTTAGGGTAGGTCTCGGGTTAGGTTATGGGTTAGGATTAGGGTACGTGTTAGGGTTAGGGTAGGGGTTAGGGTTAGGGTACGCGTTAGAGTTAGGGTACTTATTAAACCTATCCCACTCTCTAGATACACCTTAGCACGTAAAGGAATATTATTTGGGGGTCCACCCATGAAGAAGAGTTTAGACACTAAGATAATATAAGGAACACACACATTATAAAGAAATCACATTAGGATTCTCTTTTTAAGCTGTTCCTTAAAACACTAGTGCTTAGGAAATCTATTGGAGGCAGAAGCAGTCAAGGGTAGCCTAGGGTTAGGTTTAGGCTTAGGGTTAGGCTTAGGGTACGGCTTAGGTTACGGGTTCGGGGAGGGCTTCGGGTACGGCGTAGGGTATGGGTTAGGGTTAGGGTTAGGGTTAGGGCTCGGTTTAGGGTACGGTTTAGGATTAGGGTACGTGTTAGGGTTAGGGTAGGGGTTAGGGTTAGGGTACGTGTTAGGGTTAGGGTTATTAAACCTATCCCACTCTCTAGATACTCCTTAGCACGTAAAGGAATATTATTTGGGTATCCAGCCATGGAGAAGAGTTTAGACACTAGGATAAGATAAGGAACACACACATTATAATGAAATCACATTAGGATTCTCTTTTTCAGATCTTCCTTAAAACACTAGTGCTTAGGAAATCTATTGGAGGCAGAAGCAGTCAAGGGTAGCCTAGGGTTACGGTTAGGCTTAGGGTAAGGCTTAGGGTACAGGTTCGGGGAGGGCTTCGGGTACGGTGTAGTGTATGAGTTAGGGTTAGGGTTAGGGTTAGTGTTAATGTTAGGGCTCGGTTTAGTGTACGGCTTAGGATTAGGGTACGTGTTAGGGTTAGGGTAGGGGTTAGGGTTAGGGTACGCATTAGGGTTAGGGTAGTTATTAAACCTATCCCACTCTCTAGATACCCCTTAGCACGTAAAGGAATATTATTTGGGGGTCCAGCAATGGAGAAGACTTTAGACACTAGGCTAAGATAAGGAACACACCCTTTATAGAGAAATCACATTAGGATCCTCTTTTTAAGCTGTTCCTTAAAACACTAGTGCTTAGGAAATCTATTGGAGGCAGAAGGAGTCAAGGGTAGCCTAGTGTTAGGGTTAGGCTTAGGGTTAGGCTAAGGGTACGGCTTAGAGTACGGGTTCGGGGAGGTCTTCGTGTACGGTGTAGGGTATGGGTTAGGGTTAGGGTTAGTGTTAGGGTTAGGGCTCGTTTTAGGGTACGGTTTAGTTTTAGGGTACGTGTTAGGGTTAGGGTAGGGGTTAGGGTTAGGGTACGTGTTAGGGTTAGGGTAGTTATTAAACCTATCCCACTCTCTAGATACCCCTTAGCACGTAAAGGAATATTATTTGGGGGTCCAGCAATGGAGAAGAGTTTAGACAGTAGGATAAGATAAGGAACACACCCATTATAAAGAAATCACATTAGGATTCTCTTTTTAAGGTGTTCCTTAAAACACTAGTGCTTAGGAAATCTATTGGAGTCAGAAGCAGTCAAGGGTAGCCTAGGGTTAGGGTTAGGTTTAGGGTTAGGCTTAGGGTACGGCTTAGGGTACGGGTTTGGGGAGGGCTTCGGTTACGGCGTAGGGTATGGGTTAGGGTTAGGGTTGGGGTTAGTGTTAGGGTTAGGTCTCGGTTTAGGGTACGGGTTAGGATTAGGGTACGTGTTAGGGTTAGGGTAGGGGTTAGGGTTAGGGTACACGTTAGAGTTAGGGTAGTTATTAAACCTATCCCACTCTCTGGATACACCTTAGCACGTAAAGGAATATTATTTGGGGGTCCACCTATGGAGAAGAGTTTAGACACTAAGATAATATAAGGAACACACACATTATAAAGAAATCACATTAGGATTCTCTTTTTAAGCTGTTCCTTAAAACACTAGTGCGTAGGAAATCTATTGGAGGCAGAAGCAGTCAAGGGTAGCCTAGGGTTAGGGTTCGGCTTAGGGTTAGGCTTAGGGTACGGCTTAGGGTACGGGTTTGGGGAGGGCTTCGGGTACGGCGTAGGGTATGGGTTAGGGTTAGGGTTAGGGTTAGTGTTAGGGTTAGGGCTCGGTTTAGGGTATTGTTTAGGATTAGGGTACGTGTTAGGGTTAGGGTAGGGGTTAGGGTTAGGGTACGTGTTAGGGTTAGGGTAGTTATTAAACCTATCCCACTCTCTAGATACACCTTAGCTCGTAAAGGAATATTATTTGGGGGTCCAGCCATGGAGAAGAGTTTAGACACTAGGATAAATAAGGAACACACCCATTATAAAGAAATCACATTAGGATTGTCTTTTTAAGCTGTTCCTTAAAACACTAGTGCTTAGGAAATCTATTGGAGTCAGAAGCAGTCAAGGGTAGCCTAGGGTTAGGGTTAGGCTTAGGGTTAGGCTTAGGATACGGCTTACGGTACGGGTTCGGGGAGGGCTTCGTGTACGGCGTAGGGTGTGGGTTAGAGTTAGGGTTAGGGTTAGTGTTATGGTAGGTCTCGGGTTAGGTTATGAGTTAGGATTAGGGTACGTGTTAGGGTTAGGGTAGGGGTTAGGGTTAGGGTAGGTCTCGGGTTAGGTTATGGGTTAGGATTAG
Source organism: Balaenoptera physalus (assembly GCF_965194825.1). Classification (NCBI taxonomy): domain Eukaryota; kingdom Metazoa; phylum Chordata; class Mammalia; order Artiodactyla; family Balaenopteridae; genus Balaenoptera; species Balaenoptera physalus. The sequence goes on from NW_028126467.1 coordinate 1,921,247, forward strand.
GGTACGTGTTAGGGTTAGGGTAGGGGTTAGGGTTAGGGTACGCGTTAGAGTTAGGGTACTTATTAAACCTATCCCACTCTCTAGATACACCTTAGCACGTAAAGGAATATTATTTGGGGGTCCACCCATGAAGAAGAGTTTAGACACTAAGATAATATAAGGAACACACACATTATAAAGAAATCACATTAGGATTCTCTTTTTAAGCTGTTCCTTAAAACACTAGTGCTTAGGAAATCTATTGGAGGCAGAAGCAGTCAAGGGTAGCCTAGGGTTAGGTTTAGGCTTAGGGTTAGGCTTAGGGTACGGCTTAGGTTACGGGTTCGGGGAGGGCTTCGGGTACGGCGTAGGGTATGGGTTAGGGTTAGGGTTAGGGTTAGTGTTAGGGTTAGGGCTCGGTTTAGGGTACGGTTTAGGATTAGGGTACGTGTTAGGGTTAGGGTAGGGGTTAGGGTTAGGGTACGTGTTAGGGTTAGGGTTATTAAACCTATCCCACTCTCTAGATACTCCTTAGCACGTAAAGGAATATTATTTGGGTATCCAGCCATGGAGAAGAGTTTAGACACTAGGATAAGATAAGGAACACACACATTATAAAGAAATCACATTAGGATTCTCTTTTAAAGCTGTTCCTTAAAACACTAGTGCTTAGGAAATCTATTTGAGGCTGAAGCAGTCAAGGGTAGCCTAGGGTTAGGGTTAGGCTTAGGGTTAGGCTTAGGGTACGGGTTCGGAGAGGGCTTCGCGTACGGCGTAGGGTATGTGTTAGGGTTAGGGTTAGGGTTAGTGTTAGGGTTAGGGCTCGGTTTAGGGTACGGGTTAGGATTAGGGTACGTGTTAGGGTTAGGGTAGGGGTTAGGGTTAGGGCACGCGTTAGGGTTAGGGTAGTTATTAAACCTATCCCACTCTCTAGATACCCCTTAGCACGTAAAGGAATATTATTTGGGGGTCCAGCCATGGAGAAGAGTTTAGACACTAAGATAATATAAGGAACACACACATTATAAAGAAATCATATTAGGATTCTCTTTTTAAGCTGTTCCTTAAACCACTAGTGCTTAGGAAATCTATTGGAGGCAGAAGCAGTCAAGGGTAGCCTAGGGTTAGGGTTAGGGTTAGGGTTAGGCTTAGGGTACGGCGTAGGGTACGGGCTCGGGGAGTGGTTCGGGTAAGGCGTAGGGTATCGGTTAGGGTTAGGGTTAGGGTTAGTGTTAGGGTTAGGGCTCGGTTTAGGGTACGGGTTAGGATTAGGGTACGTGTTAGGGTTAGGGTAAGGGTTAGGGTTAGGGTACGCGTTAGTGTTAGGGTAGTTATTAAACCTATCCCACTCTCTAGATACCCCTTAGCACGTAAAGAAATATTATTTGGAGGTCCAGCCATGGAGAAGAGTTTAGACACTAGGATAAGATAAGGAACACACCCATTATAAATAAATCACATTAGGATTCTCTTTTTAAGCTGTTCCTTAAAACACTAGTGCTTAGGAAATCTATTGGAGGCAGAAGCAGTCAAGCGTAGCCTAGGGTTAGGGTTAGGCTTAGGGTAAGGCTTAGGGTACGGGTTCGGGGAGGGCATCGGGTACGGTGTAGTGTATGGGTTAGGGTTAGGGTTAGGGTTAGTGTTAGGGTTAGGGCTCGGTTTAGGGTACGGTTTAGGATTAGGGTACGTGTTAGGGTTAGGGTAGGGGTTAGGGTTAGGGTACGTGTTAGGGTTAGGGTTATTAAACCTATCCCACTCTCTAGATACCCCTTAGCACGTAAAGGAATATTATTTGGGGGTCCAGCCATGGAGAAGAGTTTAGACACTAGGCTAAGATAAGGAACACACCCTTTATAGAGAAATCACATTAGGATTCTCTTTTTAAGCTGTTCCTTAAAACACTAGTGCTTAGGAAATCTATTGGAGGCAGAAGCAGTCAAGGGTAGCCTAGTGTTAGGGTTAGGCATAGGGTTAGGCTAAGTGTACGGCTTAGGGTTCGGGTTCGGGGAGGGCTTCGGGTACGGCGTAGGGTATGGGTTAGGGTTAGTGTTAGTGTTAGGGTTAGGGCTCGGTTTAGGGTACGGTTTAGGTTTAGGGTACGTGTTAGGGTTAGGGTAGGGGTTAGGGTTAGGGTACGTGTTAGGGTTAGGGTTGTTATTAAACCTATCCCACTCTCTAGATACCCCTTAGCACGTTAAGGAATATTATTTGGGGGTCCAGCCATGGAGAAGAGTTTAGACACTAGGATAAGATAAGGAACACACCCATTATAAAGAAATCACATTAGGATTCTCTTTTTAACCTGTTCCTTAAAACACTAGTGCTTAGGAAATCTATTGGAGGCAGAAGCAGTCAAGGGTAGCCTAGGGTTAGGGTTAGGCTTAGGGTTAGGCTTAGGGCACGGCTTAGGGTACGGGTTCGGGGAGGGCTTCGGGTACGGCGTAGGGTATGGGTTAGGGTTAGGGTTAGGGTTAGGGCTCGGTTTAGGGTACGGTTTAGGATTAGGGTACGTGTTAGGGTTAGGGTAGGGGTTAGGGTTAGGGTACGTGTTAGGGTTAGGGTTATTAAACCTATCCCACTCTCTAGATACTCCTTAGCACGTAAAGGAATATTATTTGGGTATCCAGCCATGGAGAAGAGTTTAGACACTAGGATAAGATAAGGAACACACACATTATAATGAAATCACATTAGGATTCTCTTTTTCAGATCTTCCTTAAAACACTAGTGCTTAGGAAATCTATTGGAGGCAGAAGCAGTCAAGGGTAGCCTAGGGTTACGGTTAGGCTTAGGGTAAGGCTTAGGGTACAGGTTCGGGGAGGGCTTCGGGTACGGTGTAGTGTATGAGTTAGGGTTAGGGTTAGGGTTAGTGTTAATGTTAGGGCTCGGTTTAGTGTACGGCTTAGGATTAGGGTACGTGTTAGGGTTAGGGTAGGGGTTAGGGTTAGGGTACGCATTAGGGTTAGGGTAGTTATTAAACCTATCCCACTCTCTAGATACCCCTTAGCACGTAAAGGAATATTATTTGGGGGTCCAGCAATGGAGAAGACTTTAGACACTAGGCTAAGATAAGGAACACACCCTTTATAGAGAAATCACATTAGGATCCTCTTTTTAAGCTGTTCCTTAAAACACTAGTGCTTAGGAAATCTATTGGAGGCAGAAGGAGTCAAGGGTAGCCTAGTGTTAGGGTTAGGCTTAGGGTTAGGCTAAGGGTACGGCTTAGAGTACGGGTTCGGGGAGGTCTTCGTGTACGGTGTAGGGTATGGGTTAGGGTTAGGGTTAGTGTTAGGGTTAGGGCTCGTTTTAGGGTACGGTTTAGTTTTAGGGTACGTGTTAGGGTTAGGGTAGGGGTTAGGGTTAGGGTACGTGTTAGGGTTAGGGTAGTTATTAAACCTATCCCACTCTCTAGATACCCCTTAGCACGTAAAGGAATATTATTTGGGGGTCCAGCAATGGAGAAGAGTTTAGACAGTAGGATAAGATAAGGAACACACCCATTATAAAGAAATCACATTAGGATTCTCTTTTTAAGCTGTTCCTTAAAACACTAGTGCTTAGGAAATCTATTGGAGTCAGAAGCAGTCAAGGGTAGCCTAGGGTTAGGGTTAGGTTTAGGGTTAGGCTTAGGGTACGGCTTAGGGTACGGGTTTGGGGAGGGCTTCGGGTACGGCGTAGGGTATGGGTTAGGGTTAGGGTTGGGGTTAGTGTTAGGGTTAGGTCTCGGTTTAGGGTACGGGTTAGGATTAGGGTACGTGTTAGGGTTAGGGTAGGGGTTAGGGTTAGGGTACACGTTAGAGTTAGGGTAGTTATTAAACCTATCCCACTCTCTGGATACACCTTAGCACGTAAAGGAATATTATTTGGGGGTCCACCTATGGAGAAGAGTTTAGACACTAAGATAATATAAGGAACACACACATTATAAAGAAATCACATTAGGATTCTCTTTTTAAGCTGTTCCTTAAAACACTAGTGCGTAGGAAATCTATTGGAGGCAGAAGCAGTCAAGGGTAGCCTAGGGTTAGGGTTCGGCTTAGGGTTAGGCTTAGGGTACGGCTTAGGGTACGGGTTTGGGGAGGGCTTCGGGTACGGCGTAGGGTATGGGTTAGGGTTAGGGTTAGGGTTAGTGTTAGGGTTAGGGCTCGGTTTAGGGTATTGTTTAGGATTAGGGTACGTGTTAGGGTTAGGGTAGGGGTTAGGGTTAGGGTACGTGTTAGGGTTAGGGTAGTTATTAAACCTATCCCACTCTCTAGATACACCTTAGCTCGTAAAGGAATATTATTTGGGGGTCCAGCCATGGAGAAGAGTTTAGACACTAGGATAAATAAGGAACACACCCATTATAAAGAAATCACATTAGGATTGTCTTTTTAAGCTGTTCCTTAAAACACTAGTGCTTAGGAAATCTATTGGAGTCAGAAGCAGTCAAGGGTAGCCTAGGGTTAGGGTTAGGCTTAGGGTTAGGCTTAGGATACGTCTTACGGTACGGGTTCGGGGAGGGCTTCGTGTACGGCGTAGGGTGTGGGTTAGAGTTAGGGTTAGGGTTAGTGTTATGGTAGGTCTCGGGTTAGGTTATGAGTTAGGATTAGGGTACGTGTTAGGGTTAGGGTAGGGGTTAGGGTTAGGGTAGGTCTCGGGTTAGGTTATGGGTTAGGATTAGGGTACGTGTTAGGGTTAGGGTAGGGGTTAGGGTTAGGGTACGCGTTAGAGTTAGGGTACTTATTAAACCTATCCCACTCTCTAGATACACCTTAGCACGTAAAGGAATATTATTTGGGGGTCCACCCATGAAGAAGAGTTTAGACACTAAGATAATATAAGGAACACACACATTATAAAGAAATCACATTAGGATTCTCTTTTTAAGCTGTTCCTTAAAACACTAGTGCTTAGGAAATCTATTGGAGGCAGAAGCAGTCAAGGGTAGCCTAGGGTTAGGTTTAGGCTTAGGGTTAGGCTTAGGGTACGGCTTAGGTTACGGGTTCGGGGAGGGCTTCGGGTACGGCGTAGGGTATGGGTTAGGGTTAGGGTTAGGGTTAGTGTTAGGGTTAGGGCTCGGTTTAGGGTACGGTTTAGGATTAGGGTACGTGTTAGGGTTAGGGTAGGGGTTAGGGTTAGGGTACGTGTTAGGGTTAGGGTTATTAAACCTATCCCACTCTCTAGATACTCCTTAGCACGTAAAGGAATATTATTTGGGTATCCAGCCATGGAGAAGAGTTTAGACACTAGGATAAGATAAGGAACACACACATTATAAAGAAATCACATTAGGATTCTCTTTTAAAGCTGTTCCTTAAAACACTAGTGCTTAGGAAATCTATTTGAGGCTGAAGCAGTCAAGGGTAGCCTAGGGTTAGGGTTAGGCTTAGGGTTAGGCTTAGGGTACGGGTTCGGAGAGGGCTTCGCGTACGGCGTAGGGTATGTGTTAGGGTTAGGGTTAGGGTTAGTGTTAGGGTTAGGGCTCGGTTTAGGGTACGGGTTAGGATTAGGGTACGTGTTAGGGTTAGGGTAGGGGTTAGGGTTAGGGCACGCGTTAGGGTTAGGGTAGTTATTAAACCTATCCCACTCTCTAGATACCCCTTAGCACGTAAAGGAATATTATTTGGGTGTCCAGCCATGGAGAAGAGTTTAGACACTAAGATAATATAAGGAACACACACATTATAAAGAAATCATATTAGGATTCTCTTTTTAAGCTGTTCCTTAAACCACTAGTGCTTAGGAAATCTATTGGAGGCAGAAGCAGTCAAGGGTAGCCTAGGGTTAGGGTTAGGGTTAGGGTTAGGCTTAGGGTACGGCGTAGGGTACGGGCTCGGGGAGTGGTTCGGGTAAGGCGTAGGGTATCGGTTAGGGTTAGGGTTAGGGTTAGTGTTAGGGTTAGGGCTCGGTTTAGGGTACGGGTTAGGATTAGGGTACGTGTTAGGGTTAGGGTAAGGGTTAGGGTTAGGGTACGCGTTAGTGTTAGGGTAGTTATTAAACCTATCCCACTCTCTAGATACCCCTTAGCACGTAAAGAAATATTATTTGGAGGTCCAGCCATGGAGAAGAGTTTAGACACTAGGATAAGATAAGGAACACACCCATTATAAATAAATCACATTAGGATTCTCTTTTTAAGCTGTTCCTTAAAACACTAGTGCTTAGGAAATCTATTGGAGGCAGAAGCAGTCAAGCGTAGCCTAGGGTTAGGGTTAGGCTTAGGGTAAGGCTTAGGGTACGGGTTCGGGGAGGGCTTCGGGTACGGTGTAGTGTATGGGTTAGGGTTAGGGTTAGGGTTAGTGTTAGGGTTAGGGCTCGGTTTAGGGTACGGTTTAGGATTAGGGTACGTGTTAGGGTTAGGGTAGGGGTTAGGGTTAGGGTACGTGTTAGGGTTAGGGTTATTAAACCTATCCCACTCTCTAGATACCCCTTAGCACGTAAAGGAATATTATTTGGGGGTCCAGCCATGGAGAAGAGTTTAGACACTAGGCTAAGATAAGGAACACACCCTTTATAGAGAAATCACATTAGGATTCTCTTTTTAAGCTGTTCCTTAAAACACTAGTGCTTAGGAAATCTATTGGAGGCAGAAGCAGTCAAGGGTAGCCTAGTGTTAGGGTTAGGCATAGGGTTAGGCTAAGTGTACGGCTTAGGGTTCGGGTTCGGGGAGGGCTTCGGGTACGGCGTAGGGTATGGGTTAGGGTTAGTGTTAGTGTTAGGGTTAGGGCTCGGTTTAGGGTACGGTTTAGGTTTAGGGTACGTGTTAGGGTTAGGGTAGGGGTTAGGGTTAGGGTACGTGTTAGGGTTAGGGTTGTTATTAAACCTATCCCACTCTCTAGATACCCCTTAGCACGTTAAGGAATATTATTTGGGGGTCCAGCCATGGAGAAGAGTTTAGACACTAGGATAAGATAAGGAACACACCCATTATAAAGAAATCACATTAGGATTCTCTTTTTAACCTGTTCCTTAAAACACTAGTGCTTAGGAAATCTATTGGAGGCAGAAGCAGTCAAGGGTAGCCTAGGGTTAGGGTTAGGCTTAGGGTTAGGCTTAGGGCACGGCTTAGGGTACGGGTTCGGGGAGGGCTTCGGGTACGGCGTAGGGTATGGGTTACGGTTAGTGTTAGGGTTAGTGTTAGGGTTAGGGCTCGGTTTAGGGTACGGTTTCGGATTAGGTTACGTGTTAGGGTTAGGGTAGGGGTTAGGCTTAGGGTACGTGTTAGGGTTAGCGTAGTTATTAAACCTATCCCACTCTCTAGATACCCCTTAGCACGTAAAGAATATTATTTGGGGGTCCAGCCATGGAGAAGAGTTAAACACTAGGATAAGATAAGGAACACACCCATTATAAAGAAATCACATTAGGATTCTCTTTTTATGCTGTTCCTTAAAACACTAGTGCTTAGGAAATCTATTGGAGGCAGAAGCAGTCAAGGGTAGCCTAGGGTTAGGGTTAGGCTTAGGGTTAGGCTTAGGGTACGGCTTAGGGTACGGTTTCGGGGAGGGCTTCGGGTACGGCGTAGGGTATGGGTTAGGGTTAGGATTAGGGTTAGTGTTAGGTTTAGGGCTCGGTTTAGGCTACGGGTTAGGATTAGGGTACGTGTTAGGTTTAGGGTAGGGGTTAGGGTTAGGGTACACGTTAGAGTTAGGGTAGTTATTAAACCTATCCCACTCTCTAGATACACCTTAGCAAGTAAAGGAATATTATTTTGGGGTCCACCCATGGAGAAGAGTTTAGACACTAAGATAATATAAGGAACACACACATTATAAAGAAATCACATTAGGATTCTCTTCTTAAGCTGTTCCTTAAAACACTAGTGCGTAGGAAATCTATTGGAGGCAGAAGCAGTCAAGGGTAGCCTAGGGTTAGGGTTAGGCTTAGGGTTAGGCTTAGGGTACGGCTTAGGGTACGGGTTTGGGGAGGGCTTCGGGTACGGCGTAGGGTATGGGTTAGGGTTAGGGTTGGGGTTAGTGTTAGGGTTAGGTCTCGGTTTAGTGTACGGGTTAGGATTAGGGTACGTGTTAGGGTTAGGGTAGGGGTTAGGGTTAGGGTACACGTTAGAGTTAGGGTAGTTATTAAACCTATCCCACTCTCTGGATACACCTTAGCACGTAAAGGAATATTATTTGGGGGTCCACCTATGGAGAAGAGTTTAGACACTAAGATAATATAAGGAACACACACATTATAAAGAAATCACATTAGGATTCTCTTTTTAAGCTGTTCCTTAAAACACTAGTGCGTAGGAAATCTATTGGAGGCAGAAGCAGTCAAGGGTAGCCTAGGGTTAGGGTCCGGCTTAGGGTTAGGCTTAGGATACGGCTTAGGGTACGGGTTTGGGGAGGGCTTCGGGTACGGCGTAGGGTATGGGTTAGGGTTAGGGTTAGGGTTAGTGTTAGGGTTAGGGCTCGGTTTAGGGTATTGTTTAGGATTAGGGTACGTGTTAGGGTTAGGGTAGGGGTTAGGGTTAGGGTACGTGTTAGGGTTAGGGTAGTTATTAAACCTATCCCACTCTCTAGATACACCTTAGCTCGTAAAGGAATATTATTTGGGGGTCCAGCCATGGAGAAGAGTTTAGACACTAGGATAAATAAGGAACACACCCATTATAAAGAAATCACATTAGGATTGTCTTTTTAAGCTGTTCCTTAAAACACTAGTGCTTAGGAAATCTATTGGAGTCAGAAGCAGTCAAGGGTAGCCTAGGGTTAGGGTTAGGCTTAGGGTTAGGCTTAGGATACGGCTTACGGTACGGGTTCGGGGAGGGCTTCGTGTATGGCGTAGGGTGTGGGTTAGAGTTAGGGTTAGGGTTAGTGTTAGGGTAGGTCTCGGGTTAGGTTATGAGTTAGGATTAGGGTACGTGTTAGGGTTAGGGTAGGGGTTAGGGTTAGGGTAGGTCTCGGGTTAGGTTATGGGTTAGGATTAGGGTACGTGTTAGGGTTAGGGTAGGGGTTAGGGTTAGGGTACGCGTTAGAGTTAGGGTACTTATTAAACCTATCCCACTCTCTAGATACACCTTAGCACGTAAAGGAATATTATTTGGGGGTCCACCCATGAAGAAGAGTTTAGACACTAAGATAATATAAGGAACACACACATTATAAAGAAATCACATTAGGATTCTCTTTTTAAGCTGTTCCTTAAAACACTAGTGCTTAGGAAATCTATTGGAGGCAGAAGCAGTAAAGGGTAGCCTAGGGTTAGGTTTAGGCTTAGGGTTAGGCTTAGGGTACGGCTTAGGTTACGGGTTCGGGGAGGGCTTCGGGTACGGCGTAGGGTATGGGTTAGGGTTAGGGTTAGGGTTAGTGTTAGGGTTAGGGCTCGGTTTAGGGTACGGTTTAGGATTAGGGTACGTGTTAGGGTTAGGGTAGGGGTTAGGGTTAGGGTACGTGTTAGGGTTAGGGTTATTAAACCTATCCCACTCTCTAGATACTCCTTAGCACGTAAAGGAATATTATTTGGGTATCCAGCCATGGAGAAGAGTTTAGACACTAGGATAAGATAAGGAACACACACATTATAATGAAATCACATTAGGATTCTCTTTTTCAGATCTTCCTTAAAACACTAGTGCTTAGGAAATCTATTGGAGGCAGAAGCAGTCAAGGGTAGCCTAGGGTTACGGTTAGGCTTAGGGTAAGGCTTAGGGTACAGGTTCGGGGAGGGCTTCGGGTACGGTGTAGTGTATCAGTTAGGGTTAGGGTTAGGGTTAGTGTTAATGTTAGGGCTCGGTTTAGTGTACGGCTTAGGATTAGGGTACGTGTTAGGGTTAGGGTAGGGGTTAGGGTTAGGGTACGCATTAGGGTTAGGGTAGTTATTAAACCTATCCCACTCTCTAGATACCCCTTAGCACGTAAAGGAATATTATTTGGGGGTCCAGCAATGGAGAAGACTTTAGACACTAGGCGAAGATAAGGAACACACCCTTTATAGAGAAATCACATTAGGATCCTCTTTTTAAGCTGTTCCTTAAAACACTAGTGCTTAGGAAATCTATTGGAGGCAGAAGGAGTCAAGGGTAGCCTAGTGTTAGGGTTAGGCTTAGGGTTAGGCTAAGGGTACGGCTTAGGGTACGGGTTCGGGGAGGTCTTCGTGTACGGTGTAGGGTATGGGTTAGGGTTAGGGTTAGTGTTAGGGTTAGGGCTCGGTTTAGGGTACGGTTTAGTTTTAGGGTACGTGTTAGGGTTAGGGTAGGGGTTAGGGTTAGGGTACGTGTTAGGGTTAGGGTAGTTATTAAACCTATCCCACTCTCTAGATACCCCTTAGCACGTAAAGGAATATTATTTGGGGGTCCAGCAATGGAGAAGAGTTTAGACAGTAGGATAAGATAAGGAACACACCCATTATAAAGAAATCACATTAGGATTCTCTTTTTAAGCTGTTCCTTAAAACACTAGTGCTTAGGAAATCTATTGGAGTCAGAAGCAGTCAAGGGTAGCCTAGGGTTAGGGTTAGGCTTAGGGTTAGGCTTAGGGTACGGCTTAGGGTACGGGTTTGGGGAGGGCTTCGGGTACGGCGTAGGGTATGGGTTAGGGTTAGGGTTGGGGTTAGTGTTAGGGTTAGGTCTCGGTTTAGGGTACGGGTTAGGATTAGGGTACGTGTTAGGGTTAGGGTAGGGGTTAGGGTTAGGGTACACGTTAGAGTTAGGGTAGTTATTAAACCTATCCCACTCTCTGGATACACCTTAGCACGTAAAGGAATATTATTTGGGGGTCCACCTATGGAGAAGAGTTTAGACACTAAGATAATATAAGGAACACACACATTATAAAGAAATCACATTAGGATTCTCTTTTTAAGCTGTTCCTTAAAACACTAGTGCGTAGGAAATCTATTGGAGGCAGAAGCAGTCAAGGGTAGCCTAGGGTTAGGGTTCGGCTTAGGGTTAGGCTTAGGGTACGGCTTAGGGTACGGGTTTGGGGAGGGCTTCGGGTACGGCGTAGGGTATGGGTTAGGGTTAGGGTTAGGGTTAGTGTTAGGGTTAGGGCTCGGTTTAGGGTATTGTTTAGGATTAGGGTACGTGTTAGGGTTAGGGTAGGGGTTAGGGTTAGGGTACGTGTTAGGGTTAGGGTAGTTATTAAACCTATCCCACTCTCTAGATACACCTTAGCTCGTAAAGGAATATTATTTGGGGGTCCAGCCATGGAGAAGAGTTTAGACACTAGGATAAATAAGGAACACACCCATTATAAAGAAATCACATTAGGATTGTCTTTTTAAGCTGTTCCTTAAAACACTAGTGCTTAGGAAATCTATTGGAGTCAGAAGCAGTCAAGGGTAGCCTAGGGTTAGGGTTAGGCTTAGGGTTAGGCTTAGGATACGGCTTACGGTACGGGTTCGGGGAGGGCTTCGTGTACGGCGTAGGGTGTGGGTTAGAGTTAGGGTTAGGGTTAGTGTTAGGGTAGGTCTCGGGTTTGGTTATGAGTTAGGATTAGGGTACGTGTTAGGGTTAGGGTAGGGGTTAGGGTTAGGGTAGGTCTCGGGTTAGGTTATGGGTTAGGATTAAGGTACGTGTTAGGGTTAGGGTAGGGGTTAGGGTTAGGGTACGCGTTAGAGTTAGGGTACTTATTAAACCTATCCCACTCTCTAGATACACCTTAGCACGTAAAGGAATATTATTTGGGGGTCCACCCATGAAGAAGAGTTTAGACACTAAGATAATATAAGGAACACACACATTATAAAGAAATCACATTAGGATTCTCTTTTTAAGCTGTTCCTTAAAACACTAATGCTTAGGAAATCTATTGGAGGCAGAAGCAGTCAAGGGTAGCCTAGGGTTAGGTTTAGGCTTAGGGTTAGGCTTAGGGTACGGCTTAGGTTACGGGTTCGGGGAGGGCTTCGGGTACGGCGTAGGGTATGGGTTAGGGTTAGGGTTAGGGTTAGTGTTAGGGTTAGGGCTCGGTTTAGGGTACGGTTTAGGATTAGGGTACGTGTTAGGGTTAGGGTAGGGGTTAGGGTTAGGGTACGTGTTAGGGTTAGGATTATTAAACCTATCCCACTCTCTAGATACTCCTTAGCACGTAAAGGAATATTATTTGGGTATCCAGCCATGGAGAAGAGTTTAGACACTAGGATAAGATAAGGAACACACACATTATAATGAAATCACATTAGGATTCTCTTTTTCAGATCTTCCTTAAAACACTAGTGCTTAGGAAATCTATTGGAGGCAGAAGCAGTCAAGGGTAGCCTAGGGTTACGGTTAGGCTTAGGGTAAGGCTTAGGGTACAGGTTCGGGGAGGGCTTCGGGTACGGTGTAGTGTATCAGTTAGGGTTAGGGTTAGGGTTAGTGTTAATGTTAGGGCTCGGTTTAGTGTACGGCTTAGGATTAGGGTACGTGTTAGGGTTAGGGTAGGGGTTAGGGTTAGGGTACGCATTAGGGTTAGGGTAGTTATTAAACCTATCCCACTCTCTAGATACCCCTTAGCACGTAAAGGAATATTATTTGGGGGTCCAGCAATGGAGAAGACTTTAGACACTAGGCTAAGATAAGGAACACACCCTTTATAGAGAAATCACATTAGGATCCTCTTTTTAAGCTGTTCCTTAAAACACTAGTGCTTAGGAAATCTATTGGAGGCAGAAGGAGTCAAGGGTAGCCTAGTGTTAGGGTTAGGCTTAGGGTTAGGCTAAGGGTACGGCTTAGGGTACGGGTTCGGGGAGGTCTTCGTGTACGGTGTAGGGTATGGGTTAGGGTTAGTGTTAGTGTTAGGGTTAGGGCTCGGTTTAGGGTACGGTTTAGTTTTAGGGTACGTGTTAGGATTAGGGTAGGGGTTAGGGTTAGGGTACGTGTTAGGGTTAGGGTAGTTATTAAACCTATCCCACTCTCTAGATACCCCTTAGCACGTAAAGGAATATTATTTGGGGGTCCAGCAATGGAGAAGAGTTTAGACAGTAGGATAAGATAAGGAACACACCCATTATAAAGAAATCACATTAGGATTCTCTTTTTAAGCTGTTCCTTAAAACACTAGTGCTTAGGAAATCTATTGGAGGCAGAAGCAGTCAAGGGTAGCCTAGGGTTAGGGTTAGGCTTAGGGTTAGGATTAGGATACGGCTTACGGTACGGGTTCGGAGAGGGCTTCAGGTACGGCGTAAGGTATGGGTTAGGGTTAGGGTTTGGGTTAGTGTTAGGGTTAGGGCTCCGTTTAGGGTACGGGTTATGATTAGGGTACGTGTTAGGGTTAGGGTAGGGGTTAGGGTTAGGGTTCTTATTAAACCTATCCCACTCTCTAGATACACCTTAGCACGTAAAGAAATATTATTTGGGGGTCCACCCATGAAGAAGAGTTTAGACACTAAGATAATATAAGGAACACACACATTATAAAGAAATCACATTAGGATTCTCTTTTTAAGCTGTTCCTTAAAACACTAGTGCTTAGGAAATCTATTGGAGGCAGAAGCAGTCAAGGGTAGCCTAGGGTTAGGGTTAGGCTTAGGGTTAGGCTTAGGGTTAGGCTTACGGTACGGGTTCGGGGAGGGCTTCGGGTACGGCGTAGGGTATGGGTTAGGGTTAGGGTTAGGGTTAGTGTTAGGGTTAGGGCTCGGTTTAGGGTATTGTTTAGGATTAGGGTACGTGTTAGGGTTAGGGTAGGGGTTAGGGTTAGGGTACGCGTTAGGGTTAGGGTAGTTATTAAACCTATCCCACTCTCTATATACCCCTTAGCACGTAAAGGAATATTATTTGGGGGTCCAGCAATGGAGAAGACTTTAGACACTAGGATAAGATAAGGAACACACCCATTATAAAGAAATCACATTAGGATTCTCTTTTTAAGCTGTTCCTTAAAACACTAGTGCTTAGGAAATCTATTGGAGGCAGAAGCAGTCAAGGGTAGCCTAGGGTTAGGGTTAGGCTTAGGGTTAGGATTAGGATACGGCTTACGGTACGGGTTCAGAGAGGGCTTCAGGTACGGCGTAGGGTATGGGTTAGGGTTAGTGTTTGGGTTAGTGTTAGGATTAGGGCTCCGTTTAGGGTACGGGTTAGGATTAGGGTACGTGTTAGGGTTAGGGTAGGGGTTAGGGTTAGGGTAGGTCTCGGGTTAGATTATGGGTTAGGATTAGGGTACGTGTTAGGGTTAGGGTACGGGTTAGGGTTAGGGTATGCGTTAGAGTTAGGGTACTTATTAAACCTATCCCACTCTCTAGATCCACCTTAGCACGTAAAGGAATATTATTTGGGGGTCCACCCATGAAGAAGAGTTTAGACACTAAGATAATATAAGAAACACACACATTATAAAGAAATCACATTAGGATTCTCTTTTTAAGCTGTTCCTTAAAACACTAGTGCTTAGGAAATCTATTGGAGGCAGAAGCAGTCAAGGGTAGCCTAGGGTTAGGTTTAGGCTTAGGGTTAGGCTTAGGGTACGGCTTAGGGTACGGGTTCAGAGAGGGTTAGGGTTAGGGTTAGGGTTAGTGTTAATGTTAGGGCTCGGTTTAGTGTACGGCTTAGGATTAGGGTACGTGTTAGGGTTAGGGTAGGGGTTAGGGTTAGGGTACGCATTAGGGTTAGGGTAGTTATTAAACCTATCCCACTCTCTAGATACCCCTTAGCACGTAAAGGAATATTATTTGGGGGTCCAGCAATGGAGAAGACTTTAGACACTAGGCTAAGATAAGGAACACACCCTTTATAGAGAAATCACATTAGGATCCTCTTTTTAAGCTGTTCCTTAAAACACTAGTGCTTAGGAAATCTATTGGAGGCAGAAGGAGTCAAGGGTAGCCTAGTGTTAGGGTTAGGCTTAGGGTTAGGCTAAGGGTACGGCTTAGGGTACGGGTTCGGGGAGGTCTTCGTGTACGGTGTAGGGTATGGGTTAGGGTTAGGGTTAGTGTTAGGGTTAGGGCTCGGTTTAGGGTACGGTTTAGTTTTAGGGTACGTGTTAGGGTTAGGGTAGGGGTTAGGGTTAGGGTACGTGTTAGGGTTAGGGTAGTTATTAAACCTATCCCACTCTCTAGATACCCCTTAGCACGTAAAGGAATATTATTTGGGGGTCCAGCAATGGAGAAGAGTTTAGACAGTAGGATAAGATAAGGAACACACCCATTATAAAGAAATCACATTAGGATTCTCTTTTTAAGCTGTTCCTTAAAACACTAGTGCTTAGGAAATCTATTGGAGTCAGAAGCAGTCAAGGGTAGCCTAGGGTTAGGGTTAGGCTTAGGGTTAGGCTTAGGGTACGGCTTAGGGTACGGGTTTGGGGAGGGCTTCGGGTACGGCGTAGGGTATGGGTTAGGGTTAGGGTTGGGGTTAGTGTTAGGGTTAGGTCTCGGTTTAGGGTACGGGTTAGGATTAGGGTACGTGTTAGGGTTAGGGTAGGGGTTAGGGTTAGGGTACACGTTAGAGTTAGGGTAGTTATTAAACCTATCCCACTCTCTGGATACACCTTAGCACGTAAAGGAATATTATTTGGGGGTCCACCTATGGAGAAGAGTTTAGACACTAAGATAATATAAGGAACACACACATTATAAAGAAATCACATTAGGATTCTCTTTTTAAGCTGTTCCTTAAAACACTAGTGCGTAGGAAATCTATTGGAGGCTGAAGCAGTCAAGGGTAGCCTAGGGTTAGGGTTCGGCTTAGGGTTAGGCTTAGGGTACGGCTTAGGGTACGGGTTTGGGGAGGGCTTCGGGTACGGCGTAGGGTATGGGTTAGGGTTAGGGTTAGGGTTAGTGTTAGGGTTAGGGCTCGGTTTAGGGTATTGTTTAGGATTAGGGTACGTGTTAGGGTTAGGGTAGGGGTTAGGGTTAGGGTACGTGTTAGGGTTAGGGTAGTTATTAAACCTATCCCACTCTCTAGATACACCTTAGCTCGTAAAGGAATATTATTTGGGGGTCCAGCCATGGAGAAGAGTTTAGACACTAGGATAAATAAGGAACACACCCATTATAAAGAAATCACATTAGGATTGTCTTTTTAAGCTGTTCCTTAAAACACTAGTGCTTAGGAAATCTATTGGAGTCAGAAGCAGTCAAGGGTAGCCTAGGGTTAGGGTTAGGCTTAGGGTTAGGCTTAGGATACGGCTTACGGTACGGGTTCGGGGAGGGCTTCGTGTACGGCGTAGGGTGTGGGTTAGAGTTAGGGTTAGGGTTAGTGTTAGGGTAGGTCTCGGGTTTGGTTATGAGTTAGGATTAGGGTACGTGTTAGGGTTAGGGTAGGGGTTAGGGTTAGGGTACGCGTTAGAGTTAGGGTACTTATTAAACCTATCCCACTCTCTAGATACACCTTAGCACGTAAAGGAATATTATTTGGGGGTCCACCCATGAAGAAGAGTTTAGACACTAAGATAATATAAGGAACACACACATTATAAAGAAATCACATTAGGATTCTCTTTTTAAGCTGTTCCTTAAAACACTAATGCTTAGGAAATCTATTGGAGGCAGAAGCAGTCAAGGGTAGCCTAGGGTTAGGTTTAGGCTTAGGGTTAGGCTTAGGGTACGGCTTAGGTTACGGGTTCGGGGAGGGCTTCGGGTACGGCGTAGGGTATGGGTTAGGGTTAGGGTTAGGGTTAGTGTTAGGGTTAGGGCTCGGTTTAGGGTACGGTTTAGGATTAGGGTACGTGTTAGGGTTAGGGTAGGGGTTAGGGTTAGGGTACGTGTTAGGGTTAGGATTATTAAACCTATCCCACTCTCTAGATACTCCTTAGCACGTAAAGGAATATTATTTGGGTATCCAGCCATGGAGAAGAGTTTAGACACTAGGATAAGATAAGGAACACACACATTATAATGAAATCACATTAGGATTCTCTTTTTCAGATCTTCCTTAAAACACTAGTGCTTAGGAAATCTATTGGAGGCAGAAGCAGTCAAGGGTAGCCTAGGGTTACGGTTAGGCTTAGGGTAAGGCTTAGGGTACAGGTTCGGGGAGGGCTTCGGGTACGGTGTAGTGTATCAGTTAGGGTTAGGGTTAGGGTTAGTGTTAATGTTAGGGCTCGGTTTAGTGTACGGCTTAGGATTAGGGTACGTGTTAGGGTTAGGGTAGGGGTTAGGGTTAGGGTACGTGTTAGGGTTAGGGTAGTTATTAAACCTATCCCACTCTCTAGATACCCCTTAGCACGTAAAGGAATATTATTTGGGGGTCCAGCAATGGAGAAGAGTTTAGACAGTAGGATAAGATAAGGAACACACCCATTATAAAGAAATCACATTAGGATTCTCTTTTTAAGCTGTTCCTTAAAACACTAGTGCTTAGGAAATCTATTGGAGGCAGAAGCAGTCAAGGGTAGCCTAGGGTTAGGGTTAGGCTTAGGGTTAGGATTAGGATACGGCTTACGGTACGGGTTCGGAGAGGGCTTCAGGTACGGCGTAAGGTATGGGTTAGGGTTAGGGTTTGGGTTAGTGTTAGGGTTAGGGCTCCGTTTAGGGTACGGGTTATGATTAGGGTACGTGTTAGGGTTAGGGTAGGGGTTAGGGTTAGGGTTCTTATTAAACCTATCCCACTCTCTAGATACACCTTAGCACGTAAAGAAATATTATTTGGGGGTCCACCCATGAAGAAGAGTTTAGACACTAAGATAATATAAGGAACACACACATTATAAAGAAATCACATTAGGATTCTCTTTTTAAGCTGTTCCTTAAAACACTAGTGCTTAGGAAATCTATTGGAGGCAGAAGCAGTCAAGGGTAGCCTAGGGTTAGGGTTAGGCTTAGGGTTAGGCTTAGGGTTAGGCTTACGGTACGGGTTCGGGGAGGGCTTCGGGTACGGCGTAGGGTATGGGTTAGGGTTAGGGTTAGGGTTAGTGTTAGGGTTAGGGCTCGGTTTAGGGTATTGTTTAGGATTAGGGTACGTGTTAGGGTTAGGGTAGGGGTTAGGGTTAGGGTACGCGTTAGGGTTAGGGTAGTTATTAAACCTATCCCACTCTCTATATACCCCTTAGCACGTAAAGGAATATTATTTGGGGGTCCAGCAATGGAGAAGACTTTAGACACTAGGATAAGATAAGGAACACACCCATTATAAAGAAATCACATTAGGATTCTCTTTTTAAGCTGTTCCTTAAAACACTAGTGCTTAGGAAATCTATTGGAGGCAGAAGCAGTCAAGGGTAGCCTAGGGTTAGGGTTAGGCTTAGGGTTAGGATTAGGATACGGCTTACGGTACGGGTTCAGAGAGGGCTTCAGGTACGGCGTAGGGTATGGGTTAGGGTTAGTGTTTGGGTTAGTGTTAGGATTAGGGCTCCGTTTAGGGTACGGGTTAGGATTAGGGTACGTGTTAGGGTTAGGGTACGGGTTAGGGTTAGGGTATGCGTTAGAGTTAGGGTACTTATTAAACCTATCCCACTCTCTAGATCCACCTTAGCACGTAAAGGAATATTATTTGGGGGTCCACCCATGAAGAAGAGTTTAGACACTAAGATAATATAAGAAACACACACATTATAAAGAAATCACATTAGGATTCTCTTTTTAAGCTGTTCCTTAAAACACTAGTGCTTAGGAAATCTATTGGAGGCAGAAGCAGTCAAGGGTAGCCTAGGGTTAGGTTTAGGCTTAGGGTAAGGCTTAGGGTACGGGTTCGGGGAGGGCTTCGGGTACGGTGTAGTGTATGGGTTAGGGTTAGGGTTAGGGTTAGTGTTAGGGTTAGGGCTCGGTTTAGGGTACGGTTTAGGATTAGGGTACGTGTTAGGGTTAGGGTAGGGGTTAGGGTTAGGGTACGTGTTAGGGTTAGGGTTATTAAACCTATCCCACTCTCTAGATACTCCTTAGCACGTAAAGGAATATTATTTGGGTATCCAGCCATGGAGAAGAGTTTAGACACTAGGATAAGATAAGGAACACACACATTATAAAGAAATCACATTAGGATTCTCTTTTTCAGCTCTTCCTTAAAACACTAGTGCTTAGGAAATCTATTGGAGGAAGAAGCAGTCAAGGGTAGCCTAGGGTTAGGGTTAGGCTTAGGGTAAGGCTTAGGGTACGGGTTCGGGGAGGGCTTCGGGTACGGTGTAGTGTATGAGTTAGGGTTAGGGTTAGGGTTAGTGTTAATGTTAGGGCTCGGTGGAGTGTACGGCTTAGGATTAGGGTACGTGTTAGGGTTAGGGTAGGGGTTAGGGTTAGGGTACGCATTAGGGTTAGGGTAGTTATTAAACCTATCCCACTCTCTAGATACTCCTTAGCACGTAAAGGAATATTATTTGGGGGTCCAGCCATGCAGAAGAGTTTAGACACTAGGCTAAGATAAGGAACACACCCTTTATAGAGCAATCACATTAGGATTCTCTTTTTATGCTGTTCCTTAAAACACTAGTGCTTAGGAAATCTATTGGAGGCAGAAGGAGTCAAGGGTAGCCTAGTGTTAGGGTTAGGCTTAGGGTTAGGCTAAGGGTACGGCTTAGGGTACGGGTTCGGGGAGGTCTTCGGGTATGGTGTAGGGTATGGGTTAGGGTTAGGGTTAGTGTTAGGGTTAGGGCTCGGTTTAGGGTACGGTTTAGTTTTAGGGTACGTGTTAGGGTTAGGGTAGGGGTTAGGGTTAGGGTACGTGTTAGGGTTAGGGTAGTTATTAAACCTATCCCACTCTCTAGATACCCCTTATCACGTAAAGGAATATTATTTGGGGATCCAGCAATGGAGAAGAGTTTAGACACTAGGATAAGATCAGGAACACACCCATTATAAAGAAATCACATTAGGATTCTCTTTTTAAGCTGTTCCTTAAAACACTAGTGCTTAGGAAATCTATTGGAGGCAGAAGCAGTCAAGGGTAGCCTAGGGTTAGGGTTAGGCTTAGGGTTAGGATTAGGATACGGCTTACGGTACGGGTTCGGAGAGGGCTTCAGGTACGGCGTAAGGTATGGGTTAGGTTTAGGCTTAGGGTTAGGCTTAGGGTACGGCTCAGGTTACGGGTTCGGGGAGAACTTCGGGTACGGCGTAGGGTATGGGTTAAGGTTAGGGTTAGGGTTAGTGTTAGGGTTAGGGCTCGGTTTAGGGTATTGTTTAGGATTAGGGTACGTGTTAGGGTTAGGGTAGGGGTTAGGGTTAGTGTACGCGTTAGGGTTAGGGTAGTTATTAAACCTATCCCACTCTCTATATACCCCTTAGCACGTAAAGGAATATTATTTGGGGGTCCAGCAATGGAGAAGACTTTAGACACTAGGATAAGATAAGGAACACACCCATTATAAAGAAATCACATTAGGATTCTCTTTTTAAGCTGTTCCTTAAAACACTAGTGCTTAGGAAATCTATTGGAGGCAGAAGCAGTCAAGGGTAGCCTAGGGTTAGGGTTAGGCTTAGGGTACGGCTTAGGGTACGGCTTAGGTTACGGGTTCGGGGAGGGCTTCGGGTACGGCGTAGGGTATGGGTTAGGGTTAGGCTTAGGGTTAGTGTTAGGGTTAGGGCTCGGTTTAGGGTATTGTTTAGGATTAGGGTACATGTTAGGGTTAGGGTAAGGGTTAGGGTTAGGGTACGCGTTAGCGTTAGGGTAGTTATTAAACCTATCCCACTCTCTAGATACCCCTTAGCACGTAAAGGAATATTATTTGGGCATCCAGCCATGGAGAAGAGTTTAGACACTAGGATAAGATAAGGAACACACACATTATAAAGAAATCACATTAGGATTCTCTTTTTCAGCTCTTCCTTAAAACACTAGTGCTTAGGAAATCTATTGGAGGCAGAAGCAGTCAAGGGTAGCCTAGGGTTAGGGTTAGGCTTAGGGTAACGCTTAGGGTACGGGTTCGGGGAGGGCTTCGGGTACGGTGTAGTGTATGAGTTAGGGTTATGGTTAGGGTTAGTGTTAATGTTAGGGCTCGGTTTAGTGTACGGCTTAGGATTAGGGTACGTGTTAGGGTTAGGGTAGGGGTTAGGGTTAGGGTACGCATTAGGGTTAGGGTAGTTATTAAACCTATCCCACTCTCTAGATACCCCTTAGCACGTAAAGGAATATTATTTGGGGGTCCAGCCATGGAGAAGAGTTTAGACACTAGGCTAAGATAAGGAACACACCCTTTATAGAGAAATCACATTAGGATTCTCTTTTTAAGCTGTTCCTTAAAACACTAGTGCTTAGGAAATCTATTGGAGGCAGAAGGAGTCAAGGGTAGCCTAGTGTTAGGGTTAGGCTTAGGGTTAGGCTAAGGGTACGGCTTAGGGTACGGGTTCGGGGAGGTCTTCGGGTACGGCGTAGGGTATGGGTTAGGGTTAGGGTTAGTGTTAGGGTTAGGGCTCGGTTTAGGGTACGGTTTAGTTTTAGGGTACGTGTTAGGGTTAGGGTAGGGGTTAGGGTTAGGGTACGCGTTAGGGTTAGGGTACGCGTTAGGGTTAGGGTAGTTATTAAACCTATCCCACTCTATATACCCCTTAGCACGTAAAGGAATATTATTTGGGGGTCCAGCAATGGAGAAGAGTTTAGACACTAGGATAAGATAAGGAAACACCCATTATAAAGAAATCACATTAGGATTCTCTTTTTAAGCTGTTCCTTAAAACACTAGTGCTTAGGAAATCTATTGGAGGCAGAAGCAGTCAAGGTAGCCTAGGGTTAGGGTTAGGCTTAGGGTTAGGATTAGGATACGTCTTACGGTACGGGTTCGGAGAGGGCTTCAGGTACGGCGTAGGGTATGGGTTAGGGTTAGGGTTTGGTTTAGTGTTAGGGTTAGGGCTCCGTTTAGGGTACGGGTTATGATTAGGGTACGTGTTAGGGTTAGGGTAGGGGTTAGGGTTAGGGTTCTTATTAAACCTATCCCACTCTCCAGATACACCTTAGCACGTAAAGGAATATTATTTGGGGGTCCACCCATGAAGAAGAGTTTAGACACTAAGATAATATAAGGAACACACACATTATAAAGAAATCACATTAGGATTCCCTTTTTAAGCTGTTCCTTAAAACACTAGTGCTTAGGAAATCTATTGGAGGCAGAAGCAGTCAAGGGTAGCCTAGGGTTAGGATTAGGCTTAGGGTTAGGCTTAGGGTACGGCTTAGGTTACGGGTTCGGGGAGGAATTCGGGTACGGCGTAGGGTATGGGTTAGGTTTAGGGTTAGGGTTAGTGTTAGGGTTAGGGCTCGGTTTAGGGTATTGTTTAGGATTAGGGTACGTGTTAGGGTTAGGGTAGGGGTTAGGGTTAGGGTACGCGTTAGGGTTAGGGTAGTTATTAAACCTATCCCACTCTCTATATACCCCTTAACACGTAAAGGAATATTATTTGGGGGTACAGCCATGGAGAAGAGTTTAGACACTAGGATAAGATAAGGAACACACCCATTATAAAGAAATCACATTAGGATTCTCTTTTTAAGCTGTTCCTTAAAACACTACTGCTTAGGAAATCTATTGGAGGCAGAAGCAGACAAGGGTAGCCTAGGGTTAGGGTTAGACTTAGGGTACGGCTTAGGGTACGGCTTAGGGTACGGGTTCGGGGAGGGCTTCGGGTACGGCGTAGGGTATGGGTTAGGGTTAGGCTTAGGGGTAGTGTTAGGGTTAGGGCTCGGTTTAGGGTATTGTTTAGGATTAGGGTACGTGTTAGGGTTAGGGTAGAGGTTAGGGTTAGGGTACGCGTTAGGGTTAGGGTAGTTATTAAACCTATCCCACTCTCTATATACCCCTTAGCACGTAAGGGAATATTATTTGGAGGTCCAACCATGAAGAAGAGTTTAGACACTAAGATAATATAAGGAACACACACATTATAAAGAAATCACATTAGGATTCTCTTTTTACGCTGTTCCTTAAAACACTAGTGCTTAGGAAATCTATTGGAGGCAGAAGCAGTCAAGCGTAGCCTAGGGTTAGGGTTAGGCTTAGGGTTAGGCTTAGGGTACGGCTTAGGTTACGGGTTCGGGGAGGGCTTCGGGTACGGCGTAGGGTATGGGTTAGGGTTAGGCTTAGGGGTAGTGTTAGGGTTAGGGCTCGGTTTAGGGTATTGTTTAGGATTAGGGTACATGTTAGGGTTAGGGTAAGGGTTAGGGTTAGGGTACGCGTTAGGGTTAGGGTACGCGTTAGGGTTAGGGTAGTTATTAAACCTATCCCACTCTATATACCCCTTAGCAGGTAAAGGAATATTATTTGGGGGTCCAGCAATGGAGAAGAGTTTAGACACTAGGATAAGATACGGAACACACCCATTATAAAGAAATCACATTAGGATTCTCTTTTTACGCTGTTCCTTAAAACACTAGTGCTTAGGAAATCTATTGGAGGCAGAAGCAGTCAAGGGTAGCCTAGGGTTAGGGTTAGGCTTAGGGTTAGGCTTAGGGTACGGCTTAGGGTACGGGTTCGGGGAGGGCTTCCGGTACGGCGTAGGGTATGGGTTAGGTTTAGTGTTAGGGTTAGTGTTAGGGTTAGGGCTCGGTTTAGGGTATTGTTTAGGATTAGGGTACGTGTTAGGGTTAGGGTAGGGGTTAAGGTTAGGGTACGCGTTAGGGTTAGGGTAGTTATTAAACCTATCCCACTCTCTAGATACCCCTTAGCACGTAAAGGAATATTATTTGGTGGTCCAGCCATGGAGAAGAGTTTAGACACTAGGATAAGATAAGGAACACACCCATTATAAAGAAATCACATTAGGATTCTCTTTTAAAGCTGTTCCTTAAAACACTAGTGCTTAGGAAATCTATTTGAGGCTGAAGCAGTCAAGGGTAGCCTAGGGTTAGGGTTAGGCTTAGGGTTAGGCTTAGGGTACGGCTTAGGGTACGGGTTCGGAGAGGGCTTCGCGTACGGCGTAGGGTATGGGTTAGGGTTAGGGTTAGGTTTAGTGTTAGGGTTAGGGCTCGGTTTAGGGTACGGGTTAGGATTAGGGTACGTGTTAGGGTTAGGGTAGGGGTTAGGGTTAGGGTACGCGTTAGGGTTAGGGTAGTTATTAAACCTATCCCACTCTCTAGATACCCATTAGCACGTAAAGGAATATTATTTGGGGGTCCAGCCATGGAGAAGAGTTTAGACACTAAGATAATATAAGGAACACACATATTATAAAGAAATCACATTAGGATTCTCTTTTTAAGCTGTTTCTTAAACCACTAGTGCTTATGAAATCTATTGGAGGCAGAAGCAGTCAAGGGTAGCCTAGGGTTAGGGTTAGGGTTAGGGTTAGGCTTAGGGTACGGCTTAGGGTACGGGCTCGGGGAGGGGTTCGGGTAAGGCGTAGGGTATGGGTTAGGTTTAGTGTTAGGGTTAGTGTTAGGGTTAGGGCTCGGTTTAGGGTATTGTTTAGGATTAGGGTACGTGTTAGGGATAGGGTAGGGGTTAAGGTTAGGGTACGCGTTAGGGTTAGGGTAGTTATTAAACCTATCCCACTCTCTAGATACCCCTTAGCACGTAAAGGAATATTATTTGGTGGTCCAGCCATGGAGAAGAGTTTAGACACTAGGATAAGATAAGGAACACACCCATTATAAAGAAATCACATTAGGATTCTCTTTTTCAGCTCTTCCTTAAAACACTAGTGCTTAGGAAATCTATTGGAGGCAGAAGCAGTCAAGGGTAGCCTAGGGTTAGGGTTAGGCTTAGGGTAAGGCTTAGGGTACGGGTTCGGGGAGGGCTTCGGGTACGGTGTAGTGTATGAGTTAGGGTTAGGGTTAGGGTTAGTGTTAATGTTAGGGCTCGGTTTAGTGTACGGCTTAGGATTAGGGTACGTGTTAGGGTTAGGGTAGGGGTTAGGGTTATGGTACGCATTAGGGTTAGTGTAGTTATTACACCTATCCCACTCTCTAGATACCCCTTAGCACGTAAAGGAATATTATTTGGGGGTCCAGCCATGGAGAAGAGTTTAGACACTAGGCTAAGATCAGGAACACACCCTTTATAGAGAAATCACATTAGGATTCTCTTTTTAAGCTGTTCCTTAAAACACTAGTGCTTAGGAAATCTATTGGAGGCAGAAGGAGTCAAGGGTAGCCTAGTGTTAGGGTTAGGCTTAGGGTTAGACTAAGGGTACGGCTTAGGGTACGGGTTCGGGGAGGTCTTCGGGTACGGCGTAGGGTATGGGTTAGGGTTAGGGTTAGTGTTAGGGTTAGGGCTCGGTTTAGGTTACGGTTAATTTTAGGGTACGTGTTAGGGTTAGGGTAGGGGTTAGGGTTAGGGTACGTGTTAGGGTTAGGGTAGTTATTAAACCTATCCCACTCTCTAGATACCCCTTAGCACGTAAAGGAATATTATTTGGGGGTCCACCCATGAAGAAGAGTTTAGACACTAAGATAATATAAGGAACACACACATTATAAAGAAATCACATTAGGATTCTCTTTTTACGCTGTTCCTTAAAACACTAGTGCTTAGGAAATCTATTGGAGGCAGAAGCAGTCAAGGGTAGCCTAGGGTTAGGGTTAGGCTTAGGGTTAGGCTTAGGGTACGGCTTAGGTTACGGGTTCGGGGAGGGCTTCGGGTACGGCGTAGGGTATGGGTTAGGGTTAGGCTTAGGGGTAGTGTTAGGGTTAGGGCTCGGTTTAGGGTATTGTTTAGGATTAGGGTACATGTTAGGGTTAGGGTAAGGGTTAGGGTTAGGGTACGCGTTAGGGTTAGGGTACGCGTTAGGGTTAGGGTAGTTATTAAACCTATCCCACTCTATATACCCCTTAGCACGTAAAGGAATATTATTTGGGGGTCCAGCAATGGAGAAGAGTTTAGACACTAGGATAAGATAAGGAACACACCCATTATAAAGAAATCACATTAGGATTCTCTTTTTAAGCTGTTCCTTAAAACACTAGTGCTTAGGAAATCTATTGGAGGCAGAAGCAGTCAAGGTAGCCTAGGGTTAGGGTTAGGCTTAGGGTTAGGCTTAGGATACGGCTTACGGTACGGGTTCGGAGAGGGCTTCAGGTACGGCGTAGGGTATGGGTTAGGGTTAGGGTTTGGGTTAGTGTTAGGGTTAGGGCTCCGTTTAGGGTACGGGTTATGATTAGGGTACGTGTTAGGGTTAGGGTAGGGGTTAGGGTTAGGGTTCTTATTAAACCTATCCCACTCTCTAGATACACCTTAGCACGTAAAGGAATATTATTTGGGGGTCCACCCATGAAGAAGAGTTTAGACACTAAGATAATATAAGGAACACACACATTATAAAGAAATCACATTAGGATTCTCTTTTTAAGCTATTCCTTAAAACACTAGTGCTTAGGAAATCTATTGGAGGCAGAAGCAGTCAAGGGTAGCCTAGGGTTAGGATTAGGCTTAGGGTTAGGCTTAGGGTACGGCTTAGGTTACGGGTTCGGGGAGGAATTCGGGTACGGCGTAGGGTATGGGTTAGGGTTAGGGTTAGGGTTAGTGTTAGGGTTAGGGCTCGGTTTAGGGTATTGTTTAGGATTAGGGTACGTGTTAGGGTTAGGGTAGGGGTTAGGGTTAGGGTACGCGTTAGGGTTAGGGTAGTTATTAAACCTATCCCACTCTCTATATACCCCTTAACACGTAAAGGAATATTATTTGGGGGTACAGCCATGGAGAAGAGTTTAGACACTAGGATAAGATAAGGAACACACCCATTATAAAGAAATCACATTAGGATTCTCTTTTTAAGCTGTTCCTTAAAACACTACTGCTTAGGAAATCTATTGGAGGCAGAAGCAGTCAAGGGTAGCCTAGGGTTAAGGTTAGACTTAGGGTACGGCTTAGGGTACGGCTTAGGGTACGGGTTCGGGGAGGGCTTCGGGTACGGCGTAGGTTATGGGTTAGGGTTAGGCTTAGGGGTAGTGTTAGGGTTAGGGCTCGGTTTAGGGTATTGTTTAGGATTAGGGTACGTGTTAGGGTTAGGGTAGGGGTTAGGGTTAGGGTACGCGTTAGGGTTAGGGTAGTTATTAAACCTATCCCACTCTCTATATACCCCTTAGCACGTAAAGGAATATTATTTGGAGGTCCAGGCATGGAGAAGAGTTTAGACACTAGGATAAGATAAGGAACACACACATTATAAAGAAATCACATTAGGATTCTCTTTTTCAGCTCTTCCTTAAAACACTAGTGCTTAGGAAATCTATTGGAGGCAGAAGCAGTCAAGGGTAGCCTAGGGTTAGGGTTAGGCTTAGGGTAAGGCTTAGGGTACGGGTTCGGGGAGGGCTTCGGGTACGGTGTAGTGTATGGGTTAGGGTTAGGTTTAGGGTTAGTGTTAGGGTTAGGGCTCGGTTTAGGGTACGGTTTAGGATTAGGGTACGTGTTAGGGTTAGGGTAGGGGTTAGGGTTAGGGTACGTGTTAGGGTTAGGGTTATTAAACCTATCCCACTCTCTAGATACCCCTTAGCACGTAAAGGAATATTATTTGGGCATCCAGCCATGGAGAAGAGTTTAGACACTAGGATAAGATACGGAACACACACATTATAAAGAAATCACATTAGGATTCTCTTTTTCAGCTCTTCCTTAAAACACTAGTGCTTAGGAAATCTATTGGAGGCAGAAGCAGTCAAGGGTAGCCTAGGGTTAGGGTTAGGCTTAGGGTAAGGCTTAGGGTATGGTTTCGGGGAGGGCTTCGGGTACGGTGAAGTGTATGAGTTAGGGTTAGGGTTAGGGTTAGTGTTAATGTTAGGGCTCGGTTTAGTGTACGGCTTAGGATTAGGGTACGTGTTAGGGTTAGGGTAGGGGTTAGGGTTAGGGTACGCATTAGGGTTAGGGTAGTTATTAATCCTATCCCACTCTCTAGATACCCCTTAGCACGTAAAGGAATATTATTTGGGGGTCCAGCCATGGAGAAGAGTTTAGACACTAGGCTAAGATAAGGAACACACCCTTTATAGAGAAATCACATTAGGATTCTCTTTTTAAGCTGTTCCTTAAAACACTAGTGCTTAGGAAATCTATTGGAGGCAGAAGGAGTCAAGGGTAGCCTAGTGTTAGGGTTAGGCTTAGGGTTAGGCTAAGGGTACGGCTTAGGGTACGGGTTCGGGGAGGTCTTCGGGTACGGCGTAGGTTATGGGTCAGGGTTAGGGTTAGTGTTAGGGTTAGGGCTCGGTTTAGGGTACGGTTTAGTTTTAGGGTACGTGTTAAGGTTAGGGTAGGGGTTAGGGTTAGGGTACGTGTTAGGGTTAGGGTAGTTATTAAACCTATCCCACTCTCTAGATACCCCTTAGCACGTAAAGGAATATTATTTGGGGGTCCACCCATGAAGAAGAGTTTAGACACTAAGATAATATAAGGAACACACACATTATAAAGAAATCACATTAGGATTCTCTTTTTACGCTGTTCCTTAAAACACTAGTGCTTAGGAAATCTATTGGAGGCAGAAGCAGTCAAGGGTAGCCTAGGGTTAGGGTAAGGCTTAGGGTTAGGCTTAGGGTACGGCTTAGGTTACGGGTTCGGGGAGGGCTTCGGCTACGGCGTAGGGTATGGGTTAGGGTTAGGCTTAGGGTTAGTGTTAGGGTTAGGGCTCGGTTTAGGGTATTGTTTAGGATTCGGGTACATGTTAGGGTTAGGGTAAGGGTTAGGGTTAGGGTACGCGTTAGGGTTAGGGTAGTTATTAAACCTATCCCACTCTCTAGATACCCCTTAGCACGTAAAGGAATATTATTTGGTGGTCCAGCCATGGAGAAGAGTTTAGACACTAGGATAAGATAAGGAACACACCCATTATAAAGAAATCACATTAGGATTCTCTTTTAAAGCTGTTCCTTAAAACACTAGTGCTTAGGAAATCTATTTGAGGCTGAAGCAGTCAAGGGTAGCCTAGGGTTAGGGTTAGGCTTAGGGTTAGGCTTAGGGTAAGGCTTAGGGTACGGGTTCGGAGAGGGCTTCGCGTACGGCGTAGGGTATGGGTTAGGGTTAGGGTTAGGTTTAATGTTAGGGTTAGGGCTCGGTTTAGGCTACGGGTTAGGATTAGGGTACGTGTTAGGGTTAGGGTAGGGGTTAGGGTTAGGGTACGCGTTAGGGTTAGGGTAGTTATTAAACCTATCCCACTCTCTAGATACCCATTAGCACGTAAAGGAATATTATTTGGGGGTCCAGCCATGGAGAAGAGTTTAGACACTAAGATAATATAAGGAACACACACATTATAAAGAAATCACATTAGGATTCTCTTTTTAAGCTGTTCCTTAAACCACTAGTGCTTATGAAATCTATGGGAGGCAGAAGCAGTCAAGGGTAGCCTAGGGTTAGGGTTAGGGTTAGGGTTAGGCTTAGGGTACGGCTTAGGGTACGGGCTCGGGGAGGGGTTCGGGTAAGGCGTAGGGTATGGGTTAGGGTTAGGGTTAGGGTTAGTGTTAGGGTTAGGGCTCGGTTTAGGGTACGGGTTAGGATTAGGATACGTGTTAGGGTTAGGGTAGGGGTTAGGGTTAGGGTACGCGTTAGGGTTAGGGTAGTTATTAAACCTATCCCACTCTCTAGATACCCCTTAGCACGTAAAGGAATATTATTTGGGCATCCAGCCATGGAGAAGAGTTTAGACACTAGGATAAGATAAGGAACACACACATTATAAAGAAATCACATTAGGATTCTCTTTTTCAGCTCTTCCTTAAAACACTAGTGCTTAGGAAATCTATTGGAGGCAGAAGCAGTCAAGGGTAGCCTAGGGTTAGGGTTAGGCTTAGGGTAAGGCTTAGGGTACGGGTTCGGGGAGGGCTTCGGGTACGGTGTAGTGTATGAGTTAGGGTTAGGGTTAGGGTTAGTGTTAATGTTAGGGCTCGGTTTAGTGTACGGCTTAGGATTAGGGTACGTGTTAGGGTTAGGGTAGGGGTTAGGGTTAGGGTACGCATTAGGGTTAGGGTAGTTATTAAACCTATCCCACTCTCTAGATACCCCTTAGCACGTAAAGGAATATTATTTGGGGGTCCAGCCATGGAGAAGAGTTTAGACACTAGGCTAAGATAAGAAACACACCCTTTATAGAGAAATCACATTAGGATTCTCTTTTTAAGCTGTTCCTTAAAACACTAGTGCTTAGGAAATCTATTGGAGGCAGAAGGAGTCAAGGGTAGCCTAGTGTTAGGGTTAGGCTTAGGGTTAGGCTAAGGGTACGGCTTAGGGTACGGGTTCGGGGAGGTCTTCGGGTACGGCGTAGGGTATGGGTTAGGGTTAGGGTTAGTGTTAGGGTTAGGGCTCGGTTTAGGGTACGGTTAATTTTAGGGTACGTGTTAGGGTTAGGGTAGGGGTTAGGGTTAGGGTACGTGTTAGGGTTAGGGTAGTTATTAAACCTATCCCACTCTCTAGATACCCCTTAGCACGTAAAGGAATATTATTTGGGGGTCCACCCATGAAGAAGAGTTTAGACACTAAGATAATATAAGGAACACACACATTATAAAGAAATCACATTAGGATTCTCTTTTTACGCTGTTCCTTAAAACACTAGTGCTTAGGAAATCTATTGGAGGCAGAAGCAGTCAAGGGTAGCCTAGGGTTAGGGTTAGGCTTAGGGTTAGGCTTAGGGTACGGCTTAGGTTACGGGTTCGGGGAGGGCTTCGGGTACGGCGTAGGGTATGGGTTAGGGTTAGGCTTAGGGGTAGTGTTAGGGTTAGGGCTCGGTTTAGGGTATTGTTTAGGATTAGGGTATATGTTAGGGTTAGGGTAAGGGTTAGGGTTAGGGTACGCGTTAGGGTTAGGTTACGCGTTAGGGTTAGGGTAGTTATTAAACCTATCCCACTCTATATACCCCTTAGCACGTAAAGGAATATTATTTGGGGGTCCAGCAATGGAGAAGAGTTTAGACACTAGGATAAGATAAGGAACACACCCATTATAAAGAAATCACATTAGGATTCTCTTTTTAAGCTGTTCCTTAAAACACTAGTGCTTAGGAAATCTATTGGAGGCAGAAGCAGTCAAGGTAGCCTAGGGTTAGGGTTAGGCTTAGGGTTAGGATTAGGATACGGCTTACGGTACGGGTTCGGAGAGGGCTTCAGGTACGGCGTAGGGTATGGGTTAGGGTTAGGGTTTGGGTTAGTGTTAGGGTTAGGGCTCCGTTTAGGGTACGGGTTATGATTAGGGTACGTGTTAGGGTTAGGGTAGGGGTTAGGGTTAGGGTTCTTATTAAACCTATCCCACTCTCTAGATACACCTTAGCACGTAAAGGAATATTATTTGGGGGTCCACCCATGAAGAAGTGTTTAGACACTAAGATAATATAAGGAACACACACATTATAAAGAAATCACATTAGGATTCTCTTTTTAAGCTGTTCCTTAAAACACTAGTGCTTAGGAAATCTATTGGAGGCAGAAGCAGTCAAGGGTAGCCTAGGGTTAGGATTAGGCTTAGGGTTAGGCTTAGGGTACGGCTTAGGTTACGGGTTCGGGGAGGAATTCGGGTACGGCGTAGGGTATGGGTTAGGGTTAGGGTTAGGGTTAGTGTTAGGGTTAGGGCTCGGTTTAGGGTATTGTTTAGGATTAGGGTACGTGTTAGGGTTAGGGTAGGGGTTAGGGTTAGGGTACGCGTTAGGGTTAGGGTAGTTATTAAACCTATCCCACTCTCTATATACCCCTTAACACGTAAAGGAATATTATTTGGGGGTACAGCCATGGAGAAGAGTTTAGACACTAGGATAAGATAAGGAACACACCCATTATAAAGAAATCACATTAGGATTCTCTTTTTAAGCTGTTCCTTAAAACACTACTGCTTAGGAAATCTATTGGAGGCAGAAGCAGTCAAGGGTAGCCTAGGGTTAGGGTTAGACTTAGGGTACGGCTTAGGGTACGGCTTAGGGTACGGGTTCGGGGAGGGCTTCGGGTACGGCGTAGGGTATGGGTTAGGGTTAGGCTTAGGGGTAGTGTTAGGGTTAGGGCTCGGTTTAGGGTATTGTTTAGGATTAGGTTACGTGTTAGGGTTAGGGTAGGGGTTAGGGTTAGGGTACGCGTTAGGGTTAGGGTAGTTATTAAACCTATCCCACTCTCTATATACCCCTTAGCACGTAAAGGAATATTATTTGGAGGTCCAGGCATGGAGAAGAGTTTAGACACTAGGATAAGATAAGGAACACACACATTATAAAGAAATCACATTAGGATTCTATTTTTCAGCTCTTCCTTAAAACACTAGTGCTTAGGAAATCTATTGGAGGCAGAAGCAGTCAAGGGTAGCCTAGGGTTAGGGTTAGGCTTAGGGTAAGGCTTAGGGTACGGGTTCGGGGAGGGCTTCGGGTACGGTGTAGTGTATGGGTTAGGGTTAGGTTTAGGGTTAGTGTTAGGGTTAGGGCTCGGTTTAGGGTACGGTTTAGGATTAGGGTACGTGTTAGGGTTAGGGTAGGGGTTAGGGTTAGGGTACGTGTTAGGGTTAGGGTTATTAAACCTATCCCACTCTCTAGATACCCCTTAGCACGTAAAGGAATATTATTTGGGCATCCAGCCATGGAGAAGAGTTTAGACACTAGGATAAGATACGAACACACACATTATAAAGAAATCACATTAGGATTCTCTTTTTCAGCTCTTCCTTAAAACACTAGTGCTTAGGAAATCTATTGGAGGCAGAAGCAGTCAAGGGTAGCCTAGGGTTAGGGTTAGGCTTAGGGTAAGGCTTAGGGTATGGTTTCGGGGAGGGCTTCGGGTACGGTGTAGTGTATGAGTTAGGGTTAGGGTTAGGGTTAGTGTTAATGTTAGGGCTCGGTTTAGTGTACGGCTTAGGATTAGGGTACGTGTTAGGGTTAGGGTAGGGGTTAGGGTTAGGGTACGCATTAGGGTTAGGGTAGTTATTAATCCTATCCCACTCTCTAGATACCCCTTAGCACGTAAAGGAATATTATTTGGGGGTCCAGCCATGGAGAAGAGTTTAGACACTAGGCTAAGATAAGGAACACACCCTTTATAGAGAAATCACATTAGGATTCTCTTTTTAAGCTGTTCCTTAAAACACTAGTGCTTAGGAAATCTATTGGAGGCAGAAGCAGTCAAGGGTAGCCTAGGGTTAGGGTTAGTCTTAGGGTTAGGCTAAAGGTACGGCTTAGGGTACGGGTTCGGGGAGGTCTTCGGGTACGGCGTAGGTTATGGGTCAGGGTTAGGGTTAGTGTTAGGGTTAGGGCTCGGTTTAGGGTACGGTTTAGTTTTAGGGTACGTGTTAAGGTTAGGGTAGGTGTTAGGGTTAGGGTACGTGTTAGGGTTAGGGTAGTTATTAAACCTATCCCACTCTCTAGATACCCCTTAGCACGTAAAGGAATATTATTTGGGGGTCCACCCATGAAGAAGAGTTTAGACACTAAGATAATATAAGGAACACACACATTATAAAGAAATCACATTAGGATTCTCTTTTTACGCTGTTCCTTAAAACACTAGTGCTTAGGAAATCTATTGGAGGCAGAAGCAGTCAAGGGTAGCCTAGGGTTAGGGTTAGGCTTAGGGTTAGGCTTAGGGTACGGCTTAGGTTACGGGTTCGGGGAGGGCTTCGGCTACGGCGTAGGGTATGGGTTAGGGTTAGGCTTAGGGTTAGTGTTAGGGTTAGGGCTCGGTTTAGGGTATTGTTTAGGATCAGGGTACATGTCAGAGTTAGGGTAAGGGTTAGGGTTAGGGTACGCGTTAGGGTTAGGGTAGTTATTAAACCTATCCCACTCTATATACCCCTTAGCACGTAAAGGAATATTATTTGGGGGTCCAGCAATGGAGAAGAGTTTAGACACTAGGATAAGATAAGGAACACACCCATTATAAAGAAATCACATTAGGATTCTCTTTTTAAGCTGTTCCTTAAAACACTAGTGCTTAGGAAATCTATTGGAGGCAGAAGCAGTCAAGGGTAGCCTAGGGTTAGGGTTAGGCTTAGGGTTAGGATTAGGATACGGCTTACGGTACGGGTTCGGAGAGGGCTTCAGGTACGGCGTAGGGTATGGGTTAGGGTTAGGGTTTCGGTTAGTGTTAGGGTTAGGGCTCCGTATAGGGTACGGGTTATGATTAGGGTACGTGTTAGGGTTAGGGTAGGGGTTAGGGTTAGGGTTCTTATTAAACCTATCCCACTCTCTAGATACACCTTAGCACGTAAAGGAATATTATTTGGGGGTCCACCCATGAAGAAGAGTTTAGACACTAAGATAATATAAGGAACACACACATAATAAGGAAATCACATTAGGATTCTCTTTTTAAGCTGTTCCTTAAAACACTAGTGCTTAGGAAATCTATTGGAGCCAGAAGCAGTCAAGGGTAGCCTAGGGTTAGGTTTAGGCTTAGGGTTAGGCTTAAGGTACGGCTTAGGTTACGGGTTCGGGGAGGACTTCGGGTACGGCGTAGGGTATGCGTTAGGGTTAGGGTTAGGGTTAGTGTTAGGGTTAGGGCTCGGTTTAGGGTATTGTTTAGGATTAGGGTACGTGTTAGGGTTAGGGTAGGGGTTAGGGTTAGGGTACGCGTTAGGTTTAGGGTAGTTATTAAAGCTATCCCACTCTCTATATACCCCTTAGCACGTAAAGGAATATTATTTGGGGGTCCAGCAATGGAGAAGACTTTAGACACTAGGATAAGATAAGGAACACACCCATTATAAAGAAATCACATTAGGATTCTCTTTTTAAGCTGTTCCTTAAAACACTAGTGCTTAGGAAATCTATTGGAGGCAGAAGCAGTCAAGGGTAGCCTAGGGTTAGGGTTAGGCTTAGGGTTAGGATTAGGATACAGCTTACGGTACGGGTTCAGAGAGGGCTTCAGGTACGGCGTAGGGTATGGGTTAGGGTTAGGGTTTGGGTTAGTGTTAGGTTTAGGGCTCCGTTTAGGGTACGGGTTAGGATTAGGGTACGTGTTAGGGTTAGGGTAGGGGTTAGGGTTAGGGTACGCGTTAGGGTTAGGGTAGTTATTAAACCTATCCCACTCTCTAAATACCCCTTAGCACGTAAAGGAATATTATTTGGGGGTCCAACCATGGAGAAGAGTTTAGACACTAGGATAAGATACGGAACACACCCATTATAAAGAAATCACATTAGGATTCTCTTTTTAAGCTCTTCCTTAAACCACTAGTGCTTAGGAAATCTATTGGAGGCAGAAGCAGTCAAGGGCAGCCTAGGGTTAGGGTTAGGGTTAGGGTTAGGCTTAGGGTACGGCTTAGGGTACGGGCTCGGGGAGGGGTTCGGGTAAGGCGTAGGGTATGGGTTAGGGTTAGGGTTAGTGTTAGGGTTAGGGCTCGGTTTAGGGTACCGGTTAGGATTAGGGTACGTGTTAGGGTTAGGGTAGGGGTTAGGGTTAGGGTACGTGTTAGGTTTAGGGTAGTTATTAAAGCTATCCCACTCTCTAGATACCCCTTAGCACGTAAAGGAATATTATTTGGGGGTCCACCCATGAAGAAGAGTTTAGACACTAAGATAATATAAGGAACACACACATTATAAAGAAATCACATTAGGATTCTCTTTTTACGCTGTTCCTTAAAACACTAGTGCTTAGGAAATCTATTGGAGGCAGAAGCAGTCAAGGGTAGCCTAGGGTTAGGGTTAGGCTTAGGGTTAGGCTTAGGGTACGGCTTAGGTTACGGGTTCGGGGAGGGCTTCGGCTACGGCGTAGGGTATGGGTTAGGGTTAGGCTTAGGGTTAGTGTTAGGGTTAGGGCTCGGTTTAGGGTATTGTTTAGGATTAGGGTACATGTTAGGGTTAGGGTAAGGGTTAGGGTTAGGGTACGCGTTAGTGTTAGGGTAGTTATTAAACCTATCCCACTCTCTAGATACCCCTTAGCACGTAATGAATATTATTTGGGGGTCCAGCCATGGAGAAGAGTTTAGACACTAGGATAAGATAAGGAACACACCCATGATAAAGAAATCACAATAGGATTCTCTTTTGAAGCTGTTCCTTAAAACACTAGTGCTTAGGAAATCTATTGGAGGCAGAAGCAGTCAAGGGTAGCCTAGGGTTAGGGTTAGGCTTAGGGTAAGGCTTAGGGTACGGGTTCGGGGAGGGCTTCGGGTACGGTGTAGTGTATGGGTTAGGGTTAGGTTTAGGGTTAGTGTTAGGGTTAGGGCTCGGTTTAGGGTACGGTTTAGGATTAGGGTACGTGTTAGGGTTAGGGTAGGGGTTAGGGTTAGGGTACGTGTTAGGGTTAGGGTTATTAAACCTATCCCACCCTCTAGATACCCCTTAGCACGTAAAGGAATATTATTTGGGCATCCAGCCATGGAGAAGAGTTTAGACACTAGGATAAGATAAGGAACACACACATTATAAAGAAATCACATTAGGATTCTCTTTTTCTGCTCTTCCTTAAAACACTAGTGCTTAGGAAATCTATTGGAGGCAGAAGCAGTCAAGGGTAGCCTAGGGTTAGGGTTAGGCTTAGGGTAAGGCTTAGGGTACGGGTTCGGGGAGGGCTTCGGGTACGGTGTAGTGTATGAGTTAGGGTTAGGGTTAGGGTTAGTGTTAATGTTAGGGCTCGGTTTAGTGTACGGCTTAGGATTAGGGTACGTGTTAGGGTTAGGGTAGGGGTTAGGGTTAGGGTACGCATTAGGGTTAGGGTAGTTATTAATCCTATCCCACTCTCTAGATACCCCTTAGCACGTAAAGGAATATTATTTGGGGGTCCAGCCATGGAGAAGAGTTTAGACACTAGGCTAAGATAAGGAACACACCCTTTATAGAGAAATCACATTAGGATTCTCTTTTTAAGCTGTTCCTTAAAACACTAGTGCTTAGGAAATCTATTGGAGGCAGAAGGAGCCAAGGGTAGCCTAGTGTTAGGGTTAGGCTTAGGGTTAGGCTAAGGGTACGGCTTAGGTTACGGGTTCGGGGAGGTCTTAGGGTACGGCGTAGGGTATGGGTTAGGGTTAGGTTTAGTGTTAGGGTTAGGGCTCGGTTTAGGGTACGGTTTAGTTTTAGGGTACGTGTTAGGGTTAGGGTAGGGGTTAGGGTTAGGGTACGTGTTAGGGTTAGGGTAGTTATTAAACCTATCCCACTCTCTAGATACCCCTTAGCACGTAAAGGAATATTATTTGGGGGTCCACCCATGAAGAAGAGTTTAGACACTAACATAATATAAGGAACACACACATTATAAAGAAATCACATTAGGATTCTCTTTTTACGCTGTTCCTTAAAACACTAGTGCTTAGGAAATCTATTGGAGGCAGAAGCAGTCAAGGGTAGCCTAGGTTTAGGGTTAGGCTTAGGGTTAGGCTTAGGGTACGGCTTAGGTTACGGGTTCGGGGAGGGCTTCGGCTACGGCGTAGGGTATGGGTTAGGGTTAGGCTTAGGGTTAGTGTTAGGGTTAGGGCTCGGTTTAGGGTATTGTTTAGGATTAGGGTACATGTTAGGGTTAGGGTAAGGGTTAGGGTTAGGGTACGCGTTAGGGTTAGGGTAGTTATTAAACCTATCCCACTCTATATACCCTTTAGCACGTAAAGGAATATTATTTGGGGGTCCACCCATGAAGAAGAGTTTAGACACTAAGATAATATAAGGAACACACACATTATAAAGAAATCACATTAGGATTCTCTTTTTAAGCTGTTCCTTAAAACACTAGTGCTTAGGAAATCTATTGGAGGCAGAAGCAGTCAAGGGTAGCCTAGGGTTAGGTTTAGGCTTAGGGTTAGGCTTAGGGTACGGCTTAGGTTACGGGTTCGGGGAGGACTTCGGGTACGGCGTAGGGTATGGGTTAGGGTTAGGGTTAGGGTTAGTGTTAGGGTTAGGGCTCGGTTTAGGGTATTGGTTAGGATTAGGGTACGTGTTACGGTTAGTGTAAGGGTTAGGGTTAGGGTACGCGTTAGTGTTAGGGTAGTTATTAAACCTAACCCACTCTCTAGATACCCCTTAGCACGTAAAGGAATATTATTTGGAGGTCCAGCCATGGAGAAGAGTTTCGACACTAGGATAAGATAAGGAACACACCCATTATAAATAAATCACATTAGGATTCTCTTTTTAAGCTGTTCCTTAAAACACTAGTGCTTAGGAAATCTATTGGAGGCAGAAGCAGTCAAGGGTAGCCTAGGGTTAGGGTTAGGCTTAGGGTAAGGCTTAGGGTACGGGTTCGGGGAGGGCTTCGGATACCGTGTAGTGTATGGGTTAGGGTTAGGGTTAGTGTTAGGGTTAGGGCTCGGTTTAGGGTACGGTTTAGGATTAGGGTACGTTTTAGGGTTAGGGTAGGGGTTAGGGTTAGGGTACGTGTTAGGGTTAGGGTTATTAAACCTATCCCACTCTCTATATACCCCTTAGCACGTAAAGGAATATTATTTGGGGATCCAGCCATGGAGAAGAGTTTAGAAACTAGGATAAGATAAGGAACACACACATTATAAAGAAATCACATTAGGATTCTCTTTTTCAGCTCTTCCTTAAAACACTAGTGCTTAGGAAATCTATTGGAGGCAGAAGCAGTCAAGGGTAGCCTAGGGTTAGGATTAGGCTTAGGGTTAGGCTTAGGGTACGGCTTAGGTTACGGGTTCGGGGAAGGCTTCGGGTACGGCGTAGGGTATGGGTTAGGGTTAGGCTTAGGGTTAGTGTTAGGGTTAGGGCTCGGTTTAGGGTATTGTTTAGGATTAGGGTACATGTTAGGGTTAGGGTAAGGGTTAGGGTTAGGGTACGCGTTAGGGTTAGGGTAGTTATTAAACCTATCCCACTCTATACACCCCTTAGCACGTAAAGGAATATTATTTGGGGGTGCAGCAATGGAGAAGAGTTTAGACACTAGGATAAGATAAGGAACACACCCATTATAAAGAAATCACATTAGGATTCTCTTTTTAAGCTGTTCCTTAAAACACTAGTGCTTAGGAAATCTATTGGAGGCAGAAGCAGTCAAGGGTAGCCTAGGGTTAGGGTTAGGCTTAGGGTTAGGATTAGGATACGGCTTACGGTACGGGTTTGGAGAGGGCTTCAGGTACGGCGTAGGGTATGGGTTAGGATTAGGGTTTTGGTTAGTGTTAGGGTTAGGGCTCCATTTAGGGTACGGGTTATGATTAGGGTACGTGTTAGGGTTAGGGTAGGGGTTAGGGTTAGGGTTCTTATTAAACCTATCCCACTCTCTAGATACACCTTAGCACGTAAAGGAATATTATTTGGGGGTCCACCCATGAAGAAGAGTTTAGACATTAAGATAATATAAGGAACACACACATTATAAAGAAATCACATTAGGATTCTCTTTTTAAGCTGTTCCTTAAAACACTACTGCTTAGGAAATCTATTGGAGGCAGAAGCAGTCAAGGGTAGCCTAGCGTTAGGGTTAGACTTAGGGTACGGCTTAGGGTACGGCTTACGGTACGGGTTCGGGGAGGGCTTCGGGTACGGCGTAGGGTATGGGTTAAGGTTAGGGTTAGGGTTAGTGTTAGGGTTAGGGCTCGGTTTAGTGTATTGGTTAGGATTAGGGTACGTGTTAGGGTTAGGGTAAGGGTTAGGGTTAGGGTATGCGTTAGTGTTAGGGTAGTTATTAAACCTATCCCACTCTCTAGATACCCCTTAGCACGTAAAGGAATATTATTTGGAGGTCCAGCCATGGAGAAGAGTTTAGACACTAGGATAAGATAAGGAACACACCCATTATAAATAAATCACATTAGGATTCTCTGTTTAAGCTGTTCCTTAAATCACTAGTGCTTAGGAAATCTATTGGATGCAGAAGCAGTCAAGGGTAGCCTAGGTTTAGGGTTAGGCTTAGGGTAACGCTTAGGGTACGGGTTCGGGGAGGGCTTCGGGTACGGTGTAGTGTATGGGTTAGGGTTAGGGTTAGGGTTAGTGTTAGGGTTAGGGCTCGGTTTAGGGTACGGTTTAGGATTAGGGTACGTGTTAGGGTTAGGGTAGGGGTTAGGGTTAGGGTACGTGTTAGGGTTAGGGTTATTAAACCTATCCCACTCTCTAGATACCCCTTAGCACGTAAAGGAATATTATTTGGGCATCCAGCCATGGAGAAGAGTTTAGACACTAGGATAAGATTAGGAACACACACATTATAAAGAAATCACATTAGGATTCTCTTTTTCAGCTCTTCCTTAAAACACTAGTGCTTAGGAAATCTATTGGAGGCAGAAGCAGTCAAGGGTAGCCTAGGGTTAGGGTTAGGCTTAGGGTAAGGCTTAGGGTACGGGTTCGGGGAGGGCTTCGGGTACGGTGTAGTGTATGAGTTAGGGTTAGGGTTAGGGTTAGTGTTAATGTTAGGGCTCGGTTTAGTGTACGGCTTAGGATTAGGGTACGTGTTAGGGTTAGGGTAGGGGTTAGGGTTAGGGTACGCATTAGGGTTAGGGTAGTTATTAAACCTATCCCACTCTCTAGATACCCCTTAGCACGTAAAGGAATATTATTTGGGGGTCCAGCCATGGAGAAGAGTTTAGACACTAGTCTAAGATAAGGAACACACCCTTTATAGAGAAATCACATTAGGATTCTCTTTTTAAGCTGTTCCTTAAAACACTAGTGCTTAGGAAATCTATTGGAGACAGAAGGAGTCAAGGGTAGCCTAGTGTTAGGGTTAGGCTTAGGGTTAGGCTAAGGGTACGGCTTAGGGTACTGGTTCGGGGAGGTCTTCGGGTACGGCGTAGGGTATGGGTTAGGGTTAGGGTTAGTGTTAGGGTTAGGGCTCGGTTTAGAGTACGGTTTAGTTTTAGGGTACGTGTTAGGGTTAGGGTAGGGGTTAGGGTTAGGGTACGTGTTAGTGTTAGGGTAGTTATTAAACCTATCCCACTCTCTAGATACCCCTTAGCACGTAAAGGAATATTATTTGGGGGTCCACCCATGAAGAAGAGTTTAGACACTAAGATAATATAAGGAACACACACATTATAAAGAAATCACATTAGGATTCTCTTTTTACGCTGTTCCTTAAAACACTAGTGCTTAGGAAATCTATTGGAGGCAGAAGCAGTCAAGGGTAGCCTAGGGTTAGGGTTAGGCTTAGGGTTAGGCTTAGGGTACGGCTTAGGTTACGGGTTCGGGGAGGGCTTCGGGTACGGCGTAGGGTATGGGTTAGGGTTAGGCTTAGGGTTAGTGTTAGGGTTAGGGCTCGGTTTAGGGTATTGTTTAGGATTAGGGTACATGTTAGGGTTAGGGTAAGGGTTAGGGTTAGGGTACGCGTTAGGGTTAGGGTAGTTATCAAACCTATCCCACTCTATATACCCCTTAGCACGTAAAGGAATATTATTTGGGGGTCCAGCAATGGAGAAGAGTTTAGACACTAGGATAATATAAGGAACACACCCATTATAAAGAAATCACATTAGGATTCTCTTTTTAAGCTGTTCCTTAAAACACTAGTGCTTAGGAAATCTATTGGAGGCAGAAGCAGTCAAGGGTAGCCTAGGGTTAGGTTTAGGCTTAGGGTTAGGCTTAGGGTACGGCTTAGGTTACGGGTTCGGGGAGGACTTCGGGTACGGCGTAGGGTATGGGTTAGGGTTAGGGTTAGGGTTAGTGTTAGGGTTAGGGCTCGGTTTAGGGTATTGTTTAGGATTAGGGTACGTGTTAGGGTTAGGATAGGGGTTAGAGTTAGGGTACGCGTTAGGGTTAGGGTAGTTATTAAACCTATCCCACTCTCTAGATACCCCTTAGCACGTAAAGGAATATTATTTGGGGGTCCAGCCATGGAGAAGAGTTAAACACTAGGATAAGATAAGGAACACACCCATTATAAAGAAATCACATTAGGATTCTCTTTTTAAGCTGTTCCTTAAAACACTAGTGCTTAGGAAATCTATTGGAGGCAGAAGCAGTCAAGGGTAGCCTAGGGTTAGGGTTAGGCTTAGGTTTAGGATTAGGATACGGCTTAAGGTACGGGTTCAGAGAGGGCTTCAGGTACGGCGTAGGGTATGGGTTAGGGTTAGGGTTAGGGTTAGTGTTAGGGTTAGGGCTCGGTTTAGGGTACGGTTTAGGATTAGGGTACGTGTTAGGGTTAGGGTAGGGGTTAGGGTTAGGGTACGTGTTAGGGTTAGGGTTATTAAACCTATCCCACCCTCTAGATACCCCTTAGCACGTAAAGGAATATTATTTGGGCATCCAGCCATGGAGAAGAGTTTAGACACTAGGATAAGATAAGGAACACACACATTATAAAGAAATCACATTAGGATTCTCTTTTTCTGCTCTTCCTTAAAACACTAGTGCTTAGGAAATCTATTGGAGGCAGAAGCAGTCAAGGGTAGCCTAGGGTTAGGGTTAGGCTTAGGGTAAGGCTTAGGGTACGGGTTCGGGGAGGGCTTCGGGTACGGTGTAGTGTATGAGTTAGGGTTAGGGTTAGGGTTAGTGTTAATGTTAGGGCTCGGTTTAGTGTACGGCTTAGGATTAGGGTACGTGTTAGGGTTAGGGTAGGGGTTAGGGTTAGGGTACGTGTTAGGGTTAGGGTTATTAAACCTATCCCACTCTCTATATACCCCTTAGCACGTAAAGGAATATTATTTGGGGATCCAGCCATGGAGAAGAGTTTAGAAACTAGGATAAGATAAGGAACACACACATTATAAAGAAATCACATTAGGATTCTCTTTTTCAGCTCTTCCTTAAAACACTAGTGCTTAGGAAATCTATTGGAGGCAGAAGCAGTCAAGGGTAGCCTAGGGTTAGGATTAGGCTTAGGGTTAGGCTTAGGGTACGGCTTAGGTTACGGGTTCGGGGAAGGCTTCGGGTACGGCGTAGGGTATGGGTTAGGGTTAGGCTTAGGGTTAGTGTTAGGGTTAGGGCTCGGTTTAGGGTATTGTTTAGGATTAGGGTACATGTTAGGGTTAGGGTAAGGGTTAGGGTTAGGGTACGCGTTAGGGTTAGGGTAGTTATTAAACCTATCCCACTCTATACACCCCTTAGCACGTAAAGGAATATTATTTGGGGGTGCAGCAATGGAGAAGAGTTTAGACACTAGGATAAGATAAGGAACACACCCATTATAAAGAAATCACATTAGGATTCTCTTTTTAAGCTGTTCCTTAAAACACTAGTGCTTAGGAAATCTATTGGAGGCAGAAGCAGTCAAGGGTAGCCTAGGGTTAGGGTTAGGCTTAGGGTTAGGATTAGGATACGGCTTACGGTACGGGTTTGGAGAGGGCTTCAGGTACGGCGTAGGGTATGGGTTAGGATTAGGGTTTTGGTTAGTGTTAGGGTTAGGGCTCCATTTAGGGTACGGGTTATGATTAGGGTACGTGTTAGGGTTAGGGTAGGGGTTAGGGTTAGGGTTCTTATTAAACCTATCCCACTCTCTAGATACACCTTAGCACGTAAAGGAATATTATTTGGGGGTCCACCCATGAAGAAGAGTTTAGACATTAAGATAATATAAGGAACACACACATTATAAAGAAATCACATTAGGATTCTCTTTTTAAGCTGTTCCTTAAAACACTACTGCTTAGGAAATCTATTGGAGGCAGAAGCAGTCAAGGGTAGCCTAGCGTTAGGGTTAGACTTAGGGTACGGCTTAGGGTACGGCTTACGGTACGGGTTCGGGGAGGGCTTCGGGTACGGCGTAGGGTATGGGTTAAGGTTAGGGTTAGGGTTAGTGTTAGGGTTAGGGCTCGGTTTAGTGTATTGGTTAGGATTAGGGTACGTGTTAGGGTTAGGGTAAGGGTTAGGGTTAGGGTATGCGTTAGTGTTAGGGTAGTTATTAAACCTATCCCACTCTCTAGATACCCCTTAGCACGTAAAGGAATATTATTTGGAGGTCCAGCCATGGAGAAGAGTTTAGACACTAGGATAAGATAAGGAACACACCCATTATAAATAAATCACATTAGGATTCTCTGTTTAAGCTGTTCCTTAAATCACTAGTGCTTAGGAAATCTATTGGATGCAGAAGCAGTCAAGGGTAGCCTAGGTTTAGGGTTAGGCTTAGGGTAACGCTTAGGGTACGGGTTCGGGGAGGGCTTCGGGTACGGTGTAGTGTATGGGTTAGGGTTAGGGTTAGGGTTAGTGTTAGGGTTAGGGCTCGGTTTAGGGTACGGTTTAGGATTAGGGTACGTGTTAGGGTTAGGGTAGGGGTTAGGGTTAGGGTACGTGTTAGGGTTAGGGTTATTAAACCTATCCCACTCTCTAGATACCCCTTAGCACGTAAAGGAATATTATTTGGGCATCCAGCCATGGAGAAGAGTTTAGACACTAGGATAAGATTAGGAACACACACATTATAAAGAAATCACATTAGGATTCTCTTTTTCAGCTCTTCCTTAAAACACTAGTGCTTAGGAAATCTATTGGAGGCAGAAGCAGTCAAGGGTAGCCTAGGGTTAGGGTTAGGCTTAGGGTAAGGCTTAGGGTACGGGTTCGGGGAGGGCTTCGGGTACGGTGTAGTGTATGAGTTAGGGTTAGGGTTAGGGTTAGTGTTAATGTTAGGGCTCGGTTTAGTGTACGGCTTAGGATTAGGGTACGTGTTAGGGTTAGGGTAGGGGTTAGGGTTAGGGTACGCATTAGGGTTAGGGTAGTTATTAAACCTATCCCACTCTCTAGATACCCCTTAGCACGTAAAGGAATATTATTTGGGGGTCCAGCCATGGAGAAGAGTTTAGACACTAGT
Organism: Balaenoptera physalus; assembly: GCF_965194825.1. NCBI lineage: Eukaryota > Metazoa > Chordata > Mammalia > Artiodactyla > Balaenopteridae > Balaenoptera > Balaenoptera physalus. The sequence goes on from NW_028126467.1 coordinate 1,965,483, forward strand.
CTAAGATAAGGAACACACCCTTTATAGAGAAATCACATTAGGATTCTCTTTTTAAGCTGTTCCTTAAAACACTAGTGCTTAGGAAATCTATTGGAGACAGAAGGAGTCAAGGGTAGCCTAGTGTTAGGGTTAGGCTTAGGGTTAGGCTAAGGGTACGGCTTAGGGTACTGGTTCGGGGAGGTCTTCGGGTACGGCGTAGGGTATGGGTTAGGGTTAGGGTTAGTGTTAGGGTTAGGGCTCGGTTTAGAGTACGGTTTAGTTTTAGGGTACGTGTTAGGGTTAGGGTAGGGGTTAGGGTTAGGGTACGTGTTAGTGTTAGGGTAGTTATTAAACCTATCCCACTCTCTAGATACCCCTTAGCACGTAAAGGAATATTATTTGGGGGTCCACCCATGAAGAAGAGTTTAGACACTAAGATAATATAAGGAACACACACATTATAAAGAAATCACATTAGGATTCTCTTTTTACGCTGTTCCTTAAAACACTAGTGCTTAGGAAATCTATTGGAGGCAGAAGCAGTCAAGGGTAGCCTAGGGTTAGGGTTAGGCTTAGGGTTAGGCTTAGGGTACGGCTTAGGTTACGGGTTCGGGGAGGGCTTCGGGTACGGCGTAGGGTATGGGTTAGGGTTAGGCTTAGGGTTAGTGTTAGGGTTAGGGCTCGGTTTAGGGTATTGTTTAGGATTAGGGTACATGTTAGGGTTAGGGTAAGGGTTAGGGTTAGGGTACGCGTTAGGGTTAGGGTAGTTATCAAACCTATCCCACTCTATATACCCCTTAGCACGTAAAGGAATATTATTTGGGGGTCCAGCAATGGAGAAGAGTTTAGACACTAGGATAATATAAGGAACACACCCATTATAAAGAAATCACATTAGGATTCTCTTTTTAAGCTGTTCCTTAAAACACTAGTGCTTAGGAAATCTATTGGAGGCAGAAGCAGTCAAGGGTAGCCTAGGGTTAGGTTTAGGCTTAGGGTTAGGCTTAGGGTACGGCTTAGGTTACGGGTTCGGGGAGGACTTCGGGTACGGCGTAGGGTATGGGTTAGGGTTAGGGTTAGGGTTAGTGTTAGGGTTAGGGCTCGGTTTAGGGTATTGTTTAGGATTAGGGTACGTGTTAGGGTTAGGATAGGGGTTAGAGTTAGGGTACGCGTTAGGGTTAGGGTAGTTATTAAACCTATCCCACTCTCTAGATACCCCTTAGCACGTAAAGGAATATTATTTGGGGGTCCAGCCATGGAGAAGAGTTAAACACTAGGATAAGATAAGGAACACACCCATTATAAAGAAATCACATTAGGATTCTCTTTTTAAGCTGTTCCTTAAAACACTAGTGCTTAGGAAATCTATTGGAGGCAGAAGCAGTCAAGGGTAGCCTAGGGTTAGGGTTAGGCTTAGGTTTAGGATTAGGATACGGCTTAAGGTACGGGTTCAGAGAGGGCTTCAGGTACGGCGTAGGGTATGGGTTAGGGTTAGGGTTAGGGTTAGTGTTAGGGTTAGGGCTCGGTTTAGGGTACGGTTTAGGATTAGGGTACGTGTTAGGGTTAGGGTAGGGGTTAGGGTTAGGGTACGTGTTAGGGTTAGGGTTATTAAACCTATCCCACCCTCTAGATACCCCTTAGCACGTAAAGGAATATTATTTGGGCATCCAGCCATGGAGAAGAGTTTAGACACTAGGATAAGATAAGGAACACACACATTATAAAGAAATCACATTAGGATTCTCTTTTTCTGCTCTTCCTTAAAACACTAGTGCTTAGGAAATCTATTGGAGGCAGAAGCAGTCAAGGGTAGCCTAGGGTTAGGGTTAGGCTTAGGGTAAGGCTTAGGGTACGGGTTCGGGGAGGGCTTCGGGTACGGTGTAGTGTATGAGTTAGGGTTAGGGTTAGGGTTAGTGTTAATGTTAGGGCTCGGTTTAGTGTACGGCTTAGGATTAGGGTACGTGTTAGGGTTAGGGTAGGGGTTAGGGTTAGGGTACGCATTAGGGTTAGGGTAGTTATTAATCCTATCCCACTCTCTAGATACCCCTTAGCACGTAAAGGAATATTATTTGGGGGTCCAGCCATGGAGAAGAGTTTAGACACTAGGCTAAGATAAGGAACACACCCTTTATAGAGAAATCACATTAGGATTCTCTTTTTAAGCTGTTCCTTAAAACACTAGTGCTTAGGAAATCTATTGGAGGCAGAAGGAGCCAAGGGTAGCCTAGTGTTAGGGTTAGGCTTAGGGTTAGGCTAAGGGTACGGCTTAGGTTACGGGTTCGGGGAGGTCTTAGGGTACGGCGTAGGGTATGGGTTAGGGTTAGGTTTAGTGTTAGGGTTAGGGCTCGGTTTAGGGTACGGTTTAGTTTTAGGGTACGTGTTAGGGTTAGGGTAGGGGTTAGGGTTAGGGTACGTGTTAGGGTTAGGGTAGTTATTAAACCTATCCCACTCTCTAGATACCCCTTAGCACGTAAAGGAATATTATTTGGGGGTCCACCCATGAAGAAGAGTTTAGACACTAAGATAATATAAGGAACACACACATTATAAAGAAATCACATTAGGATTCTCTTTTTACGCTGTTCCTTAAAACACTAGTGCTTAGGAAATCTATTGGAGGCAGAAGCAGTCAAGGGTAGCCTAGGTTTAGGGTTAGGCTTAGGGTTAGGCTTAGGGTACGGCTTAGGTTACGGGTTCGGGGAGGGCTTCGGCTACGGCGTAGGGTATGGGTTAGGGTTAGGCTTAGGGTTAGTGTTAGGGTTAGGGCTCGGTTTAGGGTATTGTTTAGGATTAGGGTACATGTTAGGGTTAGGGTAAGGGTTAGGGTTAGGGTACGCGTTAGGGTTAGGGTAGTTATTAAACCTATCCCACTCTATATACCCTTTAGCACGTAAAGGAATATTATTTGGGGGTCCACCCATGAAGAAGAGTTTAGACACTAAGATAATATAAGGAACACACACATTATAAAGAAATCACATTAGGATTCTCTTTTTAAGCTGTTCCTTAAAACACTAGTGCTTAGGAAATCTATTGGAGGCAGAAGCAGTCAAGGGTAGCCTAGGGTTAGGTTTAGGCTTAGGGTTAGGCTTAGGGTACGGCTTAGGTTACGGGTTCGGGGAGGACTTCGGGTACGGCGTAGGGTATGGGTTAGGGTTAGGGTTAGGGTTAGTGTTAGGGTTAGGGCTCGGTTTAGGGTATTGGTTAGGATTAGGGTACGTGTTACGGTTAGTGTAAGGGTTAGGGTTAGGGTACGCGTTAGTGTTAGGGTAGTTATTAAACCTAACCCACTCTCTAGATACCCCTTAGCACGTAAAGGAATATTATTTGGAGGTCCAGCCATGGAGAAGAGTTTCGACACTAGGATAAGATAAGGAACACACCCATTATAAATAAATCACATTAGGATTCTCTTTTTAAGCTGTTCCTTAAAACACTAGTGCTTAGGAAATCTATTGGAGGCAGAAGCAGTCAAGGGTAGCCTAGGGTTAGGGTTAGGCTTAGGGTAAGGCTTAGGGTACGGGTTCGGGGAGGGCTTCGGATACCGTGTAGTGTATGGGTTAGGGTTAGGGTTAGTGTTAGGGTTAGGGCTCGGTTTAGGGTACGGTTTAGGATTAGGGTACGTTTTAGGGTTAGGGTAGGGGTTAGGGTTAGGGTACGTGTTAGGGTTAGGGTTATTAAACCTATCCCACTCTCTATATACCCCTTAGCACGTAAAGGAATATTATTTGGGGATCCAGCCATGGAGAAGAGTTTAGAAACTAGGATAAGATAAGGAACACACACATTATAAAGAAATCACATTAGGATTCTCTTTTTCAGCTCTTCCTTAAAACACTAGTGCTTAGGAAATCTATTGGAGGCAGAAGCAGTCAAGGGTAGCCTAGGGTTAGGGTTAGGCTTAGGGTTAGGCTTAGGGTACGGCTTAGGTTACGGGTTCGGGGAAGGCTTCGGGTACGGCGTAGGGTATGGGTTAGGGTTAGGCTTAGGGTTAGTGTTAGGGTTAGGGCTCGGTTTAGGGTATTGTTTAGGATTAGGGTACATGTTAGGGTTAGGGTAAGGGTTAGGGTTAGGGTACGCGTTAGGGTTAGGGTAGTTATTAAACCTATCCCACTCTATACACCCCTTAGCACGTAAAGGAATATTATTTGGGGGTGCAGCAATGGAGAAGAGTTTAGACACTAGGATAAGATAAGGAACACACCCATTATAAAGAAATCACATTAGGATTCTCTTTTTAAGCTGTTCCTTAAAACACTAGTGCTTAGGAAATCTATTGGAGGCAGAAGCAGTCAAGGGTAGCCTAGGGTTAGGGTTAGGCTTAGGGTTAGGATTAGGATACGGCTTACGGTACGGGTTTGGAGAGGGCTTCAGGTACGGCGTAGGGTATGGGTTAGGATTAGGGTTTTGGTTAGTGTTAGGGTTAGGGCTCCATTTAGGGTACGGGTTATGATTAGGGTACGTGTTAGGGTTAGGGTAGGGGTTAGGGTTAGGGTTCTTATTAAACCTATCCCACTCTCTAGATACACCTTAGCACGTAAAGGAATATTATTTGGGGGTCCACCCATGAAGAAGAGTTTAGACATTAAGATAATATAAGGAACACACACATTATAAAGAAATCACATTAGGATTCTCTTTTTAAGCTGTTCCTTAAAACACTACTGCTTAGGAAATCTATTGGAGGCAGAAGCAGTCAAGGGTAGCCTAGCGTTAGGGTTAGACTTAGGGTACGGCTTAGGGTACGGCTTACGGTACGGGTTCGGGGAGGGCTTCGGGTACGGCGTAGGGTATGGGTTAAGGTTAGGGTTAGGGTTAGTGTTAGGGTTAGGGCTCGGTTTAGTGTATTGGTTAGGATTAGGGTACGTGTTAGGGTTAGGGTAAGGGTTAGGGTTAGGGTATGCGTTAGTGTTAGGGTAGTTATTAAACCTATCCCACTCTCTAGATACCCCTTAGCACGTAAAGGAATATTATTTGGAGGTCCAGCCATGGAGAAGAGTTTAGACACTAGGATAAGATAAGGAACACACCCATTATAAATAAATCACATTAGGATTCTCTGTTTAAGCTGTTCCTTAAATCACTAGTGCTTAGGAAATCTATTGGATGCAGAAGCAGTCAAGGGTAGCCTAGGTTTAGGGTTAGGCTTAGGGTAACGCTTAGGGTACGGGTTCGGGGAGGGCTTCGGGTACGGTGTAGTGTATGGGTTAGGGTTAGGGTTAGGGTTAGTGTTAGGGTTAGGGCTCGGTTTAGTGTACGGCTTAGGATTAGGGTACGTGTTAGGGTTAGGGTAGGGGTTAGGGTTAGGGTACGCATTAGGGTTAGGGTAGTTATTAAACCTATCCCACTCTCTAGATACCCCTTAGCACGTAAAGGAATATTATTTGGGGGTCCAGCCATGGAGAAGAGTTTAGACACTAGTCTAAGATAAGGAACACACCCTTTATAGAGAAATCACATTAGGATTCTCTTTTTAAGCTGTTCCTTAAAACACTAGTGCTTAGGAAATCTATTGGAGGCAGAAGGAGTCAAGGGTAGCCTAGTGTTAGGGTTAGGCTTAGGGTTAGGCTAAGGGTACGGCTTAGGGTACTGGTTCGGGGAGGTCTTCGGGTACGGCGTAGGGTATGGGTTAGGGTTAGGGTTAGTGTTAGGGTTAGGGCTCGGTTTAGAGTACGGTTTAGTTTTAGGGTACGTGTTAGGGTTAGGGTAGGGGTTAGGGTTAGGGTACGTGTTAGTGTTAGGGTAGTTATTAAACCTATCCCACTCTCTAGATACCCCTTAGCACGTAAAGGAATATTATTTGGGGGTCCACCCATGAAGAAGAGTTTAGACACTAAGATAATATAAGGAACACACACATTATAAAGAAATCACATTAGGATTCTCTTTTTACGCTGTTCCTTAAAACACTAGTGCTTAGGAAATCTATTGGAGGCAGAAGCAGTCAAGGGTAGCCTAGGGTTAGGGTTAGGCTTAGGGTTAGGCTTAGGGTACGGCTTAGGTTACGGGTTCGGGGAGGGCTTCGGGTACGGCGTAGGGTATGGGTTAGGGTTAGGCTTAGGGTTAGTGTTAGGGTTAGGGCTCGGTTTAGGGTATTGTTTAGGATTAGGGTACATGTTAGGGTTAGGGTAAGGGTTAGGGTTAGGGTACGCGTTAGGGTTAGGGTAGTTATCAAACCTATCCCACTCTATATACCCCTTAGCACGTAAAGGAATATTATTTGGGGGTCCAGCAATGGAGAAGAGTTTAGACACTAGGATAATATAAGGAACACACCCATTATAAAGAAATCACATTAGGATTCTCTTTTTAAGCTGTTCCTTAAAACACTAGTGCTTAGGAAATCTATTGGAGGCAGAAGCAGTCAAGGGTAGCCTAGGGTTAGGTTTAGGCTTAGGGTTAGGCTTAGGGTACGGCTTAGGTTACGGGTTCGGGGAGGACTTCGGGTACGGCGTAGGGTATGGGTTAGGGTTAGGGTTAGGGTTAGTGTTAGGGTTAGGGCTCGGTTTAGGGTATTGTTTAGGATTAGGGTACGTGTTAGGGTTAGGATAGGGGTTAGAGTTAGGGTACGCGTTAGGGTTAGGGTAGTTATTAAACCTATCCCACTCTCTAGATACCCCTTAGCACGTAAAGGAATATTATTTGGGGGTCCAGCCATGGAGAAGAGTTAAACACTAGGATAAGATAAGGAACACACCCATTATAAAGAAATCACATTAGGATTCTCTTTTTAAGCTGTTCCTTAAAACACTAGTGCTTAGGAAATCTATTGGAGGCAGAAGCAGTCAAGGGTAGCCTAGGGTTAGGGTTAGGCTTAGGTTTAGGATTAGGATACGGCTTAAGGTACGGGTTCAGAGAGGGCTTCAGGTACGGCGTAGGGTATGGGTTAGGGTTAGGGTTAGGGTTAGTGTTAGGGTTAGGGCTCGGTTTAGTGTATTGGTTAGGATTAGGGTACGTGTTAGGGTTAGGGTAAGGGTTAGGGTTAGGGTATGCGTTAGTGTTAGGGTAGTTATTAAACCTATCCCACTCTCTAGATACCCCTTAGCACGTAAAGGAATATTTTTGGGGGTCCAGCCATGGAGAAGAGTTTAGACACTAGTCTAAGATAAGGAACACACCCTTTATAGAGAAATCACATTAGGATTCTCTTTTTAAGCTGTTCCTTAAAACACTAGTGCTTAGGAAATCTATTGGAGGCAGAAGGAGTCAAGGGTACCCTAGTGTTAGGGTTAGGCTTAGGGTTAGGCTAAGGGTACGGCTTAGGGTACGGGTTCGGGGAGGTCTTCGGGTACGGCGTAGGGTATGGGTTAGGGTTAGGGTTAGTGTTAGGGTTAGGGCTCGGTTTAGGGTACGGTTTAGTTTTAGGGTACGTGTTAGGGTTAGGGTAGGGGTTAGGGTTAGGGTACGTGTTAGTGTTAGGGTAGTTATTAAACCTATCCCACTCTCTAGATACCCCTTAGCACGTAAAAGAATATTATTTGGGGGTCCACCCATGAAGAAGAGTTTAGACACTAAGATAATATAAGGAACACACCCTTTATAGAGAAATCACATTAGGATTCTCTTTTTAAGCTGTTCCTTAAAACACTAGTGCTTAGGAAATCTATTGGAGGCAGAAGCAGTCAAGGGTAGCCTAGGGTTAGGGTTAGGCTTAGGGTAAGGCTTAGGGTACGGGTTCGGGGAGGGCTTCGGGTACGGTGTAGTGTATGGGTTAGGGATAGGGTTAGGGTTAGTGTTAGGGTTAGGGCTCGGTTTAGGGTACGGTTTAGGATTAGGGTACGTGTTAGGGTTAGGGTAGGGGTTAGGGTTAGGGTACGTGTTATGGTTAGGGTTATTAAACCTATCCCACTTTCTATATACCCCTTAGCACGTAAAGGAATATTATTTGAGGATCCAGCCATGGAGAAGAATTTAGACACTAGGATAAGATAAGGAACACACACATTATAAAGAAATCACATTAGGATTCTCTTTTTCAGCTCTTCCTTAAAACACTAGTGCTTAGGAAATCTATTGGAGGCAGAAGCAGTCAAGGGTAGCCTAGGGTTAGGGTTAGGCTTAGGGTAAGGCTTAGGGTACGGGTTCGGGGAGGGCTTCGGGTACGGTGTAGTGTATGAGTTAGGGTTAGGGTTAGGGTTTGTGTTAATGTTAGGGCTCGGTTTAGTGTACGGCTTAGGATTAGGGTACGTGTTAGGGTTAGGGTAGGGGTTAGGGTTAGGGTACGCATTAGGGTTAGGGTAGTTATTAAACCTATCCCACTCTCTAGATACCCCTTAGCACGTAAAGGAATATTATTGGTGGGTCCAGCCATGGAGAAGAGTTTAGACACTAGGCTAAGATAAGGAACACACCCTTTATAGAGAAATCACATTAGGATTCTCTTTTTAAGCTGTTCCTTAAAACACTAGTGCTTAGGAAATCTATTGGAGGCAGAAGCAGTCAAGGGTAGCCTAGGGTTAGCGTTAGGCTTAGGGTTAGGCTTAGGGTACGGCTTAGGGTACGGGTTCGGGGAGGGCTTCGGGTACGGCGTAGGGTATGGGTTAGGGTTAGGGTTAGGGTTAGTGTTAGGGTTAGGGCTCGGTTTAGTGTATTGGTTAGGATTAGGGTACGTGTTAGGGTTAGGGTAAGGGTTAGGGTTAGGGTATGCGTTAGTGTTAGGGTAGTTATTAAACCTATCCCACTCTCTAGATACCCCTTAGCACGTAAAGGAATATTATTTGGGGGTCCAGCCATGGAGAAGAGTTTAGACACTAGTCTAAGATAAGGAACACACCCTTTATAGAGAAATCACATTAGGATTCTCTTTTTAAGCTGTTCCTTAAAACACTAGTGCTTAGGAAATCTATTGGAGGCAGAAGGAGTCAAGGGTAGCCTAGTGTTAGGGTTAGGCTTAGGGTTAGGCTAAGGGTACGGCTTAGGGTACGGGTTCGGGGAGGTCTTCGGGTACGGCGTAGGGTATGGGTTAGGGTTAGGGTTAGTGTTAGGGTTAGGGCTCGGTTTAGGGTACGGGTTAGGATTAGGGTACGTGTTAGGGTTAGGGTAGGGGTTAGGGTTAGGGTACACGTTAGAGTTAGGGTAGTTATTAAACCTATCCCACTCTCTAGATACACCTTAGCACGTAAAGGAATATTATTTGGGGGTCCAGCCATGGAGAAGAGTTTAGACACTAGGATAAATAAGGAACACACCCATTATAAAGAAATCACATTAGGATTCTCTTTTTAAGCTGTTCCTTAAAACACTAGTGCTTAGGAAACCTATTGGAGTCAGAAGCAATCAAGGGTAGCCTAGGGTTAGTGTTAGGCTTAGGGTTAGGCTTAGGATACGGCTTACGGTACGGGTTCGGGGAGGGCTTCGGGTACGGCGTAGCGTATGGGTTAGAGTTAGGGTTAGGGTTAGTGTTAGGGTAGGTCTCGGGTTAGGTTATGGGTTAGGATTAGGGTACGTGTTAGGGTTAGGGTAGGGGTTAGGGTTAGGGTACGCGTTAGAGTTAGGGTACTTATTAAACCTATCCCACTCTCTAGATACACCTTAGCACGTAAAGGAGTATTATTTGGGGGTGCACACATGAAGAAGAGTTTAGACACTAAGATAATATAAGGAACACACACATTATAAAGAAATCACATTGGGATTCTCTTTTTACGCTGTTCCTTAAAACACTAGTGCTTAGGAAATCTATTGGAGGCAGAAGCAGTCAAGGGTAGCCTAGGGTTAGGGTTAGGCTTAGGGTACGGCTTAGGTTAAGGGTTCGGGGAAGGCTTCGGGTACGGCGTAGGGTATGGGTTAGGGTTAGGTTTAGGGTTAGTGTTAGGGTTAGGGCTCGGTTTAGGGTATTGTTTAGGATTAGGGTACATGTTAGGGTTAGGGTAAGGGTTAGGGTTAGGGTACGCGTTAGGGTTAGGGTAGTTATTAAACCTATCCCACTCTATATACCCCTTAGCACGTAAAGGAATATTATTTGGGGGTCCAGCAATGGAGAAGAGTTTAGACACTAGGATAAGATAAGGAACACACCCATTATAAAGAAATAACATTAGGATTCTCTTTTTAAGCTGTTCCTTAAAACACTAATGCTTAGGAAATCTATTGGACGCAGAAGCAGTCAAGGGTAGCATAGGGTGAGGGTTAGGCTTAGGGTTAGGATTAGGATACGGCTTACGGTACGGGTTCGGAGAGGGCTTCAGGTATGGCGTAGGGTATGGGTTAGGGTTAGGGTTTGGGTTAGTGTTAGGGTTAGGGCTCCGTTTAGGGTACGGGTTATGATTAGGGTACGTGTTAGGGTTAGGGTAGGGGTTAGGGTTAGGGTTCTTATTAAACCTATCCCATTCTCTAGATACACCTTAGCACGTAAAGGAATATTATTTGGGGGTCCACCCATGAAGAAGAGTTTAGACACTAAGATAATATAAGGAACACACACATTATAAAGAAATCACATTAGGATTCTCTTTTTAAGCTGTTCCTTAAAACACTAGTGCTTAGGAAATCTATTGGAGGCAGAAGCAGTCAAGGGTAGCCTAGGGTTAGGTTTAGGCTTAGGGTTAGGCTTAGGGTACGGCTTAGGTTACGGGTTCGGGGAGGAATTCGGGTACGGCGTAGGGTATGGGTTAGGGTTAGGGTTAGGGTTAGTGTTAGGGTTAGGGCTCGGTTTAGGGTATTGTTTAGGATTAGGGTACGTGTTAGGGTTAGGGTAGGGGTTAGGGTTAGGGTACGCGTTAGGGTTAGGGTAGTTATTAAACCTATCCCACTCTCTATATACCCCTTAGCACGTAAAGGAATATTATTTGGTGGTCCAGCCATGGAGAAGAGTTTAGACACTAGGATAAGATAAGGAACACACCCATTATAAAGAAATCACATTAGGATTCTCTTTTTAAGCTGTTCCTTAAAACACTACTGCTTAGGAAATCTATTGGAGGCAGAAGCAGTCAAGGGTAGCCTAGGGTTATGGTTAGACTTAGGGTACGGCTTAGGGTACGGCTTAGGGTACGGGTTCGGGGAGGGCTTCGGGTACGGCGTAGGGTATGGGTTAGGTTTAGAGTTAGGGTTAGTGTTAGGGTTAGGGCTCGGTTTAGTGTATTGGTTAGGATTAGGGTACGTGTTAGGGTTAGGGTAAGGGTTAGGGTTAGGGTATGCGTTAGTGTTAGGGTAGTTATTAAACCTATCCCACTCTCTAGATACCCCTTAGCACGTAAAGGAATATTATTTGGAGGTCCAGCCATGGAGAAGAGTTTAGACACTAGGATAAGATAAGGAACACACCCATTATAAATAAATCACATTAGGATTCTCTTTTTAAGCTGTTCCTTAAAACACTAGTGCTTAGGAAATCTATTGGAGGCAGAAGGAGTCAAGGGTAGCCTAGTGTTAGGGTTAGGCTTAGGGTTAGGCTAAGGGTACGGCTTAGGGTACGGGTTCGGGGAGGTCTTCGGGTACGGCGTAGGGTATGGGTTAGGGTTAGGGTTAGTGTTAGGGTTAGGGCTCGGTTTAGGGTACGGTTTAGTTTTAGGGTACGTGTTAGGGTTAGGGTAGGGGTTAGGGTTAGGGTACGTGTTAGTGTTAGGGTAGTTATTAAACCTATCCCACTCTCTAGATACCCCTTAGCACGTAAAAGAATATTATTTGGGGGTCCACCCATGAAGAAGAGTTTAGACACTAAGATAATATAAGGAACACACCCTTTATAGAGAAATCACATTAGGATTCTCTTTTTAAGCTGTTCTTTAAAACACTAGTGCTTAGGAAATCTATTGGAGGCAGAAGCAGTCAAGGGTAGCCTAGGGTTAGGGTTAGGCTTAGGGTAAGGCTTAGGGTACGGGTTCGGGGAGGGCTTCGGGTACGGTGTAGTGTATGGGTTAGGGATAGGGTTAGGGTTAGTGTTAGGGTTAGGGCTCGGTTTAGGGTACGGTTTAGGATTAGGGTACGTGTTAGGGTTAGGGTAGGGGTTAGGGTTAGGGTAGGGGTTAGGGTTAGGGTACGTGTTAGGGTTAGGGTTATTAAACCTATCCCACTTTCTATATACCCCTTAGCACGTAAAGGAATATTATTTGAGGATCCAGCCATGGAGAAGAGTTTAGACACTAGGATAAGATAAGGAACACACACATTATAAAGAAATCACATTAGGATTCTCTTTTTCAGCTCTTCCTTAAAACACTAGTGCTTAGGAAATCTATTGGAGGCAGAAGCAGTCAAGGGTAGCCTAGGGTTAGGGTTAGGCTTAGGGTAAGGCTTAGGGTACGGGTTCGGGGAGGGCTTCGGGTACGGTGTAGTGTATGAGTTAGGGTTAGGGTTAGGGTTTGTGTTAATGTTAGGGCTCGGTTTAGTGTACGGCTTAGGATTAGGGTACGTGTTAGGGTTAGGGTAGGGGTTAGGGTTAGGGTACGCATTAGGGTTAGGGTAGTTATTAAACCTATCCCACTCTCTAGATACCCCTTAGCACGTAAAGGAATATTATTGGTGGGTCCAGCCATGGAGAAGAGTTTAGACACTAGGCTAAGATAAGGAACACACCCTTTATAGAGAAATCACATTAGGATTCTCTTTTTAAGCTGTTCCTTAAAACACTAGTGCTTAGGAAATCTATTGGAGGCAGAAGCAGTCAAGGGTAGCCTAGGGTTAGGGTTAGGCTTAGGGTTAGGCTAAGGGTACGGCTTAGGGTTCGGGTTCGGGGAGGGCTTCGTGTACGGCGTAGGGTATGGGTTAGGGTTAGGGTTAGTGTTAGGGTTAGGGCTCGGTTTAGGGTACGGTTTAGGTTTAGGGTACGTGTTAGGGTTAGGGTAGGGGTTAGGGTTAGGGTACGTGTTAGGGTTAGGGTTGTTATTAAACCTATCCCACTCTCTAGATACCCCTTAGCACGTAAAGGAATATTATTTGGGGGTCCAGCCATGGAGAAGAGTTTAGACACTAGGATAAGATAAGGAACACACCCATTATAAAGAAATCACATTAGGATTCTCTTTTTAAGCTGTTCCTTAAAACACTAGTGCTTAGGAAATCTATTGGAGGCAGAAGCAGTCAAGGGTAGCCTAGGGTTAGGGTTAGGCTTAGGGTTAGGCTTAGGGTACGGCTTAGGGTACGGGTTCGGGGAGGGCTTCGGGTACGGCGTAGGGTATGGGTTAGGGTTAGGGTTAGGGTTAGTGTTAGGGTTAGGGCTCGATTTAGGGAACGGTTTAGGATTAGGGTACGTGTTAGGGTTAGGGTAGGGGTTAGGGTTAGGGTACGTGTTAGGGTTAGGGTAGTTATTAAACCTATCCCACTCTCTAGATACACCTTAGCACGTAAAGGAATATTATTTGGGGGTCCAGCCATGGAGAAGAGTTTAGACACTAAGATAATATAAGGAACACACACATTATAAAGAAATCACATTAGGATTCTCTTTTTAAGCTGTTCCTTAAAACACTAGTGCGTAGGAAATCTATTGGAGGCAGAAGCAGTCAAGGGTAGCCTAGGGTTAGGGTTCGGCTTAGGGTTAGGCTTAGGGTACGGCTTAGGGTACGGCTTTGGGGAGGGCTTCGGATACGGCGTAGGGTATGGGTTAGGGTTAGGCTTAGGGTTAGTGTTAGGGTTAGGGCTCGGTTTAGGGTATTGTTTAGGATTAGGGTACGTGTTAGGGTTAGGGTAGGGGTTAGGGTTAGGGTACGTGTTAGGGTTAGGGTAGTTATTAAACCTATCCCACTCTCTAGATACACCTTAGCACGTAAAGGAATATTATTTGGGGGTCCAGCCATGGAGAAGAGTTTAGACACTAGGATAAATAAGGAACACACCCATTATAAAGAAATCACATTAGGATTCTCTTTTTAAGCTGTTCCTTAAAACACTAGTGCTTAGGAAATCTATTGGAGTCAGAAGCAGTCAAGGGTAGCCTAGGGTTAGGGTTAGGCTTAGGGTTAGGCTTAGGATACGGCTTACGGTACTGGTTCGGGGAGGGCTTCGGGTACGGCGTAGCGTATGGGTTAGAGTTAGGGTTAGGGTTAGTGTTAGGGTAGGTCTCGGGTTAGGTTATGGGTTAGGATTAGGGTACATGTTAGGGTTAGGGTAGGGGTTAGGGTTAGGGTACGCGTTAGAGTTAGGGTACTTATTAAACCTATCCCACTCTCTAGATACACCTTAGCACGTAAAGGAGTATTATTTGGGGCTGCACACATGAAGAAGAGTTTAGACACTAAGATAATATAAGGAACACACACATTATAAAGAAATCACATTAGGATTCTCTTTTTACGCTGTTCCTTAAAACACTAGTGCTTAGGAAATCTATTGGAGGCAGAAGCAGTCAAGGGTAGCCTAGGGTTAGGGTTAGGCTTAGGGTACGGCTTAGGTTAAGGGTTCGGGGAAGGCTTCGGGTACGGCGTAGGGTATGGGTTAGGGTTAGGGTTAGGGTTAGTGTTAGGGTTAGGGCTCGGTTTAGGGTATTGTTTAGGATTAGGGTACGTGTTAGGGTTAGGATAGGGGTTAGGGTTAGGGTACGCGTTAGGGTTAGGGTAGTTATTAAACCTATCCCACTCTCTAGATACCCCTTAGCACGTAAAGGAATATTATTTGGTGGTCCAGCCATGGAGAAGAGTTAAACACTAGGATAAGATAAGGAACACACCCATTATAAAGAAATCACATTAGGATTCTCTTTTTAAGCTGTTCCTTAAAACACTAGTGCTTAGGAAATCTATTGGAGGCAGAAGCAGTCAAGGGTAGCCTAGGTTTAGGTTTAGGCTTAGGTTTAGGATTATGATACGGCTTACGGTACGGGTTCAGAGAGGGCTTCAGGTACGGCGTAGGGTATGGGTTAGGGTTAAGGTTAGGGTTAGTGTTAGGGTTAGGGCTCGGTTTAGTGTATTGGTTAGGATTAGGGTACGTGTTAGGGTTAGGGTAAGGGTTAGGGTTAGGGTATGCGTTAGTGTTAGGGTAGTTATTAAACCTATCCCACTCTCTAGATACCCCTTAGCACGTAAAGGAATATTATTTGGGGTTCCAGCCATGGAGAAGAGTTTAGACACTAGTCTAAGATAAGGAACACACCCTTTATAGAGAAATCACATTAGGATTCTCTTTTTAAGCTGTTCCTTAAAACACTAGTGCTTAGGAAATCTATTGGAGGCAGAAGGAGTCAAGGGTAGCCTAGTGTTAGGGTTAGGCTTAGGGTTAGGCTAAGGGTACGGCTTAGGGTACGGGTTCGGGGAGGTCTTCGGGTACGGCGTAGGGTATGGGTTAGGGTTAGGGTTAGTGTTAGGGTTAGGGCTCGGTTTAGGGTACGGTTTAGTTTTAGGGTACGTGTTAGGGTTAGGGTAGGGGTTAGGGTTAGGGTACGTGTTAGTGTTAGGGTAGTTATTAAACCTATCCCACTCTCTAGATACCCCTTAGCACGTAAAAGAATATTATTTGGGGGTCCACCCATGAAGAAGAGTTTAGACACTAAGATAATATAAGGAACACACCCTTTATAGAGAAATCACATTAGGATTCTCTTTTTAAGCTGTTCCTTAAAACACTAGTGCTTAGGAAATCTATTGGAGGCAGAAGCAGTCAAGGGTAGCCTAGGGTTAGGGTTAGGCTTAGGGTAAGGCTTAGGGTACGGGTTCGGGGAGGGCTTCGGGTACGGTGTAGTGTATGGGTTAGGGATAGGGTTAGGGTTAGTGTTAGGGTTAGGGCTCGGTTTAGGGTACGGTTTAGGATTAGGGTACGTGTTAGGGTTAGGGTAGGGGTTAGGGTTAGGGTACGTGTTAGGGTTAGGGTTATTAAACCTATCCCACTTTCTATATACCCCTTAGCACGTAAAGGAATATTATTTGAGGATCCAGCCATGGAGAAGAGTTTAGACACTAGGATAAGATAAGGAACACACACATTATAAAGAAATCACATTAGGATTCTCTTTTTCAGCTCTTCCTTAAAACACTAGTGCTTAGGAAATCTATTGGAGGCAGAAGCAGTCAAGGGTAGCCTAGGGTTAGGGTTAGGCTTAGGGTAAGGCTTAGGGTACGGGTTCGGGGAGGGCTTCGGGTACGGTGTAGTGTATGAGTTAGGGTTAGGGTTAGGGTTTGTGTTAATGTTAGGGCTCGCTTTAGTGTACGGCTTAGGATTAGGGTACGTGTTAGGGCTAGGGTAGGGGTTAGGGTTAGGGTACTCATTAGGGTTAGGGTAGTTATTAAACCTATCCCACTCTCTAGATACCCCTTAGCACGTAAAGGAATATTATTGGTGGGTCCAGCCATGGAGAAGAGTTTAGACACTAGGCTAAGATAAGGAACACACCCTTTATAGAGAAATCACATTAGGATTCTCTTTTTAAGCTGTTCCTTAAAACACTAGTGCTTAGGAAATCTATTGGAGGCAGAAGCAGTCAAGGGTAGCCTAGGGTTAGCGTTAGGCTTAGGGTTAGGCTTAGGGTACGGCTTAGGGTACGGGTTCGGGGAGGGCTTCGGGTACGGCGTAGGGTATGGGTTAGGGTTAGGGTTAGGGTTAGTGTTAGGGTTAGGGCTCGGTTTAGGGTATTGGTTAGGATTAGGGTACGTGTTAGGGTTAGGGTAGGGGTTAGGGTTACGGTACGCGTTAGGGTTAAGGTAGTTATTAAACCTATCCCACTCTCTAGATACCCCTTAGAACATAAAGTAATATTATTTGGAGGTCCAGCCATGGAGAAGAGTTTAGACACTAGGATAAGATAAGGAACACACACATTATAAAGAAATCACTTTAGGATTCTCTTTTTAAGCTGTTCCTTAAAACACTAGTGCTTAGGAAATCTATTGGCGGCAGAAGCAGTCAAGGGTAGCCTAGGGTTAGGGTTAGGCTTAGGGTAAGGCTTAGGGTACGGGTTCGGGGAGGGCTTCGGATACCGTGTAGTGTATGGGTTAGGGTTAGGGTTAGTGTTAGGGTTAGGGCTCGGTTTAGGGTACGGTTTAGGATTAGGGTACGTTTTAGGGTTAGGGTAGGGGTTAGGGTTAGGGTACGTGTTAGGGTTAGGGTAGTTATTAAACCTATCCCACTCTCTAGATACACCTTAGCACGTAAAGGAATATTATTTGGGGGTCCAGCCATGGAGAAGAGTTTAGACACTAGGATAAATAAGGAACACACCCATTATAAAGAAATCACATTAGGATTCTCTTTTTAAGCTGTTCCTTAAAACACTAGTGCTTAGGAAATCTATTGGAGGCAGAAGCAGTCAAGGGTAGCCTAGGGTTAGGTTTAGGCTTAGGGTTAGGCTTAGGGTACGGCTTAGGTTACGGGTTCGGGGAGGGCTTCGGGTACGGCGTAGGGTATGGGTTAGGGTTAGGGTTGGGGTTAGTGTTAGGGTTAGGTCTCGGTTTAGGGTACGGGTTAGGATTAGGGTACGTGTTAGGGTTAGGGTAGGGGTTAGGGTTAGGGTACACGTTAGAGTTAGGGTAGTTATTAAACCTATCCCACTCTCTAGATACACCTTAGCACGTAAAGGAATATTATTTGGGGGTCCAGCCATGGAGAAGAGTTTAGACACTAAGATAATATAAGGAACACACACATTATAAAGAAATCACATTAGGATTCTCTTTTTAAGCTGTTCCTTAAAACAATAGTGCGTAGGAAATCTATTGGAGGCAGAAGCAGTCAAGGGTAGCCTAGGGTTAGGGTTCGGCTTAGGGTTAGGCTTAGGGTACGGCTTAGGGTACGGGTTTGGGGAGGGCTTCGGATACGGCGTAGGGTATGGGTTAGGGTTAGGGTTAGGGTTAGTGTTAGGGTTAGGGCTCGGTTTAGGGTATTGTTTAGGATTAGGGTACGTGTTAGGGTTAGGGTAGGGGTTAGGGTTAGGGTACGTGTTAGGGTTAGGGTAGTTATTAAACCTATCCCACTCTCTAGATACACCTTAGCACGTAAAGGAATATTATTTGGGGGTCCAGCCATGGAGAAGAGTTTAGACACTAGGATAAATAAGGAACACACCCATTATAAAGAAATCACATTAGGATTCTCTTTTTAAGCTGTTCCTTAAAACACTAGTGCTTAGGAAACCTATTGGAGTCAGAAGCAGTCAAGGGTAGCCTAGGGTTAGTGTTAGGCTTAGGGTTAGGCTTAGGATACGGCTTACGGTACGGGTTCGGGGAGGGCTTCGGGTACGGCGTAGCGTATGGGTTAGAGTTAGGGTTAGGGTTAGTGTTAGGGTAGGTCTCGGGTTAGGTTATGGGTTAGGATTAAGGTACGTGTTAGGGTTAGGGTAGGGGTTAGGGTTAGGGTACGCGTTAGAGTTAGGGTACTTATTAAACCTATCCCACTCTCTAGATACACCTTAGCACGTAAAGGAGTATTATTTGGGAGTGCACACATGAAGAAGAGTTTAGACACTAAGATAATATAAGGAACACACACATTATAAAGAAATCACATTGGGATTCTCTTTTTACGCTGTTCCTTAAAACACTAGTGCTTAGGAAATCTATTGGAGGCAGAAGCAGTCAAGGGTAGCCTAGGGTTAGGGTTAGGCTTAGGGTACGGCTTAGGTTAAGGGTTCGGGGAAGGCTTCGGGTACGGCGTAGGGTATGGGTTAGGGTTAGGGTTAGGGTTAGTGTTAGGGTTAGGGCTCGGTTTAGGGTATTGTTTAGGATTAGGGTACATGTTAGGGTTAGGGTAAGGGTTAGGGTTAGGGTACGCGTTAGGGTTAGGGTAGTTATTAAACCTATCCCACTCTATATACCCCTTAGCACGTAAAGGAATATTATTTGGGGGTCCAGCAATGGAGAAGAGTTTAGACACTAGGATAAGATAAGGAACACACCCATTATAAAGAAATAACATTAGGATTCTCTTTTTAAGCTGTTCCTTAAAACACTAGTGCTTAGGAAATCTATTGGACGCAGAAGCAGTCAAGGGTAGCATAGGGTGAGGGTTAGGCTTAGGGTTAGGATTAGGATACGGCTTACGGTACGGGTTCGGAGAGGGCTTCAGGTGTGGCGTAGGGTATGGGTTAGGGTTAGGGTTTGGGTTAGTGTTAGGGTTAGGGCTCCGTTTAGGGTACGGGTTATGATTAGGGTACGTGTTAGGGTTAGGGTAGGGGTTAGGGTTAGGGTTCTTATTAAACCTATCCCACTCTCTAGATACACCTTAGCACGTAAAGGAATATTATTTGGGGGTCCACCCATGAAGAAGAGTTTAGACACTAAGATAATATAAGGAACACACACATTATAAAGAAATCACATTAGGATTCTCTTTTTAAGCTGTTCCTTAAAACACTAGTGCTTAGGAAATCTATTGGAGGCAGAAGCAGTCAAGGGTAGCCTAGGGTTAGGTTTAGGCTTAGGGTTAGGCTTAGGGTACGGCTTAGGTTACGGGTTCGGGGAGGAATTCGGGTACGGCGTAGGGTATGGGTTAGGGTTAGGGTTAGGGTTAGTGTTAGGGTTAGGGCTCGGTTTAGGGTATTGTTTAGGATTAGGGTACGTGTTAGGGTTAGGGTAGGGGTTAGGGTTAGGGTACGCGTTAGGGTTAGGGTAGTTATTAAACCTATCCCACTCTCTATATACCCCTTAGCACGTAAAGGAATATTATTTGGTGGTCCAGCCATGGAGAAGAGTTTAGACACTAGGATAAGATAAGGAACACACCCATTATAAAGAAATCACATTAGGATTCTCTTTTTAAGCTGTTCCTTAAAACACTACTGCTTAGGAAATCTATTGGAGGCAGAAGCAGTCAAGGGTAGCCTAGGGTTATGGTTAGACTTAGGGTACGGCTTAGGGTACGGCTTAGGGTACGGGTTCGGGGAGGGCTTCGGGTACGGCGTAGGGTATGGGTTAGGTTTAGAGTTAGGGTTAGTGTTAGGGTTAGGGCTCGGTTTAGTGTATTGGTTAGGATTAGGGTACGTGTTAGGGTTAGGGTAAGGGTTAGGGTTAGGGTATGCGTTAGTGTTAGGGTAGTTATTAAACCTATCCCACTCTCTAGATACCCCTTAGCACGTAAAGGAATATTATTTGGAGGTCCAGCCATGGAGAAGAGTTTAGACACTAGGATAAGATAAGGAACACACCCATTATAAATAAATCACATTAGGATTCTCTTTTTAAGCTGTTCCTTAAAACACTAGTGCTTAGGAAATCTATTGGAGGCAGAAGGAGTCAAGGGTAGCCTAGTGTTAGGGTTAGGCTTAGGGTTAGGCTAAGGGTACGGCTTAGGGTACGGGTTCGGGGAGGTCTTCGGGTACGGCGTAGGGTATGGGTTAGGGTTAGGGTTAGTGTTAGGGTTAGGGCTCGGTTTAGGGTACGGTTTAGTTTTAGGGTACGTGTTAGGGTTAGGGTAGGGGTTAGGGTTAGGGTACGTGTTAGTGTTAGGGTAGTTATTAAACCTATCCCACTCTCTAGATACCCCTTAGCACGTAAAAGAATATTATTTGGGGGTCCACCCATGAAGAAGAGTTTAGACACTAAGATAATATAAGGAACACACCCTTTATAGAGAAATCACATTAGGATTCTCTTTTTAAGCTGTTCTTTAAAACACTAGTGCTTAGGAAATCTATTGGAGGCAGAAGCAGTCAAGGGTAGCCTAGGGTTAGGGTTAGGCTTAGGGTAAGGCTTAGGGTACGGGTTCGGGGAGGGCTTCGGGTACGGTGTAGTGTATGGGTTAGGGATAGGGTTAGGGTTAGTGTTAGGGTTAGGGCTCGGTTTAGGGTACGGTTTAGGATTAGGGTACGTGTTAGGGTTAGGGTAGGGGTTAGGGTTAGGGTAGGGGTTAGGGTTAGGGTACGTGTTAGGGTTAGGGTTATTAAACCTATCCCACTTTCTATATACCCCTTAGCACGTAAAGGAATATTATTTGAGGATCCAGCCATGGAGAAGAGTTTAGACACTAGGATAAGATAAGGAACACACACATTATAAAGAAATCACATTAGGATTCTCTTTTTCAGCTCTTCCTTAAAACACTAGTGCTTAGGAAATCTATTGGAGGCAGAAGCAGTCAAGGGTAGCCTAGGGTTAGGGTTAGGCTTAGGGTAAGGCTTAGGGTACGGGTTCGGGGAGGGCTTCGGGTACGGTGTAGTGTATGAGTTAGGGTTAGGGTTAGGGTTTGTGTTAATGTTAGGGCTCGGTTTAGTGTACGGCTTAGGATTAGGGTACGTGTTAGGGTTAGGGTAGGGGTTAGGGTTAGGGTACGCATTAGGGTTAGGGTAGTTATTAAACCTATCCCACTCTCTAGATACCCCTTAGCACGTAAAGGAATATTATTGGTGGGTCCAGCCATGGAGAAGAGTTTAGACACTAGGCTAAGATAAGGAACACACCCTTTATAGAGAAATCACATTAGGATTCTCTTTTTAAGCTGTTCCTTAAAACACTAGTGCTTAGGAAATCTATTGGAGGCAGAAGCAGTCAAGGGTAGCCTAGGGTTAGGGTTAGGCTTAGGGTTAGGCTAAGGGTACGGCTTAGGGTTCGGGTTCGGGGAGGGCTTCGTGTACGGCGTAGGGTATGGGTTAGGGTTAGGGTTAGTGTTAGGGTTAGGGCTCGGTTTAGGGTACGGTTTAGGTTTAGGGTACGTGTTAGGGTTAGGGTAGGGGTTAGGGTTAGGGTACGTGTTAGGGTTAGGGTTGTTATTAAACCTATCCCACTCTCTAGATACCCCTTAGCACGTAAAGGAATATTATTTGGGGGTCCAGCCATGGAGAAGAGTTTAGACACTAGGATAAGATAAGGAACACACCCATTATAAAGAAATCACATTAGGATTCTCTTTTTAAGCTGTTCCTTAAAACACTAGTGCTTAGGAAATCTATTGGAGGCAGAAGCAGTCAAGGGTAGCCTAGGGTTAGGGTTAGGCTTAGGGTTAGGCTTAGGGTACGGCTTAGGGTACGGGTTCGGGGAGGGCTTCGGGTACGGCGTAGGGTATGGGTTAGGGTTAGGGTTAGGGTTAGTGTTAGGGTTAGGGCTCGATTTAGGGTACGGTTTAGGATTAGGGTACGTGTTAGGGTTAGGGTAGGGGTTAGGGTTAGGGTACGTGTTAGGGTTAGGGTAGTTATTAAACCTATCCCACTCTCTAGATACACCTTAGCACGTAAAGGAATATTATTTGGGGGTCCAGCCATGGAGAAGAGTTTAGACACTAAGATAATATAAGGAACACACACATTATAAAGAAATCACATTAGGATTCTCTTTTTAAGCTGTTCCTTAAAACACTAGTGCGTAGGAAATCTATTGGAGGCAGAAGCAGTCAAGGGTAGCCTAGGGTTAGGGTTCGGCTTAGGGTTAGGCTTAGGGTACGGCTTAGGGTACGGCTTTGGGGAGGGCTTCGGATACGGCGTAGGGTATGGGTTAGGGTTAGGCTTAGGGTTAGTGTTAGGGTTAGGGCTC
Source organism: Balaenoptera physalus (assembly GCF_965194825.1). NCBI lineage: Eukaryota > Metazoa > Chordata > Mammalia > Artiodactyla > Balaenopteridae > Balaenoptera > Balaenoptera physalus. The sequence continues at coordinate 1,987,784 of NW_028126467.1, forward strand.
GGTTTAGGGTATTGTTTAGGATTAGGGTACGTGTTAGGGTTAGGGTAGGGGTTAGGGTTAGGGTACGTGTTAGGGTTAGGGTAGTTATTAAACCTATCCCACTCTCTAGATACACCTTAGCACGTAAAGGAATATTATTTGGGGGTCCAGCCATGGAGAAGAGTTTAGACACTAGGATAAATAAGGAACACACCCATTATAAAGAAATCACATTAGGATTCTCTTTTTAAGCTGTTCCTTAAAACACTAGTGCTTAGGAAATCTATTGGAGTCAGAAGCAGTCAAGGGTAGCCTAGGGTTAGGGTTAGGCTTAGGGTTAGGCTTAGGATACGGCTTACGGTACTGGTTCGGGGAGGGCTTCGGGTACGGCGTAGCGTATGGGTTAGAGTTAGGGTTAGGGTTAGTGTTAGGGTAGGTCTCGGGTTAGGTTATGGGTTAGGATTAGGGTACATGTTAGGGTTAGGGTAGGGGTTAGGGTTAGGGTACGCGTTAGAGTTAGGGTACTTATTAAACCTATCCCACTCTCTAGATACACCTTAGCACGTAAAGGAGTATTATTTGGGGCTGCACACATGAAGAAGAGTTTAGACACTAAGATAATATAAGGAACACACACATTATAAAGAAATCACATTAGGATTCTCTTTTTACGCTATTCCTTAAAACACTAGTGCTTAGGAAATCTATTGGAGGCAGAAGCAGTCAAGGGTAGCCTAGGGTTAGGGTTAGGCTTAGGGTACGGCTTAGGTTAAGGGTTCGGGGAAGGCTTCGGGTACGGCGTAGGGTATGGGTTAGGGTTAGGGTTAGGGTTAGTGTTAGGGTTAGGGCTCGGTTTAGGGTATTGTTTAGGATTAGGGTACGTGTTAGGGTTAGGATAGGGGTTAGGGTTAGGGTACGCGTTAGGGTTAGGGTAGTTATTAAACCTATCCCACTCTCTAGATACCCCTTAGCACGTAAAGGAATATTATTTGGTGGTCCAGCCATGGAGAAGAGTTAAACACTAGGATAAGATAAGGAACACACCCATTATAAAGAAATCACATTAGGATTCTCTTTTTAAGCTGTTCCTTAAAACACTAGTGCTTAGGAAATCTATTGGAGGCAGAAGCAGTCAAGGGTAGCCTAGGTTTAGGTTTAGGCTTAGGTTTAGGATTATGATACGGCTTACGGTACGGGTTCAGAGAGGGCTTCAGGTACGGCGTAGGGTATGGGTTAGGGTTAAGGTTAGGGTTAGTGTTAGGGTTAGGGCTCGGTTTAGTGTATTGGTTAGGATTAGGGTACGTGTTAGGGTTAGGGTAAGGGTTAGGGTTAGGGTATGCGTTAGTGTTAGGGTAGTTATTAAACCTATCCCACTCTCTAGATACCCCTTAGCACGTAAAGGAATATTATTTGGGGTTCCAGCCATGGAGAAGAGTTTAGACACTAGTCTAAGATAAGGAACACACCCTTTATAGAGAAATCACATTAGGATTCTCTTTTTAAGCTGTTCCTTAAAACACTAGTGCTTAGGAAATCTATTGGAGGCAGAAGGAGTCAAGGGTAGCCTAGTGTTAGGGTTAGGCTTAGGGTTAGGCTAAGGGTACGGCTTAGGGTACGGGTTCGGGGAGGTCTTCGGGTACGGCGTAGGGTATGGGTTAGGGTTAGGGTTAGTGTTAGGGTTAGGGCTCGGTTTAGGGTACGGTTTAGTTTTAGGGTACGTGTTAGGGTTAGGGTAGGGGTTAGGGTTAGGGTACGTGTTAGTGTTAGGGTAGTTATTAAACCTATCCCACTCTCTAGATACCCCTTAGCACGTAAAAGAATATTATTTGGGGGTCCACCCATGAAGAAGAGTTTAGACACTAAGATAATATAAGGAACACACCCTTTATAGAGAAATCACATTAGGATTCTCTTTTTAAGCTGTTCCTTAAAACACTAGTGCTTAGGAAATCTATTGGAGGCAGAAGCAGTCAAGGGTAGCCTAGGGTTAGGGTTAGGCTTAGGGTAAGGCTTAGGGTACGGGTTCGGGGAGGGCTTCGGGTACGGTGTAGTGTATGGGTTAGGGATAGGGTTAGGGTTAGTGTTAGGGTTAGGGCTCGGTTTAGGGTACGGTTTAGGATTAGGGTACGTGTTAGGGTTAGGGTAGGGGTTAGGGTTAGGGTACGTGTTAGGGTTAGGGTTATTAAACCTATCCCACTTTCTATATACCCCTTAGCACGTAAAGGAATATTATTTGAGGATCCAGCCATGGAGAAGAGTTTAGACACTAGGATAAGATAAGGAACACACACATTATAAAGAAATCACATTAGGATTCTCTTTTTCAGCTCTTCCTTAAAACACTAGTGCTTAGGAAATCTATTGGAGGCAGAAGCAGTCAAGGGTAGCCTAGGGTTAGGGTTAGGCTTAGGGTAAGGCTTAGGGTACGGGTTCGGGGAGGGCTTCGGGTACGGTGTAGTGTATGAGTTAGGGTTAGGGTTAGGGTTTGTGTTAATGTTAGGGCTCGGTTTAGTGTACGGCTTAGGATTAGGGTACGTGTTAGGGTTAGGGTAGGGGTTAGGGTTAGGGTACGCATTAGGGTTAGGGTAGTTATTAAACCTATCCCACTCTCTAGATACCCCTTAGCACGTAAAGGAATATTATTGGTGGGTCCAGCCATGGAGAAGAGTTTAGACACTAGGCTAAGATAAGGAACACACCCTTTATAGAGAAATCACATTAGGATTCTCTTTTTAAGCTGTTCCTTAAAACACTAGTGCTTAGGAAATCTATTGGAGGCAGAAGCAGTCAAGGGTAGCCTAGGGTTAGCGTTAGGCTTAGGGTTAGGCTTAGGGTACGGCTTAGGGTACGGGTTCGGGGAGGGCTTCGGGTACGGCGTAGGGTATGGGTTAGGGTTAGGGTTAGGGTTAGTGTTAGGGTTAGGGCTCGGTTTAGTGTATTGGTTAGGATTAGGGTACGTGTTAGGGTTAGGGTAAGGGTTAGGGTTAGGGTATGCGTTAGTGTTAGGGTAGTTATTAAACCTATCCCACTCTCTAGATACCCCTTAGCACGTAAAGGAATATTATTTGGGGGTCCAGCCATGGAGAAGAGTTTAGACACTAGTCTAAGATAAGGAACACACCCTTTATAGAGAAATCACATTAGGATTCTCTTTTTAAGCTGTTCCTTAAAACACTAGTGCTTAGGAAATCTATTGGAGGCAGAAGGAGTCAAGGGTAGCCTAGTGTTAGGGTTAGGCTTAGGGTTAGGCTAAGGGTACGGCTTAGGGTACGGGTTCGGGGAGGTCTTCGGGTACGGCGTAGGGTATGGGTTAGGGTTAGGGTTAGTGTTAGGGTTAGGGCTCGGTTTAGGGTACGGTTTAGTTTTAGGGTACGTGTTAGGGTTAGGGTAGGGGTTAGGGTTAGGGTACGTGTTAGTGTTAGGGTAGTTATTAAACCTATCCCACTCTCTAGATACCCCTTAGCACGTAAAAGAATATTATTTGGGGGTCCACCCATGAAGAAGAGTTTAGACACTAAGATAATATAAGGAACACACCCTTTATAGAGAAATCACATTAGGATTCTCTTTTTAAGCTGTTCCTTAAAACACTAGTGCTTAGGAAATCTATTGGAGGCAGAAGCAGTCAAGGGTAGCCTAGGGTTAGGGTTAGGCTTAGGGTAAGGCTTAGGGTACGGGTTCGGGGAGGGCTTCGGGTACGGTGTAGTGTATGGGTTAGGGATAGGGTTAGGGTTAGTGTTAGGGTTAGGGCTCGGTTTAGGGTACGGTTTAGGATTAGGGTACGTGTTAGGGTTAGGGTAGGGGTTAGGGTTAGGGTACGTGTTAGGGTTAGGGTTATTAAACCTATCCCACTTTCTATATACCCCTTAGCACGTAAAGGAATATTATTTGAGGATCCAGCCATGGAGAAGAGTTTAGACACTAGGATAAGATAAGGAACACACACATTATAAAGAAATCACATTAGGATTCTCTTTTTCAGCTCTTCCTTAAAACACTAGTGCTTAGGAAATCTATTGGAGGCAGAAGCAGTCAAGGGTAGCCTAGGGTTAGGGTTAGGCTTAGGGTAAGGCTTAGGGTACGGGTTCGGGGAGGGCTTCGGGTACGGTGTAGTGTATGAGTTAGGGTTAGGGTTAGGGTTTGTGTTAATGTTAGGGCTCGCTTTAGTGTACGGCTTAGGATTAGGGTACGTGTTAGGGCTAGGGTAGGGGTTAGGGTTAGGGTACTCATTAGGGTTAGGGTAGTTATTAAACCTATCCCACTCTCTAGATACCCCTTAGCACGTAAAGGAATATTATTGGTGGGTCCAGCCATGGAGAAGAGTTTAGACACTAGGCTAAGATAAGGAACACACCCTTTATAGAGAAATCACATTAGGATTCTCTTTTTAAGCTGTTCCTTAAAACACTAGTGCTTAGGAAATCTATTGGAGGCAGAAGCAGTCAAGGGTAGCCTAGGGTTAGCGTTAGGCTTAGGGTTAGGCTTAGGGTACGGCTTAGGGTACGGGTTCGGGGAGGGCTTCGGGTACGGCGTAGGGTATGGGTTAGGGTTAGGGTTAGGGTTAGTGTTAGGGTTAGGGCTCGGTTTAGGGTATTGGTTAGGATTAGGGTACGTGTTAGGGTTAGGGTAGGGGTTAGGGTTACGGTACGCGTTAGGGTTAAGGTAGTTATTAAACCTATCCCACTCTCTAGATACCCCTTAGAACATAAAGTAATATTATTTGGAGGTCCAGCCATGGAGAAGAGTTTAGACACTAGGATAAGATAAGGAACACACACATTATAAAGAAATCACTTTAGGATTCTCTTTTTAAGCTGTTCCTTAAAACACTAGTGCTTAGGAAATCTATTGGCGGCAGAAGCAGTCAAGGGTAGCCTAGGGTTAGGGTTAGGCTTAGGGTAAGGCTTAGGGTACGGGTTCGGGGAGGGCTTCGGATACCGTGTAGTGTATGGGTTAGGGTTAGGGTTAGTGTTAGGGTTAGGGCTCGGTTTAGGGTACGGTTTAGGATTAGGGTACGTTTTAGGGTTAGGGTAGGGGTTAGGGTTAGGGTACGTGTTAGGGTTAGGGTAGTTATTAAACCTATCCCACTCTCTAGATACACCTTAGCACGTAAAGGAATATTATTTGGGGGTCCAGCCATGGAGAAGAGTTTAGACACTAGGATAAATAAGGAACACACCCATTATAAAGAAATCACATTAGGATTCTCTTTTTAAGCTGTTCCTTAAAACACTAGTGCTTAGGAAATCTATTGGAGGCAGAAGCAGTCAAGGGTAGCCTAGGGTTAGGTTTAGGCTTAGGGTTAGGCTTAGGGTACGGCTTAGGTTACGGGTTCGGGGAGGGCTTCGGGTACGGCGTAGGGTATGGGTTAGGGTTAGGGTTGGGGTTAGTGTTAGGGTTAGGTCTCGGTTTAGGGTACGGGTTAGGATTAGGGTACGTGTTAGGGTTAGGGTAGGGGTTAGGGTTAGGGTACACGTTAGAGTTAGGGTAGTTATTAAACCTATCCCACTCTCTAGATACACCTTAGCACGTAAAGGAATATTATTTGGGGGTCCAGCCATGGAGAAGAGTTTAGACACTAAGATAATATAAGGAACACACACATTATAAAGAAATCACATTAGGATTCTCTTTTTAAGCTGTTCCTTAAAACAATAGTGCGTAGGAAATCTATTGGAGGCAGAAGCAGTCAAGGGTAGCCTAGGGTTAGGGTTCGGCTTAGGGTTAGGCTTAGGGTACGGCTTAGGGTACGGGTTTGGGGAGGGCTTCGGATACGGCGTAGGGTATGGGTTAGGGTTAGGGTTAGGGTTAGTGTTAGGGTTAGGGCTCGGTTTAGGGTATTGTTTAGGATTAGGGTACGTGTTAGGGTTAGGGTAGGGGTTAGGGTTAGGGTACGTGTTAGGGTTAGGGTAGTTATTAAACCTATCCCACTCTCTAGATACACCTTAGCACGTAAAGGAATATTATTTGGGGGTCCAGGCATGGAGAAGAGTTTAGACACTAGGATAAATAAGGAACACACCCATTATAAAGAAATCACATTAGGATTCTCTTTTTAAGCTGTTCCTTAAAACACTAGTGCTTAGGAAACCTATTGGAGTCAGAAGCAGTCAAGGGTAGCCTAGGGTTAGTGTTAGGCTTAGGGTTAGGCTTAGGATACGGCTTACGGTACGGGTTCGGGGAGGGCTTCGGGTACGGCGTAGCGTATGGGTTAGAGTTAGGGTTAGGGTTAGTGTTAGGGTAGGTCTCGGGTTAGGTTATGGGTTAGGATTAAGGTACGTGTTAGGGTTAGGGTAGGGGTTAGGGTTAGGGTACGCGTTAGAGTTAGGGTACTTATTAAACCTATCCCACTCTCTAGATACACCTTAGCACGTAAAGGAGTATTATTTGGGAGTGCACACATGAAGAAGAGTTTAGACACTAAGATAATATAAGGAACACACACATTATAAAGAAATCACATTGGGATTCTCTTTTTACGCTGTTCCTTAAAACACTAGTGCTTAGGAAATCTATTGGAGGCAGAAGCAGTCAAGGGTAGCCTAGGGTTAGGGTTAGGCTTAGGGTACGGCTTAGGTTAAGGGTTCGGGGAAGGCTTCGGGTACGGCGTAGGGTATGGGTTAGGGTTAGGGTTAGGGTTAGTGTTAGGGTTAGGGCTCGGTTTAGGGTATTGTTTAGGATTAGGGTACATGTTAGGGTTAGGGTAAGGGTTAGGGTTAGGGTACGCGTTAGGGTTAGGGTAGTTATTAAACCTATCCCACTCTATATACCCCTTAGCACGTAAAGGAATATTATTTGGGGGTCCAGCAATGGAGAAGAGTTTAGACACTAGGATAAGATAAGGAACACACCCATTATAAAGAAATAACATTAGGATTCTCTTTTTAAGCTGTTCCTTAAAACACTAGTGCTTAGGAAATCTATTGGACGCAGAAGCAGTCAAGGGTAGCATAGGGTGAGGGTTAGGCTTAGGGTTAGGATTAGGATACGGCTTACGGTACGGGTTCGGAGAGGGCTTCAGGTGTGGCGTAGGGTATGGGTTAGGGTTAGGGTTTGGGTTAGTGTTAGGGTTAGGGCTCCGTTTAGGGTACGGGTTATGATTAGGGTACGTGTTAGGGTTAGGGTAGGGGTTAGGGTTAGGGTTCTTATTAAACCTATCCCACTCTCTAGATACACCTTAGCACGTAAAGGAATATTATTTGGGGGTCCACCCATGAAGAAGAGTTTAGACACTAAGATAATATAAGGAACACACACATTATAAAGAAATCACATTAGGATTCTCTTTTTAAGCTGTTCCTTAAAACACTAGTGCTTAGGAAATCTATTGGAGGCAGAAGCAGTCAAGGGTAGCCTAGGGTTAGGTTTAGGCTTAGGGTTAGGCTTAGGGTACGGCTTAGGTTACGGGTTTGGGGAGGAATTCGGGTACGGCGTAGGGTATGGGTTAGGGTTAGGGTTAGGGTTAGTGTTAGGGTTAGGGCTCGGTTTAGGGTATTGTTTAGGATTAGGGTACGTGTTAGGGTTAGGGTAGGGGTTAGGGTTAGGGTACGCGTTAGGGTTAGGGTAGTTATTAAACCTATCCCACTCTCTATATACCCCTTAGCACGTAAAGGAATATTATTTGGTGGTCCAGCCATGGAGAAGAGTTTAGACACTAGGATAAGATAAGGAACACACCCATTATAAAGAAATCACATTAGGATTCTCTTTTTAAGCTGTTCCTTAAAACACTACTGCTTAGGAAATCTATTGGAGGCAGAAGCAGTCAAGGGTAGCCTAGGGTTAGGGTTAGACTTAGGGTACGGCTTAGGGTACGGCTTAGGGTACGGGTTCGGGGAGGGCTTCGGGTACGGCGTAGGGTATGGGTTAGGTTTAGAGTTAGGGTTAGTGTTAGGGTTAGGGCTCGGTTTAGTGTATTGGTTAGGATTAGGGTACGTGTTAGGGTTAGGGTAAGGGTTAGGGTTAGGGTATGCGTTAGTGTTAGGGTAGTTATTAAACCTATCCCACTCTCTAGATACCCCTTAGCACGTAAAGGAATATTATTTGGAGGTCCAGCCATGGAGAAGAGTTTAGACACTAGGATAAGATAAGGAACACACCCATTATAAATAAATCACATTAGGATTCTCTTTTTAAGCTGTTCCTTAAAACACTAGTGCTTAGGAAATCTATTGGAGGCAGAAGGAGTCAAGGGTAGCCTAGTGTTAGGGTTAGGCTTAGGGTTAGGCTAAGGGTACGGCTTAGGGTACGGGTTCGGGGAGGTCTTCGGGTACGGCGTAGGGTATGGGTTAGGGTTAGGGTTAGTGTTAGGGTTAGGGCTCGGTTTAGGGTACGGTTTAGTTTTAGGGTACGTGTTAGGGTTAGGGTAGGGGTTAGGGTTAGGGTACGTGTTAGTGTTAGGGTAGTTATTAAACCTATCCCACTCTCTAGATACCCCTTAGCACGTAAAAGAATATTATTTGGGGGTCCACCCATGAAGAAGAGTTTAGACACTAAGATAATATAAGGAACACACCCTTTATAGAGAAATCACATTAGGATTCTCTTTTTAAGCTGTTCTTTAAAACACTAGTGCTTAGGAAATCTATTGGAGGCAGAAGCAGTCAAGGGTAGCCTAGGGTTAGGGTTAGGCTTAGGGTAAGGCTTAGGGTACGGGTTCGGGGAGGGCTTCGGGTACGGTGTAGTGTATGGGTTAGGGATAGGGTTAGGGTTAGTGTTAGGGTTAGGGCTCGGTTTAGGGTACGGTTTAGGATTAGGGTACGTGTTAGGGTTAGGGTAGGGGTTAGGGTTAGGGTAGGGGTTAGGGTTAGGGTACGTGTTAGGGTTAGGGTTATTAAACCTATCCCACTTTCTATATACCCCTTAGCACGTAAAGGAATATTATTTGAGGATCCAGCCATGGAGAAGAGTTTAGACACTAGGATAAGATAAGGAACACACACATTATAAAGAAATCACATTAGGATTCTCTTTTTCAGCTCTTCCTTAAAACACTAGTGCTTAGGAAATCTATTGGAGGCAGAAGCAGTCAAGGGTAGCCTAGGGTTAGGGTTAGGCTTAGGGTAAGGCTTAGGGTACGGGTTCGGGGAGGGCTTCGGGTACGGTGTAGTGTATGAGTTAGGGTTAGGGTTAGGGTTTGTGTTAATGTTAGGGCTCGGTTTAGTGTACGGCTTAGGATTAGGGTACGTGTTAGGGTTAGGGTAGGGGTTAGGGTTAGGGTACGCATTAGGGTTAGGGTAGTTATTAAACCTATCCCACTCTCTAGATACCCCTTAGCACGTAAAGGAATATTATTTGGGGGTCCAGCCATGGAGAAGAGTTTAGACACTAGGCTAAGATAAGGAACACACCCTTTATAGAGAAATCACATTAGGATTCTCTTTTTAAGCTGTTCCTTAAAACACTAGTGCTTAGGAAATCTATTGGAGGCAGAAGCAGTCAAGGGTAGCCTAGGGTTAGCGTTAGGCTTAGGGTTAGGCTTAGGGTACGGCTTAGGGTACGGGTTCGGGGAGGGCTTCGGGTACGGCGTAGGGTATGGGTTAGGGTTAGGGTTAGGGTTAGTGTTAGGGTTAGGGCTCGGTTTAGGGTATTGGTTAGGATTAGGGTACGTGTTAGGGTTAGGGTAGGGGTTAGGGTTACGGTACGCGTTAGGGTTAAGGTAGTTATTAAACCTATCCCACTCTCTAGATACCCCTTAGAACATAAAGTAATATTATTTGGAGGTCCAGCCATGGAGAAGAGTTTAGACACTAGGATAAGATAAGGAACACACACATTATAAAGAAATCACTTTAGGATTCTCTTTTTAAGCTGTTCCTTAAAACACTAGTGCTTAGGAAATCTATTGGCGGCAGAAGCAGTCAAGGGTAGCCTAGGGTTAGCTTTAGGCTTAGGGTTAGGCTTAGGGTACGGCTTAGGTTACGGGTTCGGGGAGGGCTTCGGGTACGGCGTAGGGTATGGGTTAGGGTTAGGGTTGGGGTTAGTGTTAGGGTTAGGTCTCGGTTTAGGGTACGGGTTAGGATTAGGGTACGTGTTAGGGTTAGGGTAGGGGTTAGGGTTAGGGTACACGTTAGAGTTAGGGTAGTTATTAAACCTATCCCACTCTCTAGATACACCTTAGCACGTAAAGGAATATTATTTGGGGGTCCAGCCATGGAGAAGAGTTTAGACACTAAGATAATATAAGGAACACACACATTATAAAGAAATCACATTAGGATTCTCTTTTTAAGCTGTTCCTTAAAACACTAGTGCGTAGGAAATCTATTGGAGGCAGAAGCAGTCAAGGGTAGCCTAGGGTTAGGGTTCGGCTTAGGGTTAGGCTTAGGGTACGGCTTAGGGTACGGGTTTGGGGAGGGCTTCGGATACGGCGTAGGGTATGGGTTAGGGTTAGGGTTAGGGTTAGTGTTAGGGTTAGGCCTCGGTTTAGGGTATTGTTTAGGATTAGGGTACGTGTTAGGGTTAGGGTAGGGGTTAGGGTTAGGGTACGTGTTAGGGTTAGGGTAGTTATTAAACCTATCCCACTCTCTAGATACACCTTAGCACGTAAAGGAATATTATTTGGGGGTCCAGCCATGGAGAAGAGTTTAGACACTAGGATAAATAAGGAACACACCCATTATAAAGAAATCACATTAGGATTCTCTTTTTAAGCTGTTCCTTAAAACACTAGTGCTTAGGAAACCTATTGGAGTCAGAAGCAGTCAAGCGTAGCCTAGGGTTAGTGTTAGGCTTAGGGTTAGGCTTAGGATACGGCTTACGGTACGGGTTCGGGGAGGGCTTCGGGTACGGCGTAGCGTATGGGTTAGAGTTAGGGTTAGGGTTAGTGTTAGGGTAGGTCTCGGGTTAGGTTATGGGTTAGGATTAGGGTACGTGTTAGGGTTAGGGTAGGGGTTAGGGTTAGGGTACGCGTTAGAGTTAGGGTACTTATTAAACCTATCCCACTCTCTAGATACACCTTAGCACGTAAAGGAGTATTATTTGGGGGTGCACACATGAAGAAGAGTTTAGACACTAAGATAATATAAGGAACACACACATTATAAAGAAATCACATTGGGATTCTCTTTTTACGCTGTTCCTTAAAACACTAGTGCTTAGGAAATCTATTGGAGGCAGAAGCAGTCAAGGGTAGCCTAGGGTTAGGGTTAGGCTTAGGGTACGGCTTAGGTTAAGGGTTCGGGGAAGGCTTCGGGTACGGCGTAGGGTATGGGTTAGGGTTAGGGTTAGGGTTAGTGTTAGGGTTAGGGCTCGGTTTAGGGTATTGTTTAGGATTAGGGTACATGTTAGGGTTAGGGTAAGGGTTAGGGTTAGGGTACGCGTTAGGGTTAGGGTAGTTATTAAACCTATCCCACTCTATATACCCCTTAGCACATAAAGGAATATTATTTGGGGGTCCAGCAATGGAGAAGAGTTTAGACACTAGGATAAGATAAGGAACACACCCATTATAAAGAAATAACATTAGGATTCTCTTTTTAAGCTGTTCCTTAAAACACTAGTGCTTAGGAAATCTATTGGACGCAGAAGCAGTCAAGGGTAGCATAGGGTGAGGGTTAGGCTTAGGGTTAGGATTAGGATACGGCTTACGGTACGGGTTCGGAGAGGGCTTCAGGTATGGCGTAGGGTATGGGTTAGGGTTAGGGTTTGGGTTAGTGTTAGGGTTAGGGCTCCGTTTAGGGTACGGGTTATGATTAGGGTACGTGTTAGGGTTAGGGTAGGGGTTAGGGTTAGGGTTCTTATTAAACCTATCCCACTCTCTAGATACACCTTAGCACGTAAAGGAATATTATTTGGGGGTCCACCCATGAAGAAGAGTTTAGACACTAAGATAATATAACGAACACACACATTATAAAGAAATCACATTAGGATTCTCTTTTTAAGCTGTTCCTTAAAACACTAGTGCTTAGGAAATCTATTGGAGGCAGAAGCAGTCAAGGGTAGCCTAGGGTTAGGTTTAGGCTTAGGGTTAGGCTTAGGGTACGGCTTAGGTTACGGGTTCGGGGAGGAATTCGGGTACGGCGTAGGGTATGGGTTAGGGTTAGGGTTAGGGTTAGTGTTAGGGTTAGGGCTCGGTTTAGGGTATTGTTTAGGATTAGGGTACGTGTTAGGGTTAGGGTAGGGGTTAGGGTTAGGGTACGCGTTAGGGTTAGGGTAGTTATTAAACCTATCCCACTCTCTATATACCCCTTAGCACGTAAAGGAATATTATTTGGTGGTCCAGCCATGGAGAAGAGTTTAGACACTAGGATAAGATAAGGAACACACCCATTATAAAGAAATCACATTAGGATTCTCTTTTTAAGCTGTTCCTTAAAACACTACTGCTTAGGAAATCTATTGGAGGCAGAAGCAGTCAAGGGTAGCCTAGGGTTAGGGTTAGACTTAGGGTACGGCTTAGGGTACGGCTTAGGGTACGGGTTCGGGGAGGGCTTCGGGTACGGCGTAGGGTATGGGTTAGGTTTAGAGTTAGGGTTAGTGTTAGGGTTAGGGCTCGGTTTAGTGTATTGGTTAGGATTAGGGTACGTGTTAGGGTTAGGGTAAGGGTTAGGGTTAGGGTATGCGTTAGTGTTAGGGTAGTTATTAAACCTATCCCACTCTCTAGATACCCCTTAGCACGTAAAGGAATATTATTTGGAGGTCCAGCCATGGAGAAGAGTTTAGACACTAGGATAAGATAAGGAACACACCCATTATAAATAAATCACATTAGGATTCTCTTTTTAAGCTGTTCCTTAAAACACTAGTGCTTAGGAAATCTATTGGAGGCAGAAGGAGTCAAGGGTAGCCTAGTGTTAGGGTTAGGCTTAGGGTTAGGCTAAGGGTACGGCTTAGGGTACGGGTTCGGGGAGGTCTTCGGGTACGGCGTAGGGTATGGATTAGGGTTAGGGTTAGTGTTAGGGTTAGGGCTCGGTTTAGGGTACGGTTTAGTTTTAGGGTACGTGTTAGGGTTAGGGTAGGGGTTAGGGTTAGGGTACGTGTTAGTGTTAGGGTAGTTATTAAACCTATCCCACTCTCTAGATACCCCTTAGCACGTAAAAGAATATTATTTGGGGGTCCACCCATGAAGAAGAGTTTAGACACTAAGATAATATAAGGAACACACCCTTTATAGAGAAATCACATTAGGATTCTCTTTTTAAGCTGTTCTTTAAAACACTAGTGCTTAGGAAATCTATTGGAGGCAGAAGCAGTCAAGGGTAGCCTAGGGTTAGGGTTAGGCTTAGGGTAAGGCTTAGGGTACGGGTTCGGGGAGGGATTCGGGTACGGTGTAGTGTATGGGTTAGGGATAGGGTTAGGGTTAGTGTTAGGGTTAGGGCTCGGTTTAGGGTACGGTTTAGGATTAGGGTACGTGTTAGGGTTAGGGTAGGGGTTAGGGTTAGGGTAGGGGTTAGGGTTAGGGTACGTGTTAGGGTTAGGGTTATTAAACCTATCCCACTTTCTATATACCCCTTAGCACGTAAAGGAATATTATTTGAGGATCCAGCCATGGAGAAGAGTTTAGACACTAGGATAAGATAAGGAACACACACATTATAAAGAAATCACATTAGGATTCTCTTTTTCAGCTCTTCCTTAAAACACTAGTGCTTAGGAAATCTATTGGAGGCAGAAGCAGTCAAGGGTAGCCTAGGGTTAGGGTTAGGCTTAGGGTAAGGCTTAGGGTACGGGTTCGGGGAGGGCTTCGGGTACGGTGTAGTGTATGAGTTAGGGTTAGGGTTAGGGTTTGTGTTAATGTTAGGGCTCGGTTTAGTGTACGGCTTAGGATTAGGGTACGTGTTAGGGTTAGGGTAGGGGTTAGGGTTAGGGTACGCATTAGGGTTAGGGTAGTTATTAAACCTATCCCACTCTCTAGATACCCCTTAGCACGTAAAGGAATATTATTGGTGGGTCCAGCCATGGAGAAGAGTTTAGACACTAGGCTAAGATAAGGAACACACCCTTTATAGAGAAATCACATTAGGATTCTCTTTTTAAGCTGTTCCTTAAAACACTAGTGCTTAGGAAATCTATTGGAGGCAGAAGCAGTCAAGGGTAGCCTAGGGTTAGGGTTAGGCTTAGGGTTAGGCTAAGGGTACGGCTTAGGGTTCGGGTTCGGGGAGGGCTTCGTGTACGGCGTAGGGTATGGGTTAGGGTTAGGGTTAGTGTTAGGGTTAGGGCTCGGTTTAGGGTACGGTTTAGGTTTAGGGTACGTGTTAGGGTTAGGGTAGGGGTTAGGGTTAGGGTACGTGTTAGGGTTAGGGTTGTTATTAAACCTATCCCACTCTCTAGATACCCCTTAGCACGTAAAGGAATATTATTTGGGGGTCCAGCCATGGAGAAGAGTTTAGACACTAGGATAAGATAAGGAACACACCCATTATAAAGAAATCACATTAGGATTCTCTTTTTAAGCTGTTCCTTAAAACACTAGTGCTTAGGAAATCTATTGGACGCAGAAGCAGTCAAGGGTAGCATAGGGTGAGGGTTAGGCTTAGGGTTAGGATTAGGATACGGCTTACGGTACGGGTTCGGAGAGGGCTTCAGGTATGGCGTAGGGTATGGGTTAGGGTTAGGGTTTGGGTTAGTGTTAGGGTTAGGGCTCCGTTTAGGGTACGGGTTATGATTAGGGTACGTGTTAGGGTTAGGGTAGGGGTTAGGGTTAGGGTTCTTATTAAACCTATCCCACTCTCTAGATACACCTTAGCACGTAAAGGAATATTATTTGGGGGTCCACCCATGAAGAAGAGTTTAGACACTAAGATAATATAACGAACACACACATTATAAAGAAATCACATTAGGATTCTCTTTTTAAGCTGTTCCTTAAAACACTAGTGCTTAGGAAATCTATTGGAGGCAGAAGCAGTCAAGGGTAGCCTAGGGTTAGGTTTAGGCTTAGGGTTAGGCTTAGGGTACGGCTTAGGTTACGGGTTCGGGGAGGAATTCGGGTACGGCGTAGGGTATGGGTTAGGGTTAGGGTTAGGGTTAGTGTTAGGGTTAGGGCTCGGTTTAGGGTATTGTTTAGGATTAGGGTACGTGTTAGGGTTAGGGTAGGGGTTAGGGTTAGGGTACGCGTTAGGGTTAGGGTAGTTATTAAACCTATCCCACTCTCTATATACCCCTTAGCACGTAAAGGAATATTATTTGGTGGTCCAGCCATGGAGAAGAGTTTAGACACTAGGATAAGATAAGGAACACACCCATTATAAAGAAATCACATTAGGATTCTCTTTTTAAGCTGTTCCTTAAAACACTACTGCTTAGGAAATCTATTGGAGGCAGAAGCAGTCAAGGGTAGCCTAGGGTTAGGGTTAGACTTAGGGTACGGCTTAGGGTACGGCTTAGGGTACGGGTTCGGGGAGGGCTTCGGGTACGGCGTAGGGTATGGGTTAGGTTTAGAGTTAGGGTTAGTGTTAGGGTTAGGGCTCGGTTTAGTGTATTGGTTAGGATTAGGGTACGTGTTAGGGTTAGGGTAAGGGTTAGGGTTAGGGTATGCGTTAGTGTTAGGGTAGTTATTAAACCTATCCCACTCTCTAGATACCCCTTAGCACGTAAAGGAATATTATTTGGAGGTCCAGCCATGGAGAAGAGTTTAGACACTAGGATAAGATAAGGAACACACCCATTATAAATAAATCACATTAGGATTCTCTTTTTAAGCTGTTCCTTAAAACACTAGTGCTTAGGAAATCTATTGGAGGCAGAAGGAGTCAAGGGTAGCCTAGTGTTAGGGTTAGGCTTAGGGTTAGGCTAAGGGTACGGCTTAGGGTACGGGTTCGGGGAGGTCTTCGGGTACGGCGTAGGGTATGGATTAGGGTTAGGGTTAGTGTTAGGGTTAGGGTTCGGTTTAGGGTACGGTTTAGTTTTAGGGTACGTGTTAGGGTTAGGGTAGGGGTTAGGGTTAGGGTACGTGTTAGTGTTAGGGTAGTTATTAAACCTATCCCACTCTCTAGATACCCCTTAGCACGTAAAAGAATATTATTTGGGGGTCCACCCATGAAGAAGAGTTTAGACACTAAGATAATATAAGGAACACACCCTTTATAGAGAAATCACATTAGGATTCTCTTTTTAAGCTGTTCTTTAAAACACTAGTGCTTAGGAAATCTATTGGAGGCAGAAGCAGTCAAGGGTAGCCTAGGGTTAGGGTTAGGCTTAGGGTAAGGCTTAGGGTACGGGTTCGGGGAGGGATTCGGGTACGGTGTAGTGTATGGGTTAGGGATAGGGTTAGGGTTAGTGTTAGGGTTAGGGCTCGGTTTAGGGTACGGTTTAGGATTAGGGTACGTGTTAGGGTTAGGGTAGGGGTTAGGGTTAGGGTAGGGGTTAGGGTTAGGGTACGTGTTAGGGTTAGGGTTATTAAACCTATCCCACTTTCTATATACCCCTTAGCACGTAAAGGAATATTATTTGAGGATCCAGCCATGGTGAAGAGTTTAGACACTAGGATAAGATAAGGAACACACACATTATAAAGAAATCACATTAGGATTCTCTTTTTCAGCTCTTCCTTAAAACACTAGTGCTTAGGAAATCTATTGGAGGCAGAAGCAGTCAAGGGTAGCCTAGGGTTAGGGTTAGGCTTAGGGTAAGGCTTAGGGTACGGGTTCGGGGAGGGCTTCGGGTACGGTGTAGTGTATGAGTTAGGGTTAGGGTTAGGGTTTGTGTTAATGTTAGGGCTCGGTTTAGTGTACGGCTTAGGATTAGGGTACGTGTTAGGGTTAGGGTAGGGGTTAGGGTTAGGGTACGCATTAGGGTTAGGGTAGTTATTAAACCTATCCCACTCTCTAGATACCCCTTAGCACGTAAAGGAATATTATTGGTGGGTCCAGCCATGGAGAAGAGTTTAGACACTAGGCTAAGATAAGGAACACACCCTTTATAGAGAAATCACATTAGGATTCTCTTTTTAAGCTGTTCCTTAAAACACTAGTGCTTAGGAAATCTATTGGAGGCAGAAGCAGTCAAGGGTAGCCTAGGGTTAGGGTTAGGCTTAGGGTTAGGCTAAGGGTACGGCTTAGGGTTCGGGTTCGGGGAGGGCTTCGTGTACGGCGTAGGGTATGGGTTAGGGTTAGGGTTAGTGTTAGGGTTAGGGCTCGGTTTAGGGTACGGTTTAGGTTTAGGGTACGTGTTAGAGTTAGGGTAGGGGTTAGGGTTAGGGTACGTGTTAGGGTTAGGGTTGTTATTAAACCTATCCCACTCTCTAGATACCCCTTAGCACGTAAAAGAATATTATTTGGGGGTCCAGCCATGGAGAAGAGTTTAGACACTAGGATAAGATAAGGAACACACCCATTATAAAGAAATCACATTAGGATTCTCTTTTTCAGCTGTTCCTTAAAACACTAGTGCTTAGGAAATCTATTGGAGGCAGAAGCAGTCAAGGGTAGCCTAGGGTTAGGGTTAGGCTTAGGGTTAGGCTTAGGGTACGGCTTAGGGTACGGGTTCGGGGAGGGCTTCGGGTACGGCGTAGGGTATGGGTTAGGGTTAGGGTTAGGGTTAGTGTTAGGGTTAGGGCTCGATTTAGGGTACGGTTTAGGATTAGGGTACGTGTTAGGGTTAGGGTAGGGGTTAGGGTTAGGGTACGTGTTAGGGTTAGGGTAGTTATTAAACCTATCCCACTCTCTAGATACCCCTTAGCACGTAAAGAATATTATTTGAGGGTCCAGCCATGGAGAAGAGTTAAACACTAGGATAAGATAAGGAACACACCCATTATAAAGAAATCACATTAGGATTCTCTTTTTATGCTGTTCCTTAAAACACTAGTGCTTAGGAAATCTATTGGAGGCAGAAGCAGTAAAGGGTAGCCTAGGGTTAGGGTTAGGCTTAGGGTTAGGCTTAGGGTACGGCTTAGGGTACGGTTTCGGGGAGGGCTTCGGGTACGGCGTAGGGTATGGGTTAGGGTTAGGGTTAGGGTTAGTGTTAGGGTTAGGGCTCGGTTTAGGGTATTGGTTAGGATTAGGGTACGTGTTAGGGTTAGGGTAGGGGTTAGGGTTACGGTACGCGTTAGGGTTAAGGTAGTTATTAAACCTATCCCACTCTCTAGATACCCCTTAGAACATAAAGTAATATTATTTGGGGGTCCAGCCATGGAGAAGAGTTTAGACACTAAGATAATATAAGGAACACACACATTATAAAGAAATCACATTAGGATTCTCTTTTTAAGCTGTTCCTTAAAACACTAGTGCGTAGGAAATCTATTGGAGGCAGAAGCAGTCAAGGGTAGCCTAGGGTTAGGGTTCGGCTTAGGGTTAGGCTTAGGGTACGGCTTAGGGTACGGGTTTGGGGAGGGCTTCGGATACGGCGTAGGGTATGGGTTAGGGTTAGGGTTAGGGTTAGTGTTAGGGTTAGGGCTCGGTTTAGGGTATTGTTTAGGATTAGGGTACGTGTTAGGGTTAGGGTAGGGGTTAGGGTTAGGGTACGTGTTAGGGTTAGGGTAGTTATTAAACCTATCCCACTCTCTAGATACACCTTAGCACGTAAAGGAATATTATTTGGGGGTCCAGCCATGGAGAAGAGTTTAGACACTAGGATAAATAAGGAACACACCCATTATAAAGAAATCACATTAGGATTCTCTTTTTAAGCTGTTCCTTAAAACACTAGTGCTTAGGAAATCTATTGGAGTCAGAAGCAGTCAAGGGTAGCCTAGGGTTAGGGTTAGGCTTAGGGTTAGGCTTAGGATACGGCTTACGGTACGGGTTCGGGGAGGGCTTCGGGTACGGCGTAGCGTATGGGTTAGAGTTAGGGTTAGGGTTAGTGTTAGGGTAGGTCTCGGGTTAGGTTATGGGTTAGGATTAGGGTACATGTTAGGGTTAGGGTAGGGGTTAGGGTTAGGGTACGCGTTAGAGTTAGGGTACTTATTAAACCTATCCCACTCTCTAGATACACCTTAGCACGTAAAAGAGTATTATTTGGGGGTGCACACATGAAGAAGAGTTTAGACACTAAGATAATATAAGGAACACACACATTATAAAGAAATCACATTAGGATTCTCTTTTTACGCTGTTCCTTAAAACACTAGTGCTTAGGAAATCTATTGGAGGCAGAAGCAGTCAAGGGTAGCCTAGGGTTAGGGTTAGGCTTAGGGTACGGCTTAGGTTAAGGGTTCGGGGAAGGCTTCGGGTACGGCGTAGGGTATGGGTTAGGGTTAGGGTTAGGGTTAGTGTTAGGGTTAGGGCTCGGTTTAGGGTATTGTTTAGGATTAGGGTACATGTTAGGGTTAGGGTAAGGGTTAGGGTTAGGGTACGCGTTAGGGTTAGGGTAGTTATTAAACCTATCCCACTCTATATACCCCTTAGCACGTAAAGGAATATTATTTGGGGGTCCAGCAATGGAGAAGAGTTTAGACACTAGGATAAGATAAGGAACACACCCATTATAAAGAAATAACATTAGGATTCTCTTTTTAAGCTGTTCCTTAAAACACTAGTGCTTAGGAAATCTATTGGACGCAGAAGCAGTCAAGGGTAGCATAGGGTGAGGGTTAGGCTTAGGGTTAGGATTAGGATACGGCTTACGGTACGGGTTCGGAGAGGGCTTCAGGTATGGCGTAGGGTATGGGTTAGGGTTAGGGTTTGGGTTAGTGTTAGGGTTAGGGCTCCGTTTAGGGTACGGGTTATGATTAGGGTACGTGTTAGGGTTAGGGTAGGGGTTAGGGTTAGGGTACGCATTAGGGTTAGGGTAGTTATTAAACCTATCCCACTCTCTAGATACCCCTTAGCACGTAAAGGAATATTATTTGGGGGTCCAGCCATGGAGAAGAGTTTAGACACTAGGCTAAGATAAGGAACACACCCTTTATAGAGAAATCACATTAGGATTCTCTTTTTAAGCTGTTCCTTAAAACACTAGTGCTTAGGAAATCTATTGGAGGCAGAAGGAGTCAAGGGTAGCCTAGTGTTAGGGTTAGGCTTAGGGTTAGGCTAAGGGTACGGCTTAGGGTACGGGTTCGGGGAGGTCTTCGGGTACGGCGTAGGGTATGGGTTAGGGTTAGGGTTAGTGTTAGTGTTAGGGCCCGGTTTAGGGTACGGTTTAGTTTTAGGGTACGTGTTAGGGTTAGGGTAGGGGTTAGGGTTAGGGTACGTGTTAGTGTTAGGGTAGTTATTAAACCTATCCCACTCTCTAGATACCCCTTAGCACGTAAAGGAATATTATTTGGGGGTCCACCCATGAAGAAGAGTTTAGACACTAAGATAATATAAGGAACACACACATTATAAAGAAATCACATTAGGATTCTCCTTTTAAGCTGTTCCTTAAAACACTAGTGCTTAGGAAATCTATTGGAGGCAGAAGCAGTCAAGGGTAGCCTAGGGTTAGGGTTAGGCTTAGGGTAAGGCTTAGGGTATGGGTTCGGGTAGGGCTTCGGGTACGGTGTAGTGTATGGGTTAGGGATAGTGTTAGGGTTAGTGTTATGGTTAGGGCTCGGTTTAGGGTACGATTTAGGATTAGGGTACGTGTTAGGGTTAGGATAGGGGTTAGGGTTAGGGTACGTGTTAGGGTTAGGGTTATTAAACCTATCCCACTTTCTATATACCCCTTAGCACGTAAAGGAATATTATTTGGGGATCCAGCCATGGAGAAGAGTTTAGACACTAGGATAAGATAAGGAACACACACATTATAAAGAAATCACATTAGGATTCTCTTTTTCAGCTCTTCCTTAAAACACTAGTGCTTAGGAAATCTATTGGAGGCAGAAGCAGTCAAGGGTAGCCTAGGGTTAGGGTTAGGCTTAGGGTAAGGCTTAGGGTACGGGTTCGGGGAGGGCTTCGGGTACGGTGTAGTGTATGAGTTAGGGTTAGTGTTAGGGTTTGTGTTAATGTTAGGGCTCGGTTTAGTGTACGGCCTAGGATTAGGGTACGTGTTAGGGTTAGGGTGGGGGTTAGGTTTAGGGTACGCATTAGGGTTAGGGTAGTTATTAAACCTATCCCACTCTCTAGATACCCCTTAGCACGTAAAGGAATATTATTTGGGGGTCCAGCCATGGAGAAGAGTTTAGACACTAGGCTAAGATAAGGAACACACCCTTTATAGAGAAATCACATTAGGATTCTCTTTTTAAGCTGTTCCTTAAAACACTAGTGCTTAGGAAATCTATTGGAGGCAGAAGGAGTGAAGGGTAGCCTAGGGTTAGGGTTCGGCTTAGTGTTAGGCTTAGGGTACGGCTTAGGGTACGGGTTTGGGGAGGGCTTCGGATACGGCGTAGGTTATGGGTTAGGGTTAGGGTTAGGGTTAGTGTTAGGGTTAGGGCTCGGTTTAGGGTATTGTTTACGATTAGGGTACGTGTTAGGGTTAGGGTAGGGGTTAGGGTTAGGGTACGTGTTAGGGTTAGGGTAGTTATTAAACCTATCCCACTCTGTAGATACACCGTAGCACGTAAAGGAATATTATTTGGGGGTCCAGCCATGGAGAAGAGTTTAGACACTAGGATAAATAAGGAACACACCCATTATAAAGAAATCACATTATGATTCTCTTTTTAAGCTGTTCCTTAAAACACTAGTGCTTAGGAAATCTATTGGAGTCAGAAGCAGTCAAGGGTAGCCTAGGGTTAGGGTTAGGCTTAGGGTTAGGCTTAGGATACGGCTTACGGTACGAGTTCGGGGAGGGTTTCGGGTACGGCGTAGGGTATGGGTTAGAGTTAGGGTTAGGGTTAGTGTTAGGGTAGGTCTCGGGTTAGGTTATGGGTTAGGATTAGGGTACGTGTTAGGGTTAGGGTAGGGGTTAGGGTTAGGGTACGCGTTAGAGTTAGGGTAGTTATTAAACCTATCCCACTCTCTAGATACACCTTAGCACGTAAAGGAGTATTATTTGGGGGTCCACACATGAAGAAGAGTTTAGACACTAAGATAATATAAGGAACACACACATTATAAAGAAATCACATTAGGATTCTCTTTTTACGCTGTTCCTTAAAACACTAGTGCTTAGGAAATCTATTGGAGGCAGAAGCAGTCAAGGGTAGCCTAGGGTTAGGGTTACGCTTAGGGTACGGCTTAGGTTACGGGTTCGGGGAAGGCTTCGGGTACGGCGTAGGGTATGGGTTAGGGTTAGGTTTAGGGTTAGTGTTAGGGTTAGGGCTCGGTTTAGGGTATTGTTTAGGATTAGGGTACATGTTAGGGTTAGGGTAAGGGTTAGGGTTAGGGTACGCGTTAGGGTTAGGGTAGTTATTAAACCTATCCCACTCTATATACCCCTTAGCACGTAAAGGAATATTATTTGGGGGTCCAGCAATGGAGAAGAGTTTAGACACTAGGATAAGATAAGGAACACACCCATTATAAAGAAATCACATTAGGATTCTCTTCTTAAGCTGTTCCTTAAAACACTAGTGCTTAGGAAATCTATTGGAGGCAGAAGCAGTCAAGGGTAGCATAGGGTTAGTGTTAGGCTTAGGGTTAGGATTAGGATACGGCTTACGGTACGGGTTCGGAGAGGGCTTCAGGTACGGCGTAGGGTATGGGTTAGGGTTAGGGTTTGGGTTAGTGATAGGGTTAGGGCTCCGTTTAGGGTACGGTTTATGATTAGGGTACGTGTTAGGGTTAGGGTAGGGGTTAGGGTTAGGGTTCTTATTAAACCTATCCCACTCTCTAGATACACCTTAGCACGTAAAGGAATATTATTTGGGGGTCCACCCATGAAGAAGAGTTTAGACACTAAGATAATATAAGGAACACACACATTATCAAGAAATCACATTAGGATTCTCTTTTTAAGCTGTTCCTTAAAACACTAGTGCTTAGGAAATCTATTGGAGGCAGAAGCAGTCAAGGGTAGCCTACGGTTAGGTTTAGGCTTAGGGTTAGGCTTAGGGTACGGCTTAGGTTACGGGTTCGGGGAGGAATTCGGGTACGGCGTAGGGTATGGGTTAGGGTTAGGGTTAGGGTTAGTGTTAGGGTTAGGGCTCGGTTTAGGGTATTGTTTAGGATTAGGGTACGTGTTAGGGTTAGGGTAGGGGTTAGGGTTAGGGTACGCGTTAGGGTTAGGGTAGTTATTAAACCTATCCCACTCTCTATATACCCCTTAGCACGTAAAGGAATATTATTTGGTGGTCCAGCCATGGAGAAGAGTTTAGACACTAGGATAAGATAAGGAACACACCCATTATAAAGAAATCACATTAGGATTCTCTTTTTAAGCTGTTCCTTAAAACACTAGTGCTTAGGAAATCTATTGGAGGCAGAAGCAGTCAAGGGTAGCCTAGGGTTAGGGTTAGGCTTAGGGTACGGCTTAGGTTAAGGGTTCGGGGAAGGCTTCGGGTACGGCGTAGGGTATGGGTTAGGGTTAGGGTTAGGGTTAGTGTTAGGGTTAGGGCTCGGTTTAGGGTATTGTTTAGGATTAGGGTACATGTTAGGGTTAGGGTAAGGGTTAGGGTTAGGGTACGCGTTAGGGTTAGGGTAGTTATTAAACCTATCCCACTCTATATACCCCTTAGCACGTAAAGGAATATTATTTGGGGGTCCAGCAATGGAGAAGAGTTTAGACACTAGGATAAGATAAGGAACACACCCATTATAAAGAAATAACATTAGGATTCTCTTTTTAAGCTGTTCCTTAAAACACTAGAGCTTAGGAAATCTATTGGACGCAGAAGCAGTCAAGGGTAGCATAGGGTGAGGGTTAGGCTTAGGGTTAGGATTAGGATACGGCTTACGGTACGGGTTCGGAGAGGGCTTCAGGTATGGCGTAGGGTATGGGTTAGGGTTAGGGTTTGGGTTAGTGTTAGGGTTAGGGCTACGTTTAGGGTACGGGTTATGATTAGGGTACGTGTTAGGGTTAGGGTAGGGGTTAGGGTTAGGGTACGCATTAGGGTTAGGGTAGTTATTAAACCTATCCCACTCTCTAGATACCCCTTAGCACGTAAAGGAATATTATTTGGGGGTCCAGCCATGGAGAAGAGTTTAGACACTAGGCTAAGATAAGGAACACACCCTTTATAGAGAAATCACATTAGGATTCTCTTTTTAAGCTGTTCCTTAAAACACTAGTGCTTAGGAAATCTATTGGAGGCAGAAGGAGTCAAGGGTAGCCTAGTGTTAGGGTTAGGCTTAGGGTTAGGCTAAGGGTACGGCTTAGGGTACGGGTTCGGGGAGGTCTTCGGGTACGGCGTAGGGTATGGGTTAGGGTTAGGGTTAGTGTTAGTGTTAGGGCCCGGTTTAGGGTACGGTTTAGTTTTAGGGTACGTGTTAGGGTTAGGGTAGGGGTTAGGGTTAGGGTACGTGTTAGTGTTAGGGTAGTTATTAAACCTATCCCACTCTCTAGATACCCCTTAGCACGTAAAGGAATATTATTTGGGGGTCCACCCATGAAGAAGAGTTTAGACACTAAGATAATATAAGGAACACACACATTATAAAGAAATCACATTAGGATTCTCCTTTTAAGCTGTTCCTTAAAACACTAGTGCTTAGGAAATCTATTGGAGGCAGAAGCAGTCAAGGGTAGCCTAGGGTTAGGGTTAGGCTTAGGGTAAGGCTTAGGGTATGGGTTCGGGTAGGGCTTCGGGTACGGTGTAGTGTATGGGTTAGGGATAGTGTTAGGGTTAGTGTTATGGTTAGGGCTCGGTTTAGGGTACGATTTAGGATTAGGGTACGTGTTAGGGTTAGGATAGGGGTTAGGGTTAGGGTACGTGTTAGGGTTAGGGTTATTAAACCTATCCCACTTTCTATATACCCCTTAGCACGTAAAGGAATATTATTTGGGGATCCAGCCATGGAGAAGAGTTTAGACACTAGGATAAGATAAGGAACACACACATTATAAAGAAATCACATTAGGATTCTCTTTTTCAGCTCTTCCTTAAAACACTAGTGCTTAGGAAATCTATTGGAGGCAGAAGCAGTCAAGGGTAGCCTAGGGTTAGGGTTAGGCTTAGGGTAAGGCTTAGGGTACGGGTTCGGGGAGGGCTTCGGGTACGGTGTAGTGTATGAGTTAGGGTTAGTGTTAGGGTTTGTGTTAATGTTAGGGCTCGGTTTAGTGTACGGCCTAGGATTAGGGTACGTGTTAGGGTTAGGGTGGGGGTTAGGTTTAGGGTACGCATTAGGGTTAGGGTAGTTATTAAACCTATCCCACTCTCTAGATACCCCTTAGCACGTAAAGGAATATTATTTGGGGGTCCAGCCATGGAGAAGAGTTTAGACACTAGGCTAAGATAAGGAACACACCCTTTATAGAGAAATCACATTAGGATTCTCTTTTTAAGCTGTTCCTTAAAACACTAGTGCTTAGGAAATCTATTGGAGGCAGAAGGAGTGAAGGGTAGCCTAGGGTTAGGGTTCGGCTTAGTGTTAGGCTTAGGGTACGGCTTAGGGTACGGGTTTGGGGAGGGCTTCGGATACGGCGTAGGTTATGGGTTAGGGTTAGGGTTAGGGTTAGTGTTAGGGTTAGGGCTCGGTTTAGGGTATTGTTTACGATTAGGGTACGTGTTAGGGTTAGGGTAGGGGTTAGGGTTAGGGTACGTGTTAGGGTTAGGGTAGTTATTAAACCTATCCCACTCTGTAGATACACCGTAGCACGTAAAGGAATATTATTTGGGGGTCCAGCCATGGAGAAGAGTTTAGACACTAGGATAAATAAGGAACACACCCATTATAAAGAAATCACATTAGGATTCTCTTTTTAAGCTGTTCCTTAAAACACTAGTGCTTAGGAAATCTATTGGAGTCAGAAGCAGTCAAGGGTAGCCTAGGGTTAGGGTTAGGCTTAGGGTTAGGCTTAGGATACGGCTTACGGTACGGGTTCGGGGAGGGTTTCGGGTACGGCGTAGGGTATGGGTTAGAGTTAGGGTTAGGGTTAGTGTTAGGGTAGGTCTCGGGTTAGGTTATGGGTTAGGATTAGGGTACGTGTTAGGGTTAGGGTAGGGGTTAGGGTTAGGGTACGCGTTAGAGTTAGGGTAGTTATTAAACCTATCCCACTCTCTAGATACACCTTAGCACGTAAAGGAGTATTATTTGGGGGTCCACACATGAAGAAGAGTTTAGACACTAAGATAATATAAGGAACACACACATTATAAAGAAATCACATTAGGATTCTCTTTTTACGCTGTTCCTTAAAACACTAGTGCTTAGGAAATCTATTGGAGGCAGAAGCAGTCAAGGGTAGCCTAGGGTTAGGGTTACGCTTAGGGTACGGCTTAGGTTACGGGTTCGGGGAAGGCTTCGGGTACGGCGTAGGGTATGGGTTAGGGTTAGGTTTAGGGTTAGTGTTAGGGTTAGGGCTCGGTTTAGGGTATTGTTTAGGATTAGGGTACATGTTAGGGTTAGGGTAAGGGTTAGGGTTAGGGTACGCGTTAGGGTTAGGGTAGTTATTAAACCTATCCCACTCTATATACCCCTTAGCACGTAAAGGAATATTATTTGGGGGTCCAGCAATGGAGAAGAGTTTAGACACTAGGATAAGATAAGGAACACACCCATTATAAAGAAATCACATTAGGATTCTCTTCTTAAGCTGTTCCTTAAAACACTAGTGCTTAGGAAATCTATTGGAGGCAGAAGCAGTCAAGGGTAGCATAGGGTTAGTGTTAGGCTTAGGGTTAGGATTAGGATACGGCTTACGGTACGGGTTCGGAGAGGGCTTCAGGTACGGCGTAGGGTATGGGTTAGGGTTAGGGTTTGGGTTAGTGATAGGGTTAGGGCTCCGTTTAGGGTACGGTTTATGATTAGGGTACGTGTTAGGGTTAGGGTAGGGGTTAGGGTTAGGGTTCTTATTAAACCTATCCCACTCTCTAGATACACCTTAGCACGTAAAGGAATATTATTTGGGGGTCCACCCATGAAGAAGAGTTTAGACACTAAGATAATATAAGGAACACACACATTATCAAGAAATCACATTAGGATTCTCTTTTTAAGCTGTTCCTTAAAACACTAGTGCTTAGGAAATCTATTGGAGGCAGAAGCAGTCAAGGGTAGCCTACGGTTAGGTTTAGGCTTAGGGTTAGGCTTAGGGTACGGCTTAGGTTACGGGTTCGGGGAGGAATTCGGGTACGGCGTAGGGTATGGGTTAGGGTTAGGGTTAGGGTTAGTGTTAGGGTTAGGGCTCGGTTTAGGGTATTGTTTAGGATTAGGGTACGTGTTAGGGTTAGGGTAGGGGTTAGGGTTAGGGTACGCGTTAGGGTTAGGGTAGTTATTAAACCTATCCCACTCTCTATATACCCCTTAGCACGTAAAGGAATATTATTTGGTGGTCCAGCCATGGAGAAGAGTTTAGACACTAGGATAAGATAAGGAACACACCCATTATAAAGAAATCACATTAGGATTCTCTTTTTAAGCTGTTCCTTAAAACACTACTGCTTAGGAAATCTATTGGAGGCAGAAGCAGTCAAGGGTAGCCTAGGGTTAGGGTTAGACTTAGGGTACGGCTTAGGGTACGGGTTCGGGGAGGGCTTCGGGTACGGCGTAGTGTATGGGTTAGGTTTAGTGTTAGGGTTAGTGTTAGGGTTAGGGCTCGGTTTAGTGTATTGGTTAGGATTAGGGTACGTGTTAGGGTTAGGGTAAGGGTTAGGGTTAGGGTATGCGTTAGTGTTAGGGTAGTTATTAAACCTATCCCACTCTCTAGATACCCCTTAGCACGTAAAGGAATATTATTTGGAGGTCCAGCCATGGAGAAGAGTTTAGACACTAGGATAAGATAAGGAACACACCCATTATAAATAAATCACATTAGGATTCTCTTTTTAAGCTGTTCCTTAAAACACTAGTGCTTAGGAAATCTATTGGAGGCAGAAGCAGTCAAGGGTAGCCTAGGGTTAGGGTTAGGCTTAGGGTAAGGCTTAGGGTACGGGTTCGGGGAGGGCTTCGGGTACGGTGTAGTGTATGGGTTAGGGTTAGGGTTAGGGTTAGTGTTAGGGTTAGGGCTCGGTTTATGGTATGGTATAGGATTAGGGTACGTGTTAGCGTTAGGGTAGGGGTTAGGGTTAGGGTACGTGTTAGGGTTAGGGTTATTAAACCTATCCCACTCTCTAGATACCCCTTAGCACGTAAAGGAATATTATTTGGGCATCCAGCCATGGAGAAGAGTTTAGACACTACGATAAGATAAGGAACACACACATTATAAAGAAATCACATTAGGATTCTCTTTTTCAGCTCTTCCTTAAAACACTAGTGCTTAGGAAATCTATTGGAGGCAGAAGCAGTCAAGGGTAGCCTAGGGTTAGGGTTAGGCTTAGGGTAAGGCTTAGGGTACGGGTTCGGGGAGGGCTTCGGGTACAGTGTAGTGTATGAGTTAGGGTTAGGGTTAGTGTTAATGTTAGGGCTCGGTTTAGTGTACGGCTTAGGATTAGGGTACGTGTTAGGGTTAGGGTAGGGGTTAGGGTTAGGGTACGCATTATGGTTAGGGTAGTTATTAAACCTATCCCACTCTCTAGATACCCCTTAGCACGTAAAGGAATATTATTTGGGGGTCCAGCCATGGAGAAGAGTTTAGACACTAGGCTAAGATAAGGAACACACCCTTTATAGAGAAATCACATTAGGATTCTCTTTTTAAGCTGTTCCTTAAAACACTAGTGCTTAGGAAATCTATTGGAGGCAGAAGGAGTCAAGTGTAGCCTAGTGTTAGGGTTAGGCTTAGGGTTAGGCTAAGGGTACGGCTTAGGGTACGGGTTCGGGGAGGTCTTCTGGTACGGCGTAGGGTATGGGTTAGGGTTAGGGTTAGTGTTAGGGTTAGGGCTCGGTTTAAGGTACGGTTTAGTTTTAGGGTACGTGTTAGGGTTAGGGTAGGGGTTAGGGTTAGGGTACGTGTTAGTGTTAGGGTAGTTATTAAACCTATCCCACTCTCTAGATACACCTTAGCACGTAAAGGAATATTATTTGGGGGTCCACCCATGAAGAAGAGTTTAGACACTAAGATAATATAAGGAACACACACATTATAAAGAAATCACATTAGGATTCTCTTTTTACGCTGTTCCTTAAAACACTAGTGCTTAGGAAATCTATTGGAGGCAGAAGCAGTCAAGGGTAGCCTAGGGTTAGGGTTAGGCTTTGGGTTAGGCTTAGGGTACGGCTTAGGTTACGGGTTCGGGGAGGGCTTCGGGTACGGCGTAGGGTATGGGTTAGGGTTAGGCTTAGGGTTAGTGTTAGGGTTAGGGCTCGGTTTCGGGTATTGTTTAGCATTAGGGTACATGTTAGGGTTAGGGTAAGGGTTAGGGTTAGGGTACGCGTTAGGGTTAGGGTAGTTATTAAACCTATCCCACTCTATATACCCCTTAGCACGTAAAGGAATATTATTTGGGGGTCCAGCAATGGAGAAGAGTTTAGACACTAGGATAAGATAAGGAACACACCCATTATAAAGAAATCACATTAGGATTCTCTTTTTAAGCTGTTCCTTAAAACACTAGTGCTTAGGAAATCTATTGGAGGCAGAAGCAGTCAAGGGTAGCCTAGGGTTAGGGTTAGGCTTAGGGTTAGGATTAGGATACGGCTTACGGTACGGGTTCGGATAGGGCTTCAGGTACGGCGTAGGGTATGGGTTAGGGTTAGGGTTTGGGTTAGTGTTAGGGTTAGGGCTCCGTTTAGGGTACGGGTTATGATTAGGGTACGTGTTAGGGTTAGGGTAGGGGTTAGGGTTAGGGTTCTTATTAAACCTATCCCACTCTCTAGATACACCTTAGCACGTAAAGGAATATTATTTGGGGGTCCACCCAGGAAGAAGTGTTTAGACACTAAGATAATATAAGGAACACACACATTATAAAGAAATCACATTAGGATTCTCTTTTTAAGCTGTTCCTTAAAACACTAGTGCTTAGGAAATCTATTGGAGGCAGAAGCAGTCAAGGGTAGCCTAGGGTTAGGTTTAGGCTTAGGGTTAGGCTTAGGGTACGGCTTAGGTTACGGGTTCGGGGAGGACTTCGGGTACGGCGTAGGGTATGGGTTAGGGTTAGGGTTAGGGTTAGTGTTAGGGTTAGGGCTCGGTTTAGGGTATTGTTTAGGATTAGGGTACGTGTTAGGGTTAGGGTAGGGGTTAGGGTTAGGGTACGCGTTAGGGTTACGGTAGTTATTAAACCTATCCCACTCTCTAGATACCCCTTAGCACGTAAAGGAATATTATTTGGGGGTCCAGCCATGGAGAAGAGTTAAACACTAGGATAAGATAAGGAACACACCCATTATAAAGAAATCACATTAGGATTCTCTTTTTAAGCTGTTCCTTAAAACACTAGTGCTTAGGAAATCTATTGGAGGCAGAAGCAGTCAAGGGTAGCCTAGGGTTAGGGTTAGGCTTAGGGAAAGGCTTAGGGTACGGGTTCGGGGAGGGCTTCGGGTACGGCGTAGGGTATGGGTTAGGTTTAGGGTTAGGGTTAGTGTTAGGGTTAGGGCTCGGTTTAGTGTATTGGTTAGGATTAGGGTACGTGTTAGGGTTAGGGTAAGGGTTAGGGTTAGGGTATGCGTTAGTGTTAGGGTAGTTATTAAACCTATCCCACTCTCTAGATACCCCTTAGCACGTAAAGGAATATTATTTGGGGGTCCAGCCATGGAGAAGAGTTTAGACACTAGGATAAGATAAGGAACACACCCATTATAAAGAAATCACATTAGGATTCTCTTTTTCAGCTCTTCCTTAAAACACTAGTGCTTAGGAAATCTATTGGAGGCAGAAGCAGTCAAGGGTAGCCTAGGGTTAGGGTTAGGCTTAGGGTAAGGCTTAGGGTACGGGTTCGGGGAGAGCTTCGGGTACGGTGTAGTGTATGAGTTAGGGTTAGGGTTAGTGTTAATGTTAGGGCTCGGTTTAGTGTACGGCTTAGGATTAGGGTACGTGTTAGGGTTAGGGTAGGGGTTAGGGTTAGGGTACGCATTAGGGTTAGGGTAGTTATTAAACCTATCCCACTCTCTAGATACCCCTTAGCACGTAAAGGAATATTATTTGGGGGTCCAGGCATGGAGAAGAATTTAGACACTAGGCTAAGATAAGGAACACACCCTTTATAGAGAAATCACATTAGGATTCTCTTTTTAAGCTGTTCCTTAAAACACTAGTGCTTAGGAAATCTATTGGAGGCAGAAGGAGTCAAGGGTAGCCTAGTGTTAGGGTTAGGCTTAGGGTTAGGCTAAGGGTACGGCTTAGGGTACGGGTTCGGGGAGGTCTTCGGGTACGGCGTAGGGTATGGGTTAGGGTTAGGGTTAGTGTTAGGGTTAGGGCTCGGTTTAGGGTACGGTTTAGTTTTAGGGTACGTGTTAGGTTTAGGGTAGGGGTTAGGGTTAGGGTACGTGTTAGTGTTAGGGTAGTTATTAAACCTATCCCACTCTCTAGATACCCGTTAGCACGTAAAGGAATATTATTTGGGGGTCCACCCATGAAGAAGAGTTTAGACACTAAGATAATATAAGGAACACACACATTATAAAGAAATCACATTAGGATTCTCTTTTTACGCTGTTCCTTAAAACACTAGTGCTTAGGAAATCTATTGGAGGCAGAAGCAGTCAAGGGTAGCCTAGGGTTAGGGTTAGGCTTAGGGTTAGGCTTAGGGTACGGCTTAGGTTACGGGTTCGGGGAGGGCTTCGGGTACGGCGTAGGGTATGGGTTAGGGTTAGGCTTAGGGTTAGTGTTAGGGTTAGGGCTCGGTTTAGGGTATTGTTTAGGATTAGGGTACATGTTAGGGTTAGGGTAAGGGTTAGGGTTAGGGTACGCATTAGGGTTAGGGTAGTTATTAAACCTATCCCACTCTATATACCCCTTAGCACGTAAAGGAATATTATTTGGGGGTCCAGCAATGGAGAAGAGTTTAGACACTAGGATAAGATAAGGAACACACCCATTATAAAGAAATCACATTAGGATTCTCTTTTTAAGCTGTTCCTTAAAACACTAGTGCTTAGGAAATCTATTGGAGGCAGAAGCAGTCAAGGGTAGCCTAGGGTTAGGGTTAGGCTTAGGGTTAGGATTAGGATACGGCTTACGGTACGGGTTCGGATAGGGCTTCAGGTACGGCGTAGGGTATGGGTTAGGTTTAGGGTTTGGGTTAGTGTTAGGGTTAGGGCTCCGTTTAGGGTACGGGTTATGATTAGGGTACGTGTTAGGGTTAAGGTAGGGGTTAGGGTTAGGGTTCTTATTAAACCTATCCCACTCTCTAGATACACCTTAGCACATAAAGGAATATTATTTGGGGGTCCACCCATGAAGAAGAGTTTAGACACTAAGATAATATAAGGAACACACACATTATAAAGAAATCACATTAGGATTCTCTTTTTAAGCTGTTCCTTAAAACACTAGTGCTTAGGAAATCTATTGGAGGCAGAAGCAGTCAAGGGTAGCCTAGGGTTAGGTTTAGGCTTAGGGTTAGGCTTAGGGTACGGCTTAGGGTACGGGTTCGGGGAGGGCTTCGGATACCGTGTAGTGTATGGGTTAGGGTTAGGGTTAGTGTTAGGGTTAGGGCTCGGTTTAGGGTACGGTTTAGGATTAGGGTACGTTTTAGGGTTAGGGTAGGGGTTAGGGTTAGGGTACGTGTTAGGGTTAGGGTTATTAAACCTATCCCACTCTCTAGATACCCCTTAGCACGTAAAGGAATATAATTTGGGGATCCAGCCATGGAGAAGAGTTTAGAAACTAGGATAAGATAAGGAACACACACATTATAAAGAAATCACATTAGGATTCTCTTTTTCAGCTCTTCCTTAAAACACTAGTGCTTAGGAAATATATTGGAGGCAGAAGCAGTCAAGGGTAGCCTAGGGTTAGGGTTAGGCTTAGGGTTAGGCTTAGGGTACGGCTTAGGTTACGGGTTCGGGGAAGGCTTCGGGTACGGCGTAGGGTATGGGTTAGGGTTAGGCTTAGGGTTAGTGTTAGGGTTAGGGCTCGGTTTAGGGTATTGTTTAGGATTAGGGTACATGTTAGGGTTAGGGTAAGGGTTAGGGTTAGGGTACGCGTTAGGGTTAGGGTAGTTATTAAACCTATCCCACTCTATATACCCCTTAGCACGTAAAGGAATATTATTTGGGGGTGCAGCAATGGAGAAGAGTTTAGACACTAGGATAAGATAAGGAACACACCCATTATAAAGAAATCACATTAGGATTCTCTTTTTAAGCTGTTCCTTAAAACACTAGTGCTTAGGAAATCTATTGGAGGCAGAAGCAGTCAAGGGTAGCCTAGGGTTAGGGTTAGGCTTAGGGTTAGGATTAGGATACGGCTTACGGTATGGGTTCGGAGAGGGCTTCAGGTACGGCGTAGGGTATGGGTTAGGGTTAGGGTTTGGGTTAGTGTTAGGGTTAGGGCTCCGTTTAGGGTACGGGTTATGATTAGGGTACGTGTTAGGGTTAGGGTAGGGGTTAGGGTTAGGGTTCTTATTAAACCTATCCCACTCTCTAGATACACCTTAGCACGTAAAGGAATATTATTTGGGGGTCCACCCATGAAGAAGAGTTTAGACATTAAGATAATATAAGAAACACACACATTATAAAGAAATCACATTAGGATTCTCTTTTTAAGCTGTTCCTTAAAACACTAGTGCTTAGGAAATCTATTGGAGGCAGAAGCAGTCAAGGGTAGCCTAGGGTTAGGTTTAGGCTTAGGGTTAGGCTTAGGGTACGGCTTAGGTTACGGGTTCGGGGAGGAATTCGGGTACGGCGTAGGGTATGGGTTAGGGTTAGGGTTAGGGTTAGTGTTAGGGTTAGGGCTCGGTTTAGGGTATTGTTTAGGATTAGGGTACGTGTTAGGGTTAGGGTAGGGGTTAGGGTTAGGGTACGCGTTAGGGTTAGGGTAGTTATTAAACCTATCCCACTCTCTATATACCCCTTAGCACGTAAAGGAATATTATTTGGGGGTCCAGCCATGGAGAAGAGTTTAGACACTAGGATAAGATAAGGAACACACCCATTATAAAGAAATCACATTAGGATTCTCTTTTTAAGCTGTTCCTTAAAACACTACTGCTTAGGAAATCTATTGGAGGCAGAAGCAGTCAAGGGTAGCCTAAGGTTAGGGTTAGACTTAGGGTACGGCTTAGGGTACGGCTTAGGGTACGGGTTCGGGGAGGGCTTCGGGTACGGCGTAGGGTATGGGTTAGGGTTAGGGTTAGGGTTAGTGTTAGGGTTAGGGCTCGGTTTAGTGTATTGGTTAGGATTAGGGTACGTGTTAGTGTTAGGGTAAGGGTTAGGGTTAGGGTATGCGTTAGTGTTAGGGTAGTTATTAAACCTATCCCACTCTCTAGATACCCCTTAGCACGTAAAGGAATATTATTTGGAGGTCCAGCCATGGAGAAGAGTTTAGACACTAGGATAAGATAAGGAACACACCCATTATAAATAAATCACATTAGGATTCTCTGTTTCAGCTGTTCCATGAAACACTAGTGCTTAGGAAATCTATTGGAGGCAGAAGCAGTCAAGGGTAGCCTAGGGTTAGGGTTAGGCTTAGGGTAAGGCTTAGGGTACGGGTTCGGGGAGGGCTTCGGGTACGGTGTAGTGTATGGGTTAGGGTTAGGGTTAGGGTTAGTGTTAGGGTTAGGGCTCGGTTTAGTGTATTGGTTAGGATTAGGGTACGTGTTAGGGTTAGGGTAAGGGTTAGGGTTAGGGTATGCGTTAGTGTTAGGGTAGTTATTAAACCTATCCCACTCTCTAGATACCCCTTAGCACGTAAAGGAATATTATTTGGGGGTCCAGCCATGGAGAAGAGTTTAGACACTAGGATAAGATAAGGAACACACCCATTATAAAGAAATCACATTAGGATTCTCTTTTTCAGCTCTTCCTTAAAACACTAGTGCTTAGGAAATCTATTGGAGGCAGAAGCAGTCAAGGGTAGCCTAGGGTTAGGGTTAGGCTTAGGGTAAGGCTTAGGGTACGGGTTCGGGGAGAGCTTCGGGTACGGTGTAGTGTATGAGTTAGGGTTAGGGTTAGTGTTAATGTTAGGGCTCGGTTTAGTGTACGGCTTAGGATTAGGGTACGTGTTAGGGTTAGGGTAGGGGTTAGGGTTAGGGTACGCATTAGGGTTAGGGTAGTTATTAAACCTATCCCACTCTCTAGATACCCCTTAGCACGTAAAGGAATATTATTTGGGGGTCCAGGCATGGAGAAGAGTTTAGACACTAGGCTAAGATAAGGAACACACCCTTTATAGAGAAATCACATTAGGATTCTCTTTTTAAGCTGTTCCTTAAAACACTAGTGCTTAGGAAATCTATTGGAGGCAGAAGGAGTCAAGGGTAGCCTAGTGTTAGGGTTAGGCTTAGGGTTAGGCTAAGGGTACGGCTTAGGGTACGGGTTCGGGGAGGTCTTCGGGTACGGCGTAGGGTATGGGTTAGGGTTAGGGTTAGTGTTAGGGTTAGGGCTCGGTTTAGGGTACGGTTTAGTTTTAGGGTACGTGTTAGGTTTAGGGTAGGGGTTAGGGTTAGGGTACGTGTTAGTGTTAGGGTAGTTATTAAACCTATCCCACTCTCTAGATACCCGTTAGCACGTAAAGGAATATTATTTGGGGGTCCACCCATGAAGAAGAGTTTAGACACTAAGATAATATAAGGAACACACACATTATAAAGAAATCACATTAGGATTCTCTTTTTACGCTGTTCCTTAAAACACTAGTGCTTAGGAAATCTATTGGAGGCAGAAGCAGTCAAGGGTAGCCTAGGGTTAGGGTTAGGCTTAGGGTTAGGCTTAGGGTACGGCTTAGGTTACGGGTTCGGGGAGGGCTTCGGGTACGGCTTAGGGTATGGGTTAGGGTTAGGCTTAGGGTTAGTGTTAGGGTTAGGGCTCGGTTTAGGGTATTGTTTAGGATTAGGGTACATGTTAGGGTTAGGGTAAGAGTTAGGGTTAGGGTACGCATTAGGGTTAGGGTAGTTATTAAACCTATCCCACTCTATATACCCCTTAGCACGTAAAGGAATATTATTTGGGGGTCCAGCAATGGAGAAGAGTTTAGACACTAGGATAAGATAAGGAACACTCCCATTATAAAGAAATCACATTAGGATTCTCTTTTTAAGCTGTTCCTTAAAACACTAGTGCTTAGGAAATCTATTGGAGGCAGAAGCAGTCAAGGGTAGCCTAGGGTTAGGGTTAGGCTTAGGGTTAGGATTAGGATACGGCTTACGGTACGGGTTCGGATAGGGCTTCAGGTACGGCGTAGGGTATGGGTTAGGGTTAGGGTTTGGGTTAGTGTTAGGGTTAGGGCTCCGTTTAGGGTACGGGTTATGATTAGGGTACGTGTTAGGGTTAAGGTAGGGGTTAGGGTTAGGGTTCTTATTAAACCTATCCCACTCTCTAGATACACCTTAGCACATAAAGGAATATTATTTGGGGGTCCACCCATGAAGAAGAGTTTAGACACTAAGATAATATAAGGAACACACACATTATAAAGAAATCACATTAGGATTCTCTTTTTAAGCTGTTCCTTAAAACACTAGTGCTTAGGAAATCTATTGGAGGCAGAAGCAGTCAAGGGTAGCCTAGGGTTAGGTTTAGGCTTAGGGTTAGGCTTAGGGTACGGCTTAGGTTACGGGTTCGGGGAGGAATTCGGGTACGGCGTAGGGTATGGGTTAGGGTTAGGGTTAGGGTTAGTGTTAGGGTTAGGGCTCGGTTTAGGGTATTGTTTAGGATTAGGGTACGTGTTAGGGTTAGGGTAGGGGTTAGGGTTAGGGTACGCGTTAGGGTTAGGGTAGTTATTAAACCTATCCCACTCTCTATATACCCCTTAGCACGTAAAGGAATATTATTTGGGGGTCCAGCCATGGAGAAGAGTTTAGACACTAGGATAAGATAAGGAACACACCCATTATAAAGAAATCACATTAGGATTCTCTTTTTAAGCTGTTCCTTAAAACACTACTGCTTAGGAAATCTATTGGAGGCAGAAGCAGTCAAGGGTAGCCTAAGGTTAGGGTTGGACTTAGGGTACGGCTTAGGGTACGGCTTAGGGTACGGGTTCGGGGAGGGCTTCGGGTACGGCGTAGGGTATGGGTTAGGGTTAGGGTTAGGGTTAGTGTTAGGGTTAGGGCTCGGTTTAGTGTATTGGTTAGGATTAGGGTACGTGTTAGTGTTAGGGTAAGGGTTAGGGTTAGGGTATGCGTTAGTGTTAGGGTAGTTATTAAACCTATCCCACTCTCTAGATACCCCTTAGCACGTAAAGGAATATTATTTGGAGGTCCAGCCATGGAGAAGAGTTTAGACACTAGGATAAGAGAAGGAACACACCCATTATAAATAAATCACATTAGGATTCTCTGTTTCAGCTGTTCCATGAAACACTAGTGCTTAGGAAATCTATTGGAGGCAG
Source organism: Balaenoptera physalus (assembly GCF_965194825.1). Taxonomy (NCBI): domain Eukaryota; kingdom Metazoa; phylum Chordata; class Mammalia; order Artiodactyla; family Balaenopteridae; genus Balaenoptera; species Balaenoptera physalus. The sequence continues at coordinate 2,024,996 of NW_028126467.1, forward strand.
AAGCAGTCAAGGGTAGCCTAGGGTTAGGGTTAGGCTTAGGGTAAGGCTTAGGGTACGGGTTCGGGGAGGGCTTCGGGTACGGTGTAGTGTATGGGGTAGGGTTAGGGTTAGGGTTAGTGTTAGGGTTAGGGCTCGGTTTAGGGTACGGTTTAGGATTAGGGTACGTGTTAGGGTTAGGGTAGGGGTTAGGGTTAGGGTACGTGTTAGGGTTAGGGTTATTAAACCTATCCCACTCTCTAGATACCCCTTAGCACGTAAAGGAGTATTATTTGGGCATCCAGCCATGGAGAAGAGTTTAGACACTAGGATAAGATAAGGAACACACACATTATAAAGAAATCACATTAGGATTCTCTTTTTCAGCTCTTCCTTAAAACACTAGTGCTTAGGAAATCTATTGGAGGCAGAAGCAGTCAAGGGTAGCCTAGGGTTAGGGTTAGGCTTAGGGTAAGGCTTAGGGTACGGGTTCGGGGAGGGCTTCGGGTACGGTGTAGTGTATGAGTTAGGGTTAGGGTTAGGGTTAGTGTTAATGTTAGGGCTCGGTTTAGTGTACGGCTTAGGATTAGGGTACGTGTTAGGGTTAGGGTAGGGGTTAGGATTAGGGTACGCATTAGGGTTAGGGTAGTTATTAAACCTATCCCACTCTCTAGATACCCCTTAGCACGTAAAGGAATATTATTTGGGGGTCCAGCCATGGAGAAGAGTTTAGACACTAGGCTAAGATAAGGAACACACCCTTTATAGAGAAATCACATTAGGATTCTCTTTTTAAGCTGTTCCTTAAAACACTAGTGCTTAGGAAATCTATTGGAGGCAGAAGGAGTCAAGTGTAGCCTAGTGTTAGGGTTAGGCTTAGGGTTAGGCTAAGGGTACGGCTTAGGGTACGGGTTCGGGGAGGTCTTCTGGTACGGCGTAGGGTATGGGTTAGGGTTAGGGTTAGTGTTAGGGTTAGGGCTCGGTTTCGGGTATTGTTTAGCATTAGGGTACATGTTAGGGTTAGGGTAAGGGTTAGGGTTAGGGTACGCGTTAGGGTTAGGGTAGTTATTAAACCTATCCCACTCTATATACCCCTTAGCACGTAAAGGAATATTATTTGGGGGTCCAGCAATGGAGAAGAGTTTAGACACTAGGATAAGATAAGGAACACACCCATTATAAAGAAATCACATTAGGATTCTCTTTTTAAGCTGTTCCTTAAAACACTAGTGCTTAGGAAATCTATTGGAGGCAGAAGCAGTGAAGGGTAGCCTAGGGTTAGGGTTAGGCTTAGGGTTAGGATTAGGATACGGCTTACGGTACGGGTTCGGATAGGGCTTCAGGTACGGCGTAGGGTATGGGTTAGGGTTAGGGTTTGGGTTAGTGTTAGGGTTAGGGCTCCGTTTAGGGTACGGGTTATGATTAGGGTACGTGTTAGGGTTAGGGTAGGGGTTAGGGTTAGGGTTCTTATTAAACCTATCCCACTCTCTAGATACACCTTAGCACGTAAAGGAATATTATTTGGGGGTCCACCCAGGAAGAAGTGTTTAGACACTAAGATAATATAAGGAACACACACATTATAAAGAAATCACATTAGGATTCTCTTTTTAAGCTGTTCCTTAAAACACTAGTGCTTAGGAAATCTATTGGAGGCAGAAGCAGTCAAGGGTAGCCTAGGGTTAGGTTTAGGCTTAGGGTTAGGCTTAGGGTACGGCTTAGGTTACGGGTTCGGGGAGGACTTCGGGTACGGCGTAGGGTATGGGTTAGGGTTAGGGTTAGGGTTAGTGTTAGGGTTAGGGCTCGGTTTAGGGTATTGTTTAGGATTAGGGTACGTGTTAGGGTTAGGGTAGGGGTTAGGGTTAGGGTACGCGTTAGGGTTACGGTAGTTATTAAACCTATCCCACTCTCTAGATACCCCTTAGCACGTAAAGGAATATTATTTGGGGGTCCAGCCATGGAGAAGAGTTAAACACTAGGATAAGATAAGGAACACACCCATTATAAAGAAATCACATTAGGATTCTCTTTTTAAGCTGTTCCTTAAAACACTAGTGCTTAGGAAATCTATTGGAGGCAGAAGCAGTCAAGGGTAGCCTAGGGTTAGGGTTAGGCTTAGGGAAAGGCTTAGGGTACGGGTTCGGGGAGGGCTTCGGGTACGGCGTAGGGTATGGGTTAGGTTTAGGGTTAGGGTTAGTGTTAGGGTTAGGGCTCGGTTTAGTGTATTGGTTAGGATTAGGGTACGTGTTAGGGTTAGGGTAAGGGTTAGGGTTAGGGTATGCGTTAGTGTTAGGGTAGTTATTAAACCTATCCCACTCTCTAGATACCCCTTAGCACGTAAAGGAATATTATTTGGGGGTCCAGCCATGGAGAAGAGTTTAGACACTAGGATAAGATAAGGAACACACCCATTATAAAGAAATCACATTAGGATTCTCTTTTTCAGCTCTTCCTTAAAACACTAGTGCTTAGGAAATCTATTGGAGGCAGAAGCAGTCAAGGGTAGCCTAGGGTTAGGGTTAGGCTTAGGGTAAGGCTTAGGGTACGGGTTCGGGGAGAGCTTCGGGTACGGTGTAGTGTATGAGTTAGGGTTAGGGTTAGTGTTAATGTTAGGGCTCGGTTTAGTGTACGGCTTAGGATTAGGGTACGTGTTAGGGTTAGGGTAGGGGTTAGGGTTAGGGTACGCATTAGGGTTAGGGTAGTTATTAAACCTATCCCACTCTCTAGATACCCCTTAGCACGTAAAGGAATATTATTTGGGGGTCCAGGCATGGAGAAGAGTTTAGACACTAGGCTAAGATAAGGAACACACCCTTTATAGAGAAATCACATTAGGATTCTCTTTTTAAGCTGTTCCTTAAAACACTAGTGCTTAGGAAATCTATTGGAGGCAGAAGGAGTCAAGGGTAGCCTAGTGTTAGGGTTAGGCTTAGGGTTAGGCTAAGGGTACGGCTTAGGGTACGGGTTCGGGGAGGTCTTCGGGTACGGCGTAGGGTATGGGTTAGGGTTAGGGTTAGTGTTAGGGTTAGGGCTCGGTTTAGGGTACGGTTTAGTTTTAGGGTACGTGTTAGGTTTAGGGTAGGGGTTAGGGTTAGGGTACGTGTTAGTGTTAGGGTAGTTATTAAACCTATCCCACTCTCTAGATACCCGTTAGCACGTAAAGGAATATTATTTGGGGGTCCACCCATGAAGAAGAGTTTAGACACTAAGATAATATAAGGAACACACACATTATAAAGAAATCACATTAGGATTCTCTTTTTACGCTGTTCCTTAAAACACTAGTGCTTAGGAAATCTATTGGAGGCAGAAGCAGTCAAGGGTAGCCTAGGGTTAGGGTTAGGCTTAGGGTTAGGCTTAGGGTACGGCTTAGGTTACGGGTTCGGGGAGGGCTTCGGGTACGGCGTAGGGTATGGGTTAGGGTTAGGCTTAGGGTTAGTGTTAGGGTTAGGGCTCGGTTTAGGGTATTGTTTAGGATTAGGGTACATGTTAGGGTTAGGGTAAGGGTTAGGGTTAGGGTACGCATTAGGGTTAGGGTAGTTATTAAACCTATCCCACTCTATATACCCCTTAGCACGTAAAGGAATATTATTTGGGGGTCCAGCAATGGAGAAGAGTTTAGACACTAGGATAAGATAAGGAACACACCCATTATAAAGAAATCACATTAGGATTCTCTTTTTAAGCTGTTCCTTAAAACACTAGTGCTTAGGAAATCTATTGGAGGCAGAAGCAGTCAAGGGTAGCCTAGGGTTAGGGTTAGGCTTAGGGTTAGGATTAGGATACGGCTTACGGTACGGGTTCGGATAGGGCTTCAGGTACGGCGTAGGGTATGGGTTAGGGTTAGGGTTTGGGTTAGTGTTAGGGTTAGGGCTCCGTTTAGGGTACGGGTTATGATTAGGGTACGTGTTAGGGTTAAGGTAGGGGTTAGGGTTAGGGTTCTTATTAAACCTATCCCACTCTCTAGATACACCTTAGCACATAAAGGAATATTATTTGGGGGTCCACCCATGAAGAAGAGTTTAGACACTAAGATAATATAAGGAACACACACATTGTAAAGAAATCACATTAGGATTCTCTTTTTAAGCTGTTCCTTAAAACACTAGTGCTTAGGAAATCTATTGGAGGCAGAAGCAGTCAAGGGTAGCCTAGGGTTAGGTTTAGGCTTAGGGTTAGGCTTAGGGTACGGCTTAGGGTACGGGTTCGGGGAGGGCTTCGGATACCGTGTAGTGTATGGGTTAGGGTTAGGGTTAGTGTTAGGGTTAGGGCTCGGTTTAGGGTACGGTTTAGGATTAGGGTACTTTTTAGGGTTAGGGTAGGGGTTAGGGTTAGGGTACGTGTTAGGGTTAGGGTTATTAAACCTATCCCACTCTCTAGATACCCCTTAGCACGTAAAGGAATATAATTTGGGGATCCAGCCATGGAGAAGAGTTTAGAAACTAGGATAAGATAAGGAACACACACATTATAAAGAAATCACATTAGGATTCTCTTTTTCAGCTCTTCCTTAAAACACTAGTGCTTAGGAAATCTATTGGAGGCAGAAGCAGTCAAGGGTAGCCTAGGGTTAGGGTTAGGCTTAGGGTTAGGCTTAGGGTACGGCTTAGGTTACGGGTTCGGGGAAGGCTTCGGGTACGGCGTAGGGTATGGGTTAGGGTTAGGCTTAGGGTTAGTGTTAGGGTTAGGGCTCGGTTTAGGGTATTGTTTAGGATTAGGGTACATGTTAGGGTTAGGGTAAGGGTTAGGGTTAGGGTACGCGTTAGGGTTAGGGTAGTTATTAAACCTATCCCACTCTATATACCCCTTAGCACGTAAAGGAATATTATTTGGGGGTGCAGCAATGGAGAAGAGTTTAGACACTAGGATAAGATAAGGAACACACCCATTATAAAGAAATCACATTAGGATTCTCTTTTTAAGCTGTTCCTTAAAACACTAGTGCTTAGGAAATCTATTGGAGGCAGAAGCAGTCAAGGGTAGCCTAGGGTTAGGGTTAGGCTTAGGGTTAGGATTAGGATACGGCTTACGGTATGGGTTCGGAGAGGGCTTCAGGTACGGCGTAGGGTATGGGTTAGGGTTAGGGTTTGGGTTAGTGTTAGGGTTAGGGCTCCGTTTAGGGTACGGGTTATGATTAGGGTACGTGTTAGGGTTAGGGTAGGGGTTAGGGTTAGGGTTCTTATTAAACCTATCCCACTCTCTAGATACACCTTAGCACGTAAAGGAATATTATTTGGGGGTCCACCCATGAAGAAGAGTTTAGACATTAAGATAATATAAGGAACACACACATTATAAAGAAATCACATTAGGATTCTCTTTTTAAGCTGTTCCTTAAAACACTAGTGCTTAGGAAATCTATTGGAGGCAGAAGCAGTCAAGGGTAGCCTAGGGTTAGGTTTAGGCTTAGGGTTAGGCTTAGGGTACGGCTTAGGTTACGGGTTCGGGGAGGAATTCGGGTACGGCGTAGGGTATGGGTTAGGGTTAGGGTTAGGGTTAGTGTTAGGGTTAGGGCTCGGTTTAGGGTATTGTTTAGGATTAGGGTACGTGTTAGGGTTAGGGTAGGGGTTAGGGTTAGGGTACGCGTTAGGGTTAGGGTAGTTATTAAACCTATCCCACTCTCTATATACCCCTTAGCACGTAAAGGAATATTATTTGGGGGTCCAGCCATGGAGAAGAGTTTAGACACTAGGATAAGATAAGGAACACACCCATTATAAAGAAATCACATTAGGATTCTCTTTTTAAGCTGTTCCTTAAAACACTACTGCTTAGGAAATCTATTGGAGGCAGAAGCAGTCAAGGGTAGCCTAAGGTTAGGGTTAGACTTAGGGTACGGCTTAGGGTACGGCTTAGGGTACGGGTTCGGGGAGGGCTTCGGGTACGGCGTAGGGTATGGGTTAGGGTTAGGGTTAGGGTTAGTGTTAGGGTTAGGGCTCGGTTTAGTGTATTGGTTAGGATTAGGGTACGTGTTAGTGTTAGGGTAAGGGTTAGGGTTAGGGTATGCGTTAGTGTTAGGGTAGTTATTAAACCTATCCCACTCTCTAGATACCCCTTAGCACGTAAAGGAATATTATTTGGAGGTCCAGCCATGGAGAAGAGTTTAGACACTAGGATAAGATAAGGAACACACCCATTATAAATAAATCACATTAGGATTCTCTGTTTCAGCTGTTCCATGAAACACTAGTGCTTAGGAAATCTATTGGAGGCAGAAGCAGTCAAGGGTAGCCTAGGGTTAGGGTTAGGCTTAGGGTAAGGCTTAGGGTACGGGTTCGGGGAGGGCTTCGGGTACGGTGTAGTGTATGGGTTAGGGTTAGGGTTAGGGTTAGTGTTAGGGTTAGGGCTCGGTTTAGTGTATTGGTTAGGATTAGGGTACGTGTTAGGGTTAGGGTAAGGGTTAGGGTTAGGGTATGCGTTAGTGTTAGGGTAGTTATTAAACCTATCCCACTCTCTAGATACCCCTTAGCACGTAAAGGAATATTATTTGGGGGTCCAGCCATGGAGAAGAGTTTAGACACTAGGATAAGATAAGGAACACACCCATTATAAAGAAATCACATTAGGATTCTCTTTTTCAGCTCTTCCTTAAAACACTAGTGCTTAGGAAATCTATTGGAGGCAGAAGCAGTCAAGGGTAGCCTAGGGTTAGGGTTAGGCTTAGGGTAAGGCTTAGGGTACGGGTTCGGGGAGAGCTTCGGGTACGGTGTAGTGTATGAGTTAGGGTTAGGGTTAGTGTTAATGTTAGGGCTCGGTTTAGTGTACGGCTTAGGATTAGGGTACGTGTTAGGGTTAGGGTAGGGGTTAGGGTTAGGGTACGCATTAGGGTTAGGGTAGTTATTAAACCTATCCCACTCTCTAGATACCCCTTAGCACGTAAAGGAATATTATTTGGGGGTCCAGGCATGGAGAAGAGTTTAGACACTAGGCTAAGATAAGGAACACACCCTTTATAGAGAAATCACATTAGGATTCTCTTTTTAAGCTGTTCCTTAAAACACTAGTGCTTAGGAAATCTATTGGAGGCAGAAGGAGTCAAGGGTAGCCTAGTGTTAGGGTTAGGCTTAGGGTTAGGCTAAGGGTACGGCTTAGGGTACGGGTTCGGGGAGGTCTTCGGGTACGGCGTAGGGTATGGGTTAGGGTTAGGGTTAGTGTTAGGGTTAGGGCTCGGTTTAGGGTACGGTTTAGTTTTAGGGTACGTGTTAGGTTTAGGGTAGGGGTTAGGGTTAGGGTACGTGTTAGTGTTAGGGTAGTTATTAAACCTATCCCACTCTCTAGATACCCGTTAGCACGTAAAGGAATATTATTTGGGGGTCCACCCATGAAGAAGAGTTTAGACACTAAGATAATATAAGGAACACACACATTATAAAGAAATCACATTAGGATTCTCTTTTTACGCTGTTCCTTAAAACACTAGTGCTTAGGAAATCTATTGGAGGCAGAAGCAGTCAAGGGTAGCCTAGGGTTAGGGTTAGGCTTAGGGTTAGGCTTAGGGTACGGCTTAGGTTACGGGTTCGGGGAGGGCTTCGGGTACGGCGTAGGGTATGGGTTAGGGTTAGGCTTAGGGTTAGTGTTAGGGTTAGGGCTCGGTTTAGGGTATTGTTTAGGATTAGGGTACATGTTAGGGTTAGGGTAAGAGTTAGGGTTAGGGTACGCATTAGGGTTAGGGTAGTTATTAAACCTATCCCACTCTATATACCCCTTAGCACGTAAAGGAATATTATTTGGGGGTCCAGCAATGGAGAAGAGTTTAGACACTAGGATAAGATAAGGAACACACCCATTATAAAGAAATCACATTAGGATTCTCTTTTTAAGCTGTTCCTTAAAACACTAGTGCTTAGGAAATCTATTGGAGGCAGAAGCAGTCAAGGGTAGCCTAGGGTTAGGGTTAGGCTTAGGGTTAGGATTAGGATACGGCTTACGGTACGGGTTCGGATAGGGCTTCAGGTACGGCGTAGGGTATGGGTTAGGGTTAGGGTTTGGGTTAGTGTTAGGGTTAGGGCTCCGTTTAGGGTACGGGTTATGATTAGGGTACGTGTTAGGGTTAAGGTAGGGGTTAGGGTTAGGGTTCTTATTAAACCTATCCCACTCTCTAGATACACCTTAGCACATAAAGGAATATTATTTGGGGGTCCACCCATGAAGAAGAGTTTAGACACTAAGATAATATAAGGAACACACACATTATAAAGAAATCACATTAGGATTCTCTTTTTAAGCTGTTCCTTAAAACACTAGTGCTTAGGAAATCTATTGGAGGCAGAAGCAGTCAAGGGTAGCCTAGGGTTAGGTTTAGGCTTAGGGTTAGGCTTAGGGTACGGCTTAGGTTACGGGTTCGGGGAGGAATTCGGGTACGGCGTAGGGTATGGGTTAGGGTTAGGGTTAGGGTTAGTGTTAGGGTTAGGGCTCGGTTTAGGGTATTGTTTAGGATTAGGGTACGTGTTAGGGTTAGGGTAGGGGTTAGGGTTAGGGTACGCGTTAGGGTTAGGGTAGTTATTAAACCTATCCCACTCTCTATATACCCCTTAGCACGTAAAGGAATATTATTTGGGGGTCCAGCCATGGAGAAGAGTTTAGACACTAGGATAAGATAAGGAACACACCCATTATAAAGAAATCACATTAGGATTCTCTTTTTAAGCTGTTCCTTAAAACACTACTGCTTAGGAAATCTATTGGAGGCAGAAGCAGTCAAGGGTAGCCTAAGGTTAGGGTTAGACTTAGGGTACGGCTTAGGGTACGGCTTAGGGTACGGGTTCGGGGAGGGCTTCGGGTACGGCGTAGGGTATGGGTTAGGGTTAGGGTTAGGGTTAGTGTTAGGGTTAGGGCTCGGTTTAGTGTATTGGTTAGGATTAGGGTACGTGTTAGTGTTAGGGTAAGGGTTAGGGTTAGGGTATGCGTTAGTGTTAGGGTAGTTATTAAACCTATCCCACTCTCTAGATACCCCTTAGCACGTAAAGGAATATTATTTGGAGGTCCAGCCATGGAGAAGAGTTTAGACACTAGGATAAGAGAAGGAACACACCCATTATAAATAAATCACATTAGGATTCTCTGTTTCAGCTGTTCCATGAAACACTAGTGCTTAGGAAATCTATTGGAGGCAGAAGCAGTCAAGGGTAGCCTAGGGTTAGGGTTAGGCTTAGGGTAAGGCTTAGGGTACGGGTTCGGGGAGGGCTTCGGGTACGGTGTAGTGTATGGGTTAGGGTTAGGGTTAGGGTTAGTGTTAGGGTTAGGGCTCGGTTTAGGGTACGGTTTAGGATTAGGGTACGTGTTAGGGTTAGGGTAGGGGTTAGGGTTAGGGTACGTGTTAGGGTTAGGGTTATTAAACCTATCCCACTCTCTAGATACCCCTTAGCACGTAAAGGAGTATTATTTTGGCATCCAGCCATGGAGAAGAGTTTAGACACTAGGATAAGATAAGGAACACACACATTATAAAGAAATCACATTAGGATTCTCTTTTTCAGCTCTTCCTTAAAACACTAGTGCTTAGGAAATCTATTGGAGGCAGAAGCAGTCAAGGGTAGCCTAGGGTTAGGGTTAGGCTTAGGGTAAGGCTTAGGGTACGGGTTCGGGGAGGGCTTCGGGTACGGTGTAGTGTATGAGTTAGGGTTAGGGTTAGGGTTAGTGTTAATGTTAGGGCTCGGTTTAGTGTACGGCTTAGGATTAGGGTACGTGTTAGGGTTAGGGTAGGGGTTAGGATTAGGGTACGCATTAGGGTTAGGGTAGTTATTAAACCTATCCCACTCTCTAGATACCCCTTAGCACGTAAAGGAATATTATTTGGGGGTCCAGCCATGGAGAAGAGTTTAGACACTAGGCTAAGATAAGGAACACACCCTTTATAGAGAAATCACATTAGGATTCTCTTTTTAAGCTGTTCCTTAAAACACTAGTGCTTAGGAAATCTATTGGAGGCAGAAGGAGTCAAGGGTAGCCTAGGGTTAGGGTTAGGCTTAGGGTTAGGCTAAGGGTACGGCTTAGGGTACGGGTTCGGAGAGGTCTTCGGGTACGGCGTAGGGTATGGGTTAGGGTTAGGGTTAGTGTTAGGGTTAGGGCTCGGTTTAGTTTTAGGGTACGTGTTAGGGTTAGGGTAGGGGTTAGGGTTAGGGTACGTGTTAGTGTTAGGGTAGTTATTAAACCTATCCCACTCTCTAGATACCCCTTAGCACGTAAAGGAATATTATTTGGGGGTCCACCCATGAAGAAGAGTTTAGACACTAAGATAATATAAGGAACACACACATTATAAAGAAATCACATTAGGATTCTCTTTTTACGCTGTTCCTTAAAACACTAGTGCTTAGGAAATCTATTGGAGGCAGAAGCAGTCAAGGGTAGCCTAGGGTTAGGGTTAGGCTTAGGGTTAGGCTTAGGGTACGGCTTAGGTTACAGGTTCGGGGAGGGCTTCGGGTACGGCGTAGGGTATGGGTTAGGGTTAGGCTTAGGGTTAGTGTTAGGGTTAGGGCTCGGTTTAGGGTATTGTTTAGGATTAGGGTACATGTTAGGGTTAGGGTAAGGGTTAGGGTTAGGGTACGCGTTAGGGTTAGGGTAGTTATTAAACCTATCCCACTCTATATACCCCTTAGCACGTAAAGGAATATTATTTGGGGGTCCAGCAATGGAGAAGAGTTTAGACACTAGGATAAGATAAGGAACACACCCATTATAAAGAAATCACATTAGGATTCTCTTTTTAAGCTGTTCCTTAAAACACTAGTGCTTAGGAAATCTATTGGAGGCAGAAGCAGTCAAGGGTAGCCTAGGGTTAGGGTTAGGCTTAGGGTTAGGATTAGGATACGGCTTACGGTACGGGTTCGGATAGGGCTTCAGGTACGGCGTAGGGTATGGGTTAGGGTTAGGGTTTGGGTTAGTGTTAGGGTTAGGGCTCCGTTTAGGGTACGGGTTATGATTAGGGTACGTGTTAGGGTTAAGGTAGGGGTTAGGGTTAGGGTTCTTATTAAACCTATCCCACTCTCTAGATACACCTTAGCACATAAAGGAATATTATTTGGGGGTCCACCCATGAAGAAGAGTTTAGACACTAAGATAATATAAGGAACACACACATTATAAAGAAATCACATTAGGATTCTCTTTTTAAGCTGTTCCTTAAAACACTAGTGCTTAGGAAATCTATTGGAGGCAGAAGCAGTCAAGGGTAGCCTAGGGTTAGGTTTAGGCTTAGGGTTAGGCTTAGGGTACGGCTTAGGTTACGGGTTCGGGGAGGAATTCGGGTACGGCGTAGGGTATGGGTTAGGGTTAGGGTTAGGGTTAGTGTTAGGGTTAGGGCTCGGTTTAGGGTATTGTTTAGGATTAGGGTACGTGTTAGGGTTAGGGTAGGGGTTAGGGTTAGGGTACGCGTTAGGGTTAGGGTAGTTATTAAACCTATCCCACTCTCTATATACCCCTTAGCACGTAAAGGAATATTATTTGGGGGTCCAGCCATGGAGAAGAGTTTAGACACTAGGATAAGATAAGGAACACACCCATTATAAAGAAATCACATTAGGATTCTCTTTTTAAGCTGTTCCTTAAAACACTACTGCTTAGGAAATCTATTGGAGGCAGAAGCAGTCAAGGGTAGCCTAAGGTTAGGGTTAGACTTAGGGTACGGCTTAGGGTACGGCTTAGGGTACGGGTTCGGGGAGGGCTTCGGGTACGGCGTAGGGTATGGGTTAGGGTTAGGGTTAGGGTTAGTGTTAGGGTTAGGGCTCGGTTTAGTGTATTGGTTAGGATTAGGGTACGTGTTAGTGTTAGGGTAAGGGTTAGGGTTAGGGTATGCGTTAGTGTTAGGGTAGTTATTAAACCTATCCCACTCTCTAGATACCCCTTAGCACGTAAAGGAATATTATTTGGAGGTCCAGCCATGGAGAAGAGTTTAGACACTAGGATAAGAGAAGGAACACACCCATTATAAATAAATCACATTAGGATTCTCTGTTTCAGCTGTTCCATGAAACACTAGTGCTTAGGAAATCTATTGGAGGCAGAAGCAGTCAAGGGTAGCCTAGGGTTAGGGTTAGGCTTAGGGTAAGGCTTAGGGTACGGGTTCGGGGAGGGCTTCGGGTACGGTGTAGTGTATGGGTTAGGGTTAGGGTTAGGGTTAGTGTTAGGGTTAGGGCTCGGTTTAGGGTACGGTTTAGGATTAGGGTACGTGTTAGGGTTAGGGTAGGGGTTAGGGTTAGGGTACGTGTTAGGGTTAGGGTTATTAAACCTATCCCACTCTCTAGATACCCCTTAGCACGTAAAGGAGTATTATTTGGGCATCCAGCCATGGAGAAGAGTTTAGACACTAGGATAAGATAAGGAACACACACATTATAAAGAAATCACATTAGGATTCTCTTTTTCAGCTCTTCCTTAAAACACTAGTGCTTAGGAAATCTATTGGAGGCAGAAGCAGTCAAGGGTAGCCTAGGGTTAGGGTTAGGCTTAGGGTAAGGCTTAGGGTACGGGTTCGGGGAGGGCTTCGGGTACGGTGTAGTGTATGAGTTAGGGTTAGGGTTAGGGTTAGTGTTAATGTTAGGGCTCGGTTTAGTGTACGGCTTAGGATTAGGGTACGTGTTAGGGTTAGGGTAGGGGTTAGGATTAGGGTACGCATTAGGGTTAGGGTAGTTATTAAACCTATCCCACTCTCTAGATACCCCTTAGCACGTAAAGGAATATTATTTGGGGGTCCAGCCATGGAGAAGAGTTTAGACACTAGGCTAAGATAAGGAACACACCCTTTATAGAGAAATCACATTAGGATTCTCTTTTTAAGCTGTTCCTTAAAACACTAGTGCTTAGGAAATCTATTGGAGGCAGAAGGAGTCAAGGGTAGCCTAGGGTTAGGGTTAGGCTTAGGGTTAGGCTAAGGGTACGGCTTAGGGTACGGGTTCGGAGAGGTCTTCGGGTACGGCGTAGGGTATGGGTTAGGGTTAGGGTTAGTGTTAGGGTTAGGGCTCGGTTTAGTTTTAGGGTACGTGTTAGGGTTAGGGTAGGGGTTAGGGTTAGGGTACGTGTTAGTGTTAGGGTAGTTATTAAACCTATCCCACTCTCTAGATACCCCTTAGCACGTAAAGGAATATTATTTGGGGGTCCACCCATGAAGAAGAGTTTAGACACTAAGATAATATAAGGAACACACACATTATAAAGAAATCACATTAGGATTCTCTTTTTACGCTGTTCCTTAAAACACTAGTGCTTAGGAAATCTATTGGAGGCAGAAGCAGTCAAGGGTAGCCTAGGGTTAGGGTTAGGCTTAGGGTTAGGCTTAGGGTACGGCTTAGGTTACAGGTTCGGGGAGGGCTTCGGGTACGGCGTAGGGTATGGGTTAGGGTTAGGCTTAGGGTTAGTGTTAGGGTTAGGGCTCGGTTTAGGGTATTGTTTAGGATTAGGGTACATGTTAGGGTTAGGGTAAGGGTTAGGGTTAGGGTACGCGTTAGGGTTAGGGTAGTTATTAAACCTATCCCACTCTATATACCCCTTAGCACGTAAAGGAATATTATTTGGGGGTCCAGCAATGGAGAAGAGTTTAGACACTAGGATAAGATAAGGAACACACCCATTATATAGAAATCACATTAGGATTCTCTTTTTAAGCTGTTCCTTAAAACACTAGTGCTTAGGAAATCTATTGGAGGCAGAAGCAGTCAAGGGTAGCCTAGGGTTAGGGTTAGGCTTAGGGTTAGGATTAGGATACGGCTTACGGTACGGGTTCGGATAGGGCTTCAGGTACGGCGTAGGGTATGGGTTAGGGTTAGGGTTTGGGTTAGTGTTAGGGTTAGGGCTCCATTTAGGGTACGGGTTATGATTAGGGTACGTGTTAGGGTTAGGGTAGGGGTTAGGGTTAGGGTTCTTATTAAACCTATCCCACTCTCTAGATACACCTTAGCACGTAAAGGAATATTATTTGGGGGTCCACCCATGAAGAAGAGTTTAGACACTAAGATAATATAAGGAACACACACATTATAAAGAAATCACATTAGGATTCTCTTTTTAAGCTGTTCCTTAAAACACTAGTGCTTAGGAAATCTATTGGAGGCAGAAGCAGTCAAGGGTAGCCTAGGGTTAGGTTTAGGCTTAGGGTTAGGCTTAGGGTACGGCTTAGGTTACGGGTTCGGGGAGGACTTCGGGTACGGCGTAGGGTATGGGTTAGGGTTAGGGTTAGGGTTAGTGTTAGGGTTAGGGCTCGGTTTAGGGTATTGTTTAGGATTAGGGTACGTGTTAGGGTTAGGATAGGGGTTAGGGTTAGGGTACGCGTTAGGGTTAGGGTAGTTATTAAACCTATCCCACTCTCTAGATACCCCTTAGCACGTAAAGGAATATTATTTGGTGGTCCAGCCATGGATAAGAGTTAAACACTAGGATAAGATAAGGAACACACCCATTATAAAGAAATCACATTAGGATTCTCTTTTTAAGCTGTTCCTTAAAACACTAGTGCTTAGGAAATCTATTGGAGGCAGAAGCACTCAAGGGTAGCCTAGGGTTAGGGTTAGGCTAAGGGTTAGGATTAGGATACGGCTTACGGTACGGGTTCAGAGAGGGCTTCAGGTACGGCGTAGGGTATGGGTTAGGGTTAGGGTTAGGGTTAGTGTTAGGGTTAGGGCTCGGTTTAGTGTATTGGTTAGGATTAGGGTACGTGTTAGGGTTAGGGTAAGGGTTAGGGTTAGGGTATGCGTTAGTGTTAGGGTAGTTATTAAACCTATCCCACTCTCTAGATACCCCTTAGCACGTAAAGGAATATTATTTGGAGGTCCAGCCATGGAGAAGAGTTTAGACACTAGGATAAGATAAGGAACACACCCATTATAAATAAATCACATTAGGATTCTCTTTTTAAGCTGTTCCTTAAAACACTAGTGCTTAGGAAATCTATTGGAGGCAGAAGCAGTCAAGGGAAGCCTAGGGTTAGGGTTAGGCTTAGGGTAAGGCTTAGGGTACGGGTTCGGGGAGGGCTTCGGGTACGGTGTAGTGTATGGGTTAGGGTTAGGGTTAGGGTTAGTGTTAGGGTTAGGGCTCGGTTTAGGGTACGGTTTAGGATTAGGGTACGTGTTAGCGTTAGGGTAGGGGTTATGGTTAGGGTACGTGTTAGGGTTAGGGTTATTAAACCTATCCCACTCTCTAGATACCCCTTAGCACGTAAAGGAATATTATTTGGGGGTCCAGCCATGGAGAAGAGTTTAGACACTAGGCTAAGATAAGGAACACACCCTTTATAGAGAAATCACATTAGGATTCTCTTTTTAAGCTGTTCCTTAAAACACTAATGCTTAGGAAATCTATTGGAGGCAGAAGGAGTCAAGGGTAGCCTAGTGTTAGGGTAAGGCTTAGGGTTAGGTTAAGGGTACGGCTTAGGGTACGGGTTCGGGGAGGTCTTCGGGTACGGCGTAGGGTATGGGTTAGGGTTAGGGTTAGTGTTAGGGTTAGGGCTCGGTTTAGGGTACGGTTTAGTTTTAGGGTACGTGTTAGGGTTAGGGTAGGGGTTAGGGTTAGGGTACGTGTTAGGGTTAGGGTAGTTATTAAACCTATCCCACTCTATATACCCCTTAGCACGTAAAGGAATATTATTTGGGGGTCCAGCAATGGAGAAGAGTTTAGACACTAGGATAAGATAAGGAACACACCCATTATAAAGAAATCACATTAGGATTCTCTTTTTAAGCTGTTCCTTAAAACACTAGTGCTTAGGAAATCTATTGGACGCAGAAGCAGTCAAGGGTAGCATAGGGTGAGGGTTAAGCTTAGGGTTAGGATTAGGATACGGCTTACGGTACGGGTTCGGAGAGGGCTTCAGGTACGGCGTAGGGTATGGGTTAGGGTTAGGGTTTGGGTTAGTGTTAGGGTTAGGGCTCCGTTTAGGGTACGGGTTATGATTAGGGTACGTGTTCGGGTTAGGGTAGGGGTTAGGGTTAGGGTTCTTATTAAACCTATCCCACTCTCTAGATACACCTTAGCACGTAAAGGAATATTATTTGGGGGTCCACCCATGAAGAAGAGTTTAGACACTAAGATAATATAAGGAACACACACATTATAAAGAAATCACATTAGGATTCTCTTTTTAAGCTGTTCCTTAAAACACTAGTGCTTAGGAAATCTATTGGAGGCAGAAGCAGTCAAGGGTAGCCTAGGGTTAGGTTTAGGCTTAGGGTTAGGCTTAGGGTACGGCTTAGGTTACGGGTTCGGGGAGGAATTCGGGTACGGCGTAGGGTATGGGTTAGGGTTAGGGTTAGGGTTAGTGTTAGGGTTAGGGCTCGGTTTAGGGTATTGTTTAGGATTAGGGTACGTGTTAGGGTTAGGGTAGGGGTTAGGGTTAGGGTACGCGTTAGGGTTAGGGTAGTTATTAAACCTATCCCACTCTCTATATACCCCTTAGCACGTAAAGGAATATTATTTGGTGGTCCAGCCATGGAGAAGAGTTTAGACACTAGGATAAGATAAGGAACACACCCATTATAAAGAAATCACATTAGGATTCTCTTTTTAAGCTGTTCTTTAAAACACTACTGCTTAGGAAATCTATTGGAGGCAGAAGCAGTCAAGGGTAGCCTAGGGTTAGGGTTAGACTTAGGGTACGGCTTAGGGTACGGCTTAGGGTACGGGTTCGGGGAGGGCTTCGGGTACGGTGTAGTGTATGGGTTAGGGTTAGGGTTAGGGTTAGTGTTAGGGTTAGGGCTCGGTTTAGGGTACGGTTTAGGATTAGGGTACGTGTTAGGGTTAGGGTAGGGGTTAGGGTTAGGGTACGTGTTAGGGTTAGGGTTATTAAACCTATCCCACTCTCTAGATACCCCTTAGCACGTAAAGGAATATTATTTGGGCATCCAGCCATGGAGAAGAGTTTAGACACTAGGATAAGATAAGGAACACACACATTATAAAGAAATCACATTAGGATTCTCTTTTTAAGCTGTTCCTTAAAACACTAGTGCTTAGGAAATCTATTGGAGGCAGAAGCAGTCAAGGGTAGCCTAGGGTTAGGGTTAGGCTTAGGGTAAGGCTTAGGGTACGTGTTCGGGTAGGGCTTCGGGTACGGTGTAGTGTATGGGTTAGGGATAGGGTTAGGGTTAGTGTTAGGGTTAGGGCTCGGTTTAGGGTACGATTTAGGATTAGGGTACGTGTTAGGGTTAGGGTAGGGGTTAGGGTTAGGGTACGTGTTAGGGTTAGGGTTATTAAACCTATCCCACTTTCTATATACCCCTTAGCACGTAAAGGAATATTATTTGGGGATCCAGCCATGGAGAAGAGTTTAGACACTAGGATAAGATAAGGAACACACACATTATAAAGAAATCACATTAGGATTCTCTTTTTCAGCTCTTCCTTAAAAGACTAGTGCTTAGGAAATCTATTGGAGGCAGAAGCAGTCAAGGGTAGCCTAGGGTTAGGGTTAGGCTTAGGGTAAGGCTTAGGGTACGGGTTCGGGGAGGGCTTCGGGTACGGTGTAGTGTATGAGTTAGGGTTAGTGTTAGGGTTTGTGTTAATGTTAGGGCTCGGTTTAGTGTACGGCCTAGGATTAGGGTATGTGTTAGGGTTAGGGTAGGGGTTAGGGTTAGGGTACGCATTAGGGTTAGGGTAGTTATTAAACCTATCCAACTCTCTAGATACCCCTTAGCACGTAAAGGAATATTATTTGGGGGTCCAGCCATGGAGAAGAGTTTAGACACTAGGCTAAGATAAGGAACACACCCTTTATAGAGAAATCACATTAGGATTCTCTTTTTAAGCTGTTCCTTAAAACACTAGTGCTTAGGAAATCTATTGGAGGCAGAAGGAGTGAAGGGTAGCCTAGGGTTAGGGTTCGGCTTAGTGTTAGGCTTAGGGTACGGCTTAGGGTACGGGTTTGGGGAGGGCTTCGGATACGGCGTAGGGTATGGGTTAGGGTTAGGGTTAGGGTTAGTGTTAGGGTTAGGGCTCGGTTTAGGGTAATGTTTAGGATTAGGGTACGTGTTAGGGTTAGGGTAGGGGTTAGGGTTAGGGTACGTGTTTGGGTTAGGGTAGTTATTAAACCTATCCCACTCTCTAGATACACCGTAGCACGTAAAGGAATATTATTTGGGGGTCCAGCCATGGAGAAGAGTTTAGACACTAGGATAAATAAGGAACACACCCATTATAAAGAAATCACATTAGGATTCTCTTTTTAAGCTGTTCCTTAAAACACTAGTGCTTAGGAAATCTATTGGATTCAGAAGCAGTCAAGGGTAGCCTAGGGTTAGGGTTAGGCTTAGGGTTAGGCTTAGGATACGGCTTACGGTACGGGTTCGGGGAGGGCTTCGGGTACGGCGTAGGGTATGGGTTAGAGTTAGGGTTAGGGTTAGTGTTAGGGTAGGTCTCGGGTTAGGTTATGGGTTAGGATTAGGGTACGTGTTAGGGTTAGGGTAGGGGTTAGGGTTAGGGTACGCGTTAGAGTTAGGGTACTTATTAAACCTATCCCACTCTCTAGATACACCTTAGCACGTAAAGGAGTATTATTTGGGGGTCCACACATGAAGAAGAGTTTAGACACTAAGATAATATAAGGAACACACACAT
Organism: Balaenoptera physalus; assembly: GCF_965194825.1. Classification (NCBI taxonomy): domain Eukaryota; kingdom Metazoa; phylum Chordata; class Mammalia; order Artiodactyla; family Balaenopteridae; genus Balaenoptera; species Balaenoptera physalus. The sequence goes on from NW_028126467.1 coordinate 2,043,509, forward strand.
TATAAAGAAATCACATTAGGATTCTCTTTTTACGCTGTTCCTTAAAACACTAGTGCTTAGGAAATCTATTGGAGGCAGAAGCAGTCAAGGGTAGCCTAGGGTTAGGGTTAGGCTTAGGGTACGGCTTAGGTTACGGGTTCGGGGAAGGCTTCGGGTACGGCGTAGGGTATGGGTTAGGGTTAGGGTTAGGGTTAGTGTTAGGGTTAGGGCTCGGTTTAGGGTATTGTTTAGGATTAGGGTACATGTTAGGGTTAGGGTAAGGGTTAGGGTTAGGGTACGCTTTAGGGTTAGGGTAGTTATTAAACCTATCCCACTCTATATACCCCTTAGCACGTAAAGAAATATTATTTGGGTGTCCAGCAATGGAGAAGAGTTTAGACACTAGGATAAGAAAAGGAACACACCCATTATAAAGAAATCACATTAGGATTCTCTTTTTAAGCTGTTCCTTAAAACACTAGTGCTTAGGAAATCTATTGGAGGCAGAAGCAGTCAAGGGTAGCCTAGGGTTAGGGTTAGGCTTAGGGTTAGGATTAGGATACGGCTTACGGTACGGGTTCGGAGAGGGCTTCAGGTACGGCGTAGGGTATGGGTTAGGGTTAGGGTTTGGGTTAGTGTTAGGGTTAGGGCTCCGTTTAGGGTACGGGTTATGATTAGGGTACGTGTTAGGGTTAGGGTAGGGGTTAGGGTTAGGGTTCTTATTAAACCTATCCCACTCTCTAGATACACCTTAGCACGTAAAGGAATATTATTTGGGGGTCCACCCATGAAGAAGAGTTTAGACACTAAGATAATATAAGGAACACACACATTATAAAGAAATCACATTAGGATTCTCTTTTTAAGCTGTTCCTTAAAACACTAGTGCTTAGGAAATCTATTGGAGGCAGAAGCAGTCAAGGGTAGCCTAGGGTTAGGTTTAGGCTTAGGGTTAGGCTTAGGGTACGGCTTAGGTTACGGGTTCGGGGAGGAATTCGGGTACGGCGTAGGGTATGGGTTAGGGTTAGGGTTAGGGTTAGTGTTAGGGTTAGGGCTCGGTTTAGGGTATCGTTTAGGATTAGGGTACGTGTTAGGGTTAGGGTAGGGGTTAGGGTTAGGGTACGCGTTAGGGTTAGGGTAGTTATTAAACCTATCCCACTCTCTAGATACCCCTTAGCACGTAAAGGAATATTATTTGGGGGTCCAGCCATGGAGAAGAGTTAAACACTAGGATAAGATAAGGAACACACCCATTATAAAGAAATCACATTAGGATTCTCTTTTTAAGCTGTTCCTTAAAACACTAGTGCTTAGGAAATCTATTGGAGGCAGAAGCAGTCAAGGGAGCCTAGGGTTAGGGTTAGGCTTAGGGTAAGGCTTAGGGTACGGGTTCGGGGAGGGCTTCGGGTACGGCGTAGGGTATGGGTTAGGTTTAGGGTTAGGGTTAGTGTTAGGGTTAGGGCTCGGTTTAGTGTATTGGTTAGGATTAGGGTACGTGTTAGGGTTAGGGTAAGGGTTAGGGTTAGGGTATGCGTTAGTGTTAGGGTAGTTATTAAACCTATCCCACTCTCTAGATACCCCTTAGCACGTAAAGGAATATTATTTGGAGGTCCAGCCATGGAGAAGAGTTTAGACACTAGGATAATATAAGGAACACACCCATTATAAATAAATCACATTAGGATTCTCTTTTTAAGCTGTTCCTTAAAACACTAGTGCTTAGGAAATCTATTGGAGGCAGAAGCAGTCAAGGGTAGCCTAGGGTTAGGGTTAGGCTTAGGGTAAGGCTTAGGGTACGGGTTCGGGGAGGGCTTCGGGTACGGTGTAGTGTATGGGTTAGGGTTAGGGTTAGGGTTAGTGTTAGGGTTAGGGCTCGGTTTAGGGTACGGTATAGGATTAGGGTATGTGTTAACGTTAGGGTAGGGGTTAGGGTTAGGGTACGTGTTAGGGTTAGGGTTATTAAACCTATCCCACTCTCTAGATACCCCTTAGCACGTAAAGGAATATTATTTGAGGATCCAGCCATGGAGAAGAGTTTAGACACTAGGATAAGATAAGGAACACACACATTATAAAGAAATCACATTAGGATTCTCTTTTTCAGCTCTTCCTTAAAACACTAGTGCTTAGGAAATCTATTGGAGGCAGAAGCAGTCAAGGGTAGCCTAGGGTTAGGGTTAGGCTTAGGGTAAGGCTTAGGGTACGGGTTCGGGGAGGGCTTCGGGTACAGTGTAGTGTATGAGTTAGGGTTAGGGTTAGTGTTAATGTTAGGGCTCGGTTTAGTGTACGGCTTAGGATTAGGGTACGTGTTAGGGTTAGGGTAGGGGTTAGGGTTAGGGTACGCATTAGGGTTAGGGTAGTTATTAAACCTATCCCACTCTCTAGATACCCCTTAGCACGTAAAGGAATATTATTTGGGGGTCCAGCCATGGAGAAGAGTTTAGACACTAGGCTAAGATAAGGAACACACCCTTTATAGAGAAATCACATTAGGATTCTCTTTTTAAGCTGTTCCTTAAAACATTAGTGCTTAGGAAATCTATTGGAGGCAGAAGGAGTCAAGGGTAGCCTAGTGTTAGGGTTAGGCTTAGGGTTAGGCTAAGGGTACGGCTTAGGGTACGGGTTCGGGGAGGTCTTCGGGTACGGCGTAGGGTATGGGTTAGGGTTAGGGTTAGTGTTAGGGTTAGGGCTCGGTTTAGGGTACGGTTTAGTTTTAGGGTACGTGTTAGGGTTAGGGTAGGGGTTAGGGTTAGGGTACGTGTTAGTGTTAGGGTAGTTATTAAACCTATCCCACTCTCTAGATACCCCTTAGCACGTAAAGGAATATTATTTGGGGGTCCACCCATGAAGAAGAGTTTAGACACTAAGATAATATAAGGAACACACACATTATAAAGAAATCACATTAGGATTCTCTTTTTACGCTGTTCCTTAAAACACTAGTGCTTAGGAAATCTATTGGAGGCAGAAGCAGTCAAGGGTAGCCTAGGGTTAGGGTTAGGCTTAGGGTTAGGCTGAGGGTACGGCTTAGGTTACGGGTTCGGGGAGGGCTTCGGGTACGGCGTAGGGTATGGGTTAGGGTTAGGCTTAGGGTTAGTGTTAGGGTTAGGGCTCGGTTTAGGGTATTGTTTAGGATTAGGGTACATGTTAGGGTTAGGGTAAGGGTTAGGGTTAGGGTACGCGTTAGGGTTAGGGTAGTTATTAAACCTATCCCACTCTATATACCCCTTAGCACGTAAAGGAATATTATTTGGGGGTCCAGCCATGGAGAAGAGTTTAGACACTAGGATAAGATAAGGAACACACCCATTATAAAGAAATCACATTAGGATTCTCTTTTTAAGGTGTTCCTTAAAACACTAGTGCTTAGGAAATCTATTGGAGGCAGAAGCAGTCAAGGGTAGCCTAGGGTTAGGGTTAGGCTTAGGGTTAGGATTAGGATACGGCTTACGGTATGGGTTCGGAGAGGGCTTCAGGTATGGCGTAGGGTATGGGTTAGGGTTAGGGTTTGGGTTAGTGTTAGGGTTAGGGCTCCGTTTAGGGTACAGGTTATGATTAGGGTACGTGTTAGGGTTAGGGTAGGGGTTAGGGTTAGGGTTCTTATTAAACCTATCCCACTCTCTAGATACACCTTAGCACGTAAAGGAATATTATTTGGGGGTCCAGCCATGGAGAAGAGTTTAGACACTAGGATAAGATAAGGAACACACCCATTATAAAGAAATCACATTAGGATTCTCTTTTTAAGCTGTTCCTTAAAACACTACTCCTTAGGAAATCTATTGGAGGCAGAAGCAGTCAAGGGTAGCCTAGGGTTAGGGTTAGACTTAGGGTACGGCTTAGGGTACGGCTTAGGGTACGGGTTCGGGGAGGGCTTCGGGTACGGCGTAGGTTATGGGTTAGGGTTAGGGTTAGGGTTAGTGTTAGGGTTAGGGCTCGGTTTAGTGTATTGGTTAGGATTAGGGTACGTGTTAGGGTTAGGGTAAGGGTTAGGGTTAGGGTATGCGTTAGTGTTAGGGTAGTTATTAAACCTATCCCACTCTCTAGATACCCCTTAGCACGTAAAGGAATATTATTTGGAGGTCCAGCCATGGAGAAGAGTTTAGACACTAGGATAAGATAAGGAAAACACCCATTATAAATAAATCACATTAGGATTCTCTGTTTAAGCTGTTCCTTAAAACACTAGTGCTTAGGAAATCTATTGGAGGCAGAAGCAGTCAAGGGTAGCCTAGGGTTAGGGTTAGGCTTAGGGTAAGGCTTAGGGTACGGGTTCGGGGAGGGCTTCGGGTACGGTGTAGTGTATGGGTTAGGGTAAGTGTTAGGGTTAGTGTTAGGGTTAGGGCTCGGTTTAGGGTACGGTTTAGGATTAGCGTACGTGTTAGGGTTAGGGTAGGGGTTAGGGTTAGGGTACGTGTTAGGGTTAGGGTTATTAAACCTATCCCACTCTCTAGATACCCCTTAGCACGTAAAGGAACATTATTTGGGCATCCAGCCATGGAGAAGAGTTTAGACACTAGGATAAGATAAGGAACACACACATTATAAAGAAATCACATTAGGATTCTCTTTTTCAGCTCTTCCTTAAAACACTAGTGCTTAGGAAATCTATTGGAGGCAGAAGCAGTCAAGGGTAGCCTAGGGTTAGGGTTAGGCTTAGGGTAAGGCTTAGGGTACGGGTTCGGGGAGGGCTTCGGGTACGGTGTAGTGTATGAGTTAGGGTTAGGGTTAGGTTTAGTGTTAATGTTAGGGCTCGGTTTAGTGTACGGCTTAGGATTAGGGTACGTGTTAGGGTTAGGGTAGGGGTTAGGGTTAGGGTACGCATTAGGGTTAGGGTAGTTATTAAACCTATCCCGCTGTCTAGATACCCCTTAGCACGTAAAGGAATATTATTTGGGGGTCCAGCCATGGAGAAGAGTTTAGACACTAGGCTAAGATAAGGAACACACCCTTTATAGAGAAATCACATTAGGATTCTCTTTTTAAGCTTTTCCTTAAAACACTAGTGCTTAGGAAATCTATTGGAGGCAGAAGGAGTCAAGGGTAGCCTAGGGTTAGGGTTAGGCTTAGGGTTAGGCTAAGGGTATGGCTTAGGGTACGGGTTCGGGGAGGTCTTCGGGTACGGCGTAGGGTATGGGTTAGGGTTAGGGTTAGTGTTAGGGTTAGGGCTCGGTTTAGGGGACGGTTTAGTTTTAGGGTACGTGTTAGGGTTAGGGTAGGGGTTAGGGTTAGGGTACGTGTTAGTGTTAGGGTAGTTATTAAACCTATCCCACTCTCTAGATACCCCTTAGCACGTAAAGGAATATTATTGGGGGTCCACCCATGAAGAAGAGTTTAGACACTAAGATAATATAAGGAACACACACATTATAAAGAAATCACATTAGGATTCTCTTTTTCAGCTCTTCCTTAAAACACTAGTGCTTAGGAAATCTATTGGAGGCAGAAGCAGTCAAGGGTAGCCTAGGGTTAGGGTTAGGCTTAGGGTTAGGCTTAGGGTACGGCTTAGGTTACGGGTTCGGGGAGGGCTTCGGGTACGGCGTAGGGTATGGGTTAGGGTTAGGCTTAGGGTTAGTGTTAGGGTTAGGGCTCGGTTTAGGGTATTGTTTAGGATTAGGGTACATGTTAGGGTTAGGGTAAGGGTTAGGGTTAGGGTACGCGTTAGGGTTAGGGTAGTTATTAAACCTATCCCACTCTATATACCCCTTAGCACGTAAAGGAATATTATTTGGGGGTCCAGCAATGGAGAAGAGTTTAGACACTAGGATAAGATAAGGAACACACCCATTATATAGAAATCACATTAGGATTCTCTTTTTAAGCTGTTCCTTAAAACACTAGTGCTTAGGAAATCTATTGGAGGCAGAAGCAGTCAAGGGTAGCCTAGGGTTAGGGTTAGGCTTAGGGTTAGGATTAGGATACGGCTTACGGTACGGGTTCGGATAGGGCTTCAGGTACGGCGTAGGGTATGGGTTAGGGTTAGGGTTTGGGTTAGTGTTAGGGTTAGGGCTCGGTTTAGGGTATTGTTTAGGATTAGGGTACGTGTTAGGGTTAGGATAGGGGTTAGGGTTAGGGTTCTTATTAAACCTATCCCACTCTCTAGATACACCTTAGCACGTAAAGGAATATTATTTGGGGGTCCACCCATGAAGAAGAGTTTAGACACTAAGATAATATAAGGAACACACACATTATAAAGAAATCACATTAGGATTCTCTTTTTAAGCTGTTCCTTAAAACACTAGTGCTTAGGAAATCTATTGGAGGCAGAAGCAGTCAAGGGTAGCCTAGGGTTAGGTTTAGGCTTAGGGTTAGGCTTAGGGTACGGCTTAGGTTACGGGTTCGGGGAGGACTTCGGGTACGGCGTAGGGTATGGGTTAGGGTTAGGGTTAGGGTTAGTGTTAGGGTTAGGGCTCGGTTTAGGGTATTGTTTAGGATTAGGGTACGTGTTAGGGTTAGGATAGGGGTTAGGGTTAGGGTACGCGTTAGGGTTAGGGTAGTTATTAAACCTATCCCACTCTCTAGATACCCCTTAGCACGTAAAGGAATATTATTTGGTTGTCCAGCCATGGAGAAGAGTTAAACACTAGGATAAGATAAGGAACACACCCATTATAAAGAAATCACATTAGGATTCTCTTTTTAAGCTGTTCCTTAAAACACTAGTGCTTAGGAAATCTATTGGAGGCAGAAGCACTCAAGGGTAGCCTAGGGTTAGGGTTAGGCTTAGGGTTACGATTAGGATACGGCTTACGGTACGGGTTCAGAGAGTGCTTCAGGTACGGCGTAGGGTATGGGTTAGGGTTAGGGTTAGGGTTAGTGTTAGGGTTAGGGCTCGGTTTAGTGTATTGGTTAGGATTAGGGTACGTGTTAGGGTTAGGGTAAGGGTTAGGGTTAGGGTATGCGTTAGTGTTAGGGTAGTTATTAAACCTATCCCACTCTCTAGATACCCCTTAGCACGTAAAGGAATATTATTTGGGGGTCCAGCCATGGAGAAGAGTTTAGACACTAGTCTAAGATAAGGAACACACCCTTTATAGAGAAATCACATTAGGATTCTCTTTTTCAGCTGTTCCTTAAAACACTAGTGCTTAGGAAATCTATTGGAGGCAGAAGGAGTCAAGGGTAGCCTAGTGTTAGGGTTAGGCTTAGGGTTAGGCTAAGGGTACGGCTTAGGGTACGGGTTCGGGGAGGTCTTCGGGTACGGCGTAGGGTATGGGTTAGGGTTAGGGTTAGTGTTAGGGTTAGGGCTCGGTTTAGGGTACGGTTTAGTTTTAGGGTACGTGTTATGGTTAGGGTAGGGGTTAGGGTTAGGGTACGTGTTAGTGTTAGGGTAGTTATTAAACCTATCCCACTCTCTAGATACCCCTTAGCACGTAAAGGAATATTATTTGGGGGTCCACCCATGAAGAAGAGTTTAGACACTAAAATAATATAAGGAACACACACATTATAAAGAAATCACATTAGGATTCTCTTTTTACGCTGTTCCTTAAAACACTAGTGCTTAGGAAATCTATTGGAGGCAGAAGCAGTCAAGGGTAGCCTAGGGTTAGGGTTCGGCTTAGGGTTAGGCTTAGGGTACGGCTTAGGGTACGGGTTTGGGGAGGGCTTCGGATACGGCGTAGGGTATGGGTTAGGGTTAGGGTTAGGGTTAGTGTTAGGGTTAGGGCTCGGTTTAGGGTATTGTTTAGGATTAGGGTATGTGTTAGGGTTAGGGTAGGGGTTAGGGTTAGGGTACGTGTTAGGGTTAGGGTAGTTATTAAACCTATCCCACTCTCTAGATACACCGTAGCACGTAAAGGAATATTATTTGGGGGTCCAGCCATGGAGAAGAGTTTAGACACTAGGATAAATAAGGAACACACCCATTATAAAGAAATCACATTAGGATTCTCTTTTTAAGCTGTTCCTTAAAACACTAGTGCTTAGGAAATCTATTCGAGTCAGAAGCAGTCAAGGGTAGCCTAGGGTTAGGGTTAGGCTTAGGGTTAGGCTTAGGATACGGCTTACGGTACGGGTTCGGGGAGGGCTTCGGGTACGGCGTAGCGTATGGGTTAGAGTTAGGGTTAGGGTTAGTGTTAGGGTAGGTCTCGGGTTAGGTTATGGGTTAGGATTAGGGTACGTGTTAGGGTTAGGGTAGGGGTTAGGGTTAGGGTACGCGTTAGAGGTAGGGTACTTATTAAACCTATCCCACTCTCTAGATACACCTTAGCACGTAAAGGAGTATTATTTGGGGGTCCACACATGAAGAAGAGTTTAGACACTAAGATAATATAAGGAACACACACATTATAAAGAAATCACATTAGGATTCTCTTTTTACGCTGTTCCTTAAAACACTAGTGCTTAGGAAATCTATTGGAGGCAGAAGCAGTCAAGGGTAGCCTAGGGTTAGGGTTAGGCTTAGGGTACGGCTTAGGTTACGGGTTCGGGGAAGGCTTCGGGTACGGCGTAGGGTATGGGTTAGGGTTAGTGTTAGGGTTAGGGCTCGGTTTAGGGTATTGTTTAGGATTAGGGTACATGTTAGGGTTAGGGTAAGGGTTAGGGTTAGGGTACGCGTTAGGGTTAGGGTAGTTATTAAACCTATCCCACTCTATATACCCCTTAGCACGTAAAGGAATATTATTTGGGGGTCCAGCAATGGAGAAGAGTTTAGACACTAGGATAAGATAAGGAACACACCCATTATAAAGAAATCACATTAGGATTCTCTTTTTAAGCTGTTCCTTAAAACACTAGTGCTTAGGAAATCTATTGGACGCAGAAGCAGTCAAGGGTAGCATAGGGTGAGGGTTAGGCTTAGGGTTAGGATTAGGATACGGCTTACGGTACGGGTTCGGAGAGGTCTTCAGGTACGGCGTAGGGTATGGGTTAGGGTTAGGGTTTGGGTTAGTGTTAGGGTTAGGGCTCCGTTTAGGGTACGGGTTATGATTAGGGTACGTGTTAGGGTTAGGGTAGGGGTTAGGGTTAGGGTTCTTATTAAACCTATCCCACTCTCTAGATACACCTTAGCACGTAAAGGAATATTATTTGGGGGTCCACCCAGGAAGAAGAGTTTAGACACTAAGATAATATAAGGAACACACACATTATAAAGAAATCACATTAGGATTCTCTTTTTAAGCTGTTCCTTAAAACACTAGTGCTTAGGAAATCTATTGGAGGCAGAAGCAGTCAAGGGTAGCCTAGGGTTGGGTTTAGGCTTAGGGTTAGGCTTAGGGTACGGCTTAGGTTACGGGTTCGGGGAGGAATTCGGGTACGGAGTAGGGTATGGGTTAGGGTTAGGGTTAGGGTTAGTGTTAGGGTTAGGGCTCGGTTTAGGGTATTGTTTCGGATTAGGGTACGTGTTAGGGTTAGGGTAGGGGTTAGGGTTAGGGTACGCGTTAGGGTTAGGGTAGTTATTAAACCTATCCCACTCTCTAGATACCCCTTAGCACGTAAAGGAATATTATTTGGTGGTCCAGCCATGGAGAAGAGTTTAGACACTAGGATAAGATAAGGAACACACCCATTATAAATAAATCACATTAGGATTCTCTTTTTAAGCTGTTCCTTAAAACACTACTGCTTAGGAAATCTATTGGAGGCAGAAGCAGTCAAGGGTAGCCTAGGGTTAGGGTTAGAGTTAGGGTACGGCTTAGGGTACGGGTTCGGGGAGGGCTTCGGGTACGGCGTAGGGTATGGGTTAGGTTTAGGGTTAGGGTTAGTGTTAGGGTTAGGGCTCGGTTTAGTGTATTGGTTAGGATTAGGTTACGTGTTAGGGTTAGGGTAAGGGTTAGGGTTAGGGTATGCGTTAGTGTTAGGGTAGTTATTAAACCTATCCCACTCTCTAGATACCCCTTAGCACGTAAAGGAATATTATTTGGAGGTCCAGCCATGGAGAAGAGTTTAGACACTAGGATAAGGTAAGGAACACACCCATTATAAATAAATCACATTAGGATTCTCTTTTTAAGCTGTTCCTTAAAACACTAGTGCTTAGGAAATCTATTGGAGGCAGAAGCAGTCAAGGGTAGCCTAGGGTTAGGGTTAGGCTTAGGGTAAGGCTTAGGGTACGGGTTCGGGGAGGGCTTCGGGTACGGTGTAGTGTATGGGTTAGGGTTAGGGTTAGGGTTAGTGTTAGGGTTAGGGCTCGGTTTAGGGTACGGTATAGGATTAGGGTACGTGTTCGCGTTAGGGTAGGGGTTAGGGTTAGGGTACGTGTTAGGGTTAGGGTTATTAAACCTATCCCACTCTCTAGATACCCCTTAGCACGTAAAGGAATATTATTTGGGCATCCAGCCATGGAGAAGAGTTTAGACACTAGGATAAGATAAGGAACACACACATTATAAAGAAATCACATTAGGATTCTCTTTTTCAACTCTTCCTTAAAACACTAGTGCTTAGGAAATCTATTGGAGGCAGAAGCAGTCAAGGGTAGCCTAGGGTTAGGGTTAGGCTTAGGGTAAGGCTTAGGGTACGGGTTCGGGGAGGGCTTCGGGTACAGTGTAGTGTATGAGTTAGGGTTAGGGTTAGTGTTAATGTTAGGGCTCGGTTTAGTGTACGGCTTAGGATTAGGGTACGTGTTAGGGTTAGGGTAGGGGTTAGGGTTAGGGTACGCATTAGGGTTAGGGTAGTTATTAAACCTATCCCACTCTCTAGATACCCCTTAGCACGTAAAGGAATATTATTTGGGGGTCCAGCCATGGAGAAGAGTTTAGACACTAGGCTAAGATAAGGAACACACCCTTTATAGAGAAATCACATTAGGATTCTCTTTTTAAGCTGTTCCTTAAAACACTAGTGCTTAGGAAATCTATTGGAGGCAGAAGGAGTCAAGGGTAGCCTAGTGTTAGGGTTAGGCTTAGGGTTAGGCTAAGGGTACGGCTTAGGGTATGGGTTCGGGGAGGTCTTCGGGTACGGCGTAGGGTATGGGTTAGCGTTAGGGTTAGTGTTAGGGTTAGGGCTCGGTTTAGGGTACGGTTTAGTTTTAGGGTACGTGTTAGGGTTAGGGTAGGGGTTAGGGTTAGGGTACGTGTTAGTGTTAGGGTAGTTATTAAACCTATCCCACTCTCTAGATACCCCTTAGCACGTAAAGGAATATTATTTGGGGGTCCACCCATGAAGAAGAGTTTAGACACTAAGATAATATAAGGAACACACACATTATAAAGAAATCACATTAGGATTCTCTTTTTACGCTGTTCCTTAAAACACTAGTGCTTAGGAAATCTATTGGAGGCAGAAGCAGTCAAGGGTAGCCTAGGGTTATGGTTAGGCTTAGGGTTAGGCTTAGGGTACGGCTTAGGTTACGGGTTCGGGGAGGGCTTCGGGTACGGCGTAGGGTATGGGTTAGGGTTAGGCTTAGGGTTAGTGTTAGGGTTAGGGCTCGGTTTAGGGTATTGTTTAGGATTAGGGTACATGTTAGGGTTAGGGTAAGGGTTAGGGTTAGGGTACGCGTTAGGGTTAGGGTAGTTATTAAACCTATCCCACTCTATATACCCCTTAGCACGTAAAGGAATATTATTTGGGGGTCCAGCAATGGAGAAGAGTTTAGACACTAGGATAAGATAAGGAACACACCCATTATAAAGAAATCACATTAGGATTCTCTTTTTAAGCTATTCCTTAAAACACTAGTGCTTAGGAAATCTATTGGACGCAGAAGCAGTCAAGGGTAGCCTAGGTTGAGGGTTAGGCTTAGGGTTAGGATTAGGATACGGCTTACGGTACGGGTTCGGAGAGGGCTTCAGGTACGGCGTAGGGTATGGGTTAGGGTTAGGGTTTGGGTTAGTGTTAGGGTTAGGGCTCCGTTTAGGGTACGGGTTATGATTAGGGTACGTGTTAGGGTTAGGGTAGGGGTTAGGGTTAGGGTTCTTATTAAACCTATCCCACTCTCTAGATACACCTTAGCACGTAAAGGAATATTATTTGGGAGTCCACCCATGAAGAAGAGTTTAGACACTAAGATAATATAAGGAACACACACATTATAAAGAAATCACATTAGGATTCTCTTTTTAAGCTGTTCCTTAAAACACTAGTGCTTAGGAAATCTATTGGAGGCAGAAGCAGTCAAGGGTAGCCTAGGGTTAGGGTTAGGCTTAGGGTGAGGCTTAGGGTACGGGTTCAGGGAGGGCTTCGGGTACGGTGTAGTGTATGGGTTAGGGTTAGGGTTAGGGTTAGTGTTAGGGTTAGGGCTCGGTTTAGGGTACGGTTTAGGATTAGGGTACGTGTTAGGGTTAGGGTAGGGGTTAGGGTTAGGGTACGTGTTAGGGTTAGGGTTATTAAACCTATCCCACTCTCTAGATACCCCTTAGCACGTAAAGGAATATTATTTGGGCATCCAGCCATGGAGAAGAGTTTAGACACTAGGATAAGATAAGGAACACACACATTATAAAGAAATCACATTAGGATTCTCTTTTTCAGCTCTTCCTTAAAACACTAGTGCTTAGGAAATCTATTGGAGGCAGAAGCAGTCAAGGGTAGCCTAGGGTTAGGGTTAGGCTTAGGGTAAGGCTTAGGGTACGGGTTCGGGGAGGGCTTCGGGTACGGTGTAGTGTATGAGTTAGGGTTAGTGTTAGGGTTTGTGTTAATGTTAGGGCTCGGTTTAGTGTACGGCCGAGGATTAGGGTACGTGTTAGGGTTAGGGTAGGGGTTAGGGTTAGGGTACGCATTAGGGTTAGGGTAGTTATTAAACCTATCCCACTCTCTAGATACCCCTTAGCACGTAAAGGAATATTATTTGGGGGTCCAGCCATGGAGAAGAGTTTAGACACTAGGCTAAGATAAGGAACACACCCTTTATAGAGAAATCACATTAGGATTCTCTTTTTAAGCTGTTCCTTAAAACACTAGTGCTTAGGAAATCTATTGGAGGCAGAAGGAGTCAAGGGTAGCCTAGGGTTAGGGTTCGGCTTAGGGTTAGGCTTAGGGTACGGCTTAGGGTACGGGTTTGGGGAGGGCTTCGGATACGGCGTAGGGTATGGGTTAGGGTTAGGGTTAGGGTTAGTGTTAGGGTTAGGGCTCGGTTTAGGGTATTGTTTAGGATTAGGGTACGTGTTAGGGTTAGGGTAGGGGTTAGGGTTAGGGTACGTGTTAGGGTTAGGGTAGTTATTAAACCTATCCCACTCTCTAGATACACCGTAGCACGTAAAGGAATATTATTTGGGGGTCCAGCCATGGAGAAGAGTTTAGACACTAGGATAAATAAGGAACACACCCATTATAAAGAAATCACATTAGGATTCTCTTTTTAAGCTGTTCCTTAAAACACTAGTGCTTAGGAAATCTATTGGAGTCAGAAGCAGTCAAGGGTAGCCTAGGGTTAGTGTTAGGCTTAGGGTTAGGCTTAGGATACGGCTTACGGTACGGGTTCGGGGAGGGCTTCGGGTACGGCGTAGGGTATGGGTTAGAGTTAGGGTTAGGGTTAGTGTTAGGGTAGGTCTCGGGTTAGGTTATGGGTTAGGATTAGGGTACGTGTTAGGGTTAGGGTAGGGGTTAGGGTTAGGGTACGCGTTAGAGTTAGGGTACTTATTAAACCTATCCCACTCTCTAGATACACCTTAGCACGTAAAGGAGTATTATTTGGGGGTCCACACATGAAGAAGAGTTTAGACACTAAGATAATATAAGGAACACACACATTATAAAGAAATCACATTAGGATTCTCTTTTTACGCTGTTCCTTAAAACACTAGTGCTTAGGAAATCTATTGGAGGCAGAAGCAGTCAAGGGTAGCCTAGGGTTAGGGTTAGGCTTAGGGTACGGCTTAGGTTACGGGTTCGGGGAAGGCTTCGGGTACGGCGTAGGGTATGGGTTAGGGTTAGTGTTAGGGTTAGGGCTCGGTTTAGGGTATTGTTTAGGATTAGGGTACATGTTAGGGTTAGGGTAAGGGTTAGGGTTAGGGTACGCGTTAGGGTTAGGGTAGTTATTAAACCTATCCCACTCTATATACCCCTTAGCACGTAAAGGAATATTATTTGGGGGTCCAGCCATGGAGAAGAGTTTAGACACTAGGATAAGAAAAGGAACACACCCATTATAAAGAAATCACATTAGGATTCTCTTTTTAAGCTGTTCCTTAAAACACTAGTGCTTAGGAAATCTATTGGACGCAGAAGCAGTCAAGGGTAGCCTAGGGTTAGGGTTAGGCTTAGGGTTAGGCTTAGGATACGGCTTAGGGTACGGGTTTGGGGAGGGCTTCGGGTACGGCGTAGGGTATGGGTTAGGGTTAGGGTTGGGGTTAGTGTTAGGGTTAGGTCTCGGTTTAGGGTACGGGTTAGGATTAGGGTACATGTTAGTGTTAGGGTAGGGGTTAGGGTTAGGGTACACTTTAGAGTTAGGGTAGTTATTAAACCTATCCCACGCTCTAGATACACCTTAGCACGTAAAGGAATATTATTTGTGGGTCCACCCATGGAGAAGAGTTTAGACACTAACATAATATAAGGAACACACACATTATAAAGAAATCACATTAGGATTCTCTTTTTAAGCTGTTCCTTAAAACACTAGTGCGTAGGAAATCTATTGGAGGCAGAAGCAGTCAAGGGTAGCCTAGGGTTAGGGTTAGGCTTAGGGTTAGGCTTAGGGTACGGCTTAGGTTACGGGTTCGGGGAAGGCTTCGGGTACGGCGTAGGGTATGGGTTAGGGTTAGGGTTAGGGCTAGTGTTAGGGTTAGGGCTCGGTTTAGGGTATTGTTTAGGATTAGGGTACATGTTAGGGTTAGGGTAAGGGTTAGGGTTAGGGTACGCGTTAGGGTTAGGGTAGTTATTAAACCTATCCCACTCTATATACCCCTTAGCACGTAAAGGAATATTATTTGGGGGTCCAGCAATGGAGAAGAGTTTAGACACTAGGATAAGATAAGGAACACACCCATTATAAAGAAATCACATTAGGATTCTCTTTTTAAGCTGTTCCTTAAAACACTAGTGCTTAGGAAATCTATTGGAGGCAGAAGCACTCAACGGTAGCCTAGGGTTAGGGTTAGGCTTAGGGTTAGGATTAGGATACGGCTTACGGTACGGGTTCGTAGAGGGCTTCAGTTACGGCGTAGGGTACGGGTTAGGGTTAGGGTTTGGGTTAGTGTTAGGGTTAGGGCTCCGTTTAGGGTACGGGTTATGATTAGGGTACGTGTTAGGGTTAGGGTAGGGGTTAGGGTTAGGGTTCTTATTAAACCTATCCCACTCTCTAGATCCACCTTAGCACGTAAAGGAATATTATTTGGGGGACCACCCATGAAGAAGAGTATAGACACTAAGATAATATAAGGAACACACACATTATAAAGAAATCACATTAGGATTCTCTTTTTAAGCTGTTCCTTAAAACACTAGTGCTTAAGAAATCTATTGGAGGCAGAAGCAGTCAAGGGTAGCCTAGGGTTAGGGTTAGACTTAGGGTACGGCTTAGGGTACGGCTTAGGGTACGGGTTCGGGGAGGGCTTCGGGTACGGCGTAGGGTATGGGTTAGGGTTAGTGATAGGGTTAGTGTTAGGGTTAGGGCTCGGTTTAGTGTATTGGTTAGGATTAGGGTACGTGTTAGGGTTAGGGTAAGGGTTAGGGTTAGGGTACGCGTTAGTGTTAGGGTAGTTATTAAACCTATCCCACTCTCTAGATACCCCTTAGCACGTAAAGGAATATTATTTGGAGGTCCAGCCATGGAGAAGAGTTTAGACACTAGGATAAGATAAGGAACACACCCATTATAAATAAATCACATTAGGATTCTCTTTTTAAGCTGTTCCTTAAAACACTAGTGCTTAGGAAATCTATTGGAGGCAGAAGCAGTCAAGGGTAGCCTAGGGTTAGGGTTAGGCTTAGGGTAAGGCTTAGGGTATGGGTTCGGGTAGGGCTTCGGATACGGTGTAGTGTATGGGTTAGGGTTAGGGTTAGGGTTAGTGTTAGGGTTAGGGCTCGGTTTACGGTACGGTTTAGGATTAGGGTACGTGTTAGGGTTAGGGTAGGTGTTAGGGTTAGGGTACGTGTTAGGATTAGGGTTATTAAACCTATCCCACTCTCTAGATACCCCTTAACACGTAAAGGAATATTATTTGGGGATCCAGCCATGGAGAAGAGTTTAGACACTAGGATAAGATAAGGAACACACACATTATAAAGAAATCACATTAGGATTCTCTTTTTCAGCTCTTCCTTAAAACACTAGTGCTTAGGAAACCTACTGGAGGCAGAAGCATTCAAGGGTAGCCTAGGGTTAGGGTTAGGCTTAGGGTTAGGCTTAGGGTACGGCTTAGGTTACGGGTTCGGGGAGGGCTTCGGGTACGGCGTAGGGTATGGGTTAGGGTTAGGGTTAGGGTTAGTGTTAGGGTTAGGGCTCGGTTTAGGGTACGGGTTAGGATTAGGGTACGTGTTAGGGTTAGGGTAGGGGTTAGGGTTAGGGTACGCGTTAGGGTTAGGGTAGTTATTAAACCTATCCCACTCTCTAGATACACCTTAGCACGTAAAGGAATATTATTTGGGGGTCCAGCCATGGAGAAGAGTTTAGACACTAGGATAAGATAAGGAACACACCCATTATAAAGAAATCACATTAGGATTCTCTTTTTAAGCTGTTCCTTAAAACACTACTGCTTAGGAAATCTATTGGAGGCAGAAGCAGTCAAGGGTAGCCTAGGGTTAGGGTTAGACTTAGGGTACGGCTTAGGGTACAGCTTAGGGTACGGGTTCGGGGAGGGCTTCGGGTACGGCGTAGGGTATGGGTTAGGGTTAGGGATAGGGTTAGTGTTAGGGTTAGGGCTCGGTTTAGTGTATTGGTTAGGATTAGGGTACGTGTTAGGGTTAGGGTAAGGGTTAGGGTTAGGGTACGCGTTAGTGTTAGGGTAGTTATTAAACCTATCCCACTCTCTAGATACCCCTTAGCACGTAAAGGAATATTATTTGGAGGTCCAGCCATGGAGAAGAGTTTAGACACTAGGATAAGATAAGGAACACACCCATTATAAATAAATCACATTAGGATTCTCTTTTTAAGCTGTTCCTTAAAACACTAGTGCTTAGGAAATCTATTGGAGGCAGAAGCAGTCAAGGGTAGCCTAGGGTTAGGGTTAGGCTTAGGGTAAGGCTTAGGGTATGGGTTCGGGTAGGGCTTCGAATACGGTGTAGTGTATGGGTTAGGGTTAGGGTTAGGGTTAGTGTTAGGGTTAGGGCTCGGTTTACGGTACGGTTTAGGATTAGGGTACGTGTTAGGGTTAGGGTAGGTGTTAGGGTTAGGGTACGTGTTAGGATTAGGGTTATTAAACCTATCCCACTCTCTAGATACCCCTTAGCACGTAAAGGAATATTATTTGGGGATCCAGCCATGGAGAAGAGTTTAGACACTAGGATAAGATAAGGAACACACACATTATAAAGAAATCACATTAGGATTCTCTTTTTCAGCTCTTCCTTAAAACACTAGTGCTTAGGAAACCTACTGGAGGCAGAAGCAGTCAAGGGTAGCCTAGGGTTAGGGTTAGGCTTAGGGTTAGGCTTAGGGTACGGCTTAGGTTACGGGTTCGGGGAGGGCTTCGGGTACGGCGTAGGGTATGGGTTAGGGTTAGGGTTTGGGTTGGTGTTAGGGTTAGGGCTCCGTTTAGGGTACTGGTTAGGATTAGGGTACGTGTTAGGGTTAGGGTAGGGGTTAGGGTTAGGGTACGCATTAGGGTTAGGGTAGTTATTAAACCTATCCCACTCTCTAGATACCCCTTAGCACGTAAAGGAATATTATTGGTGGGTCCAGCCATGGAGAAGAGTTTAGACACTAGGCTAAGATAAGGAACACACCCTTTATAGAGAAATCACATTAGGATTCTCTTTTTAAGCTGTTCCTTAAAACACTAGTGCTTAGGAAATCTATTGGAGGCAGAAGCAGTCAAGGGTAGCCTAGTGTTAGGGTTAGGCTTAGGGTTAGGCTAAGGGTACGGCTTAGGGTTCGGGTTCGGGGAGGGCTTCGTGTACGGCGTAGGGTATGGGTTAGGGTTAGGGTTAGTGTTAGGGTTAGGGCTCGGTTTAGGGTACGGTTTAGGTTTAGGGTACGTGTTAGGGTTAGGGTAGGGGTTAGGGTTAGGGTACGTGTTAGGGTTAGGGTTGTTATTAAACCTATCCCACTCTCTAGATACCCCTTAGCACGTAAAGGAATATTATTTGGGGGTCCAGCCATGGAGAAGAGTTTAGACACTAGGATAAGATAAGGAACACACCCATTATAAAGAAATCACATTAGGATTCTCTTTTTAAGCTGTTCCTTAAAACACTAGTGCTTAGGAAATCTATTGGAGGCAGAAGCAGTCAAGGGTAGCCTAGGGTTAGGGTTAGGCTTAGGGTTAGGCTTAGGGTACGGCTTAGGGTACGGGTTCGGGGAGGGCTTCGGGTACGGCGTAGGGTATGGGTTAGGGTTAGGGTTAGGGTTAGTGTTAGGGTTAGGGCTCGATTTAGGGTACGGATTAGGATTAGGGTACGTGTTAGGGTTAGGGTAGGGGTTAGGGTTAGGGTACGTGTTAGGGTTAGGGTAGTTATTAAACCTATCCCACTCTCTAGATACCCCTTAGCACGTAAAGGAATATTATTTGGGGGTCCAGCCATGGAGAAGAGTTTAGACACTAGGATAAGATAAGGAACACACCCATTATAAAGAAATCACATTAGGATTCTCTTTTTAAGCTGTTCCTTAAAACACTAGTGCTTAGGAAATCTATTGGAGGCAGAAGCAGTCAAGGGTAGCCTAGGGTTAGGGTTAGGCTTAGGGTTAGGCTTAGGGTACGGCTTAGGTTACGGGTTCGGGGAGGGCTTCGGGTACGGCGTAGGGTATGGGTTAGGGTTAGGGTTAGGGTTAGTGTTAGGGTTAGGGCTCGGTTTAGGGTACGGGTTAGGATTAGGGTACGTGTTAGGGTTAGGGTAGGGGTTAGGGTTAGGGTACGCGTTAGGGTTAGGGTAGTTATTAAACCTATCCCACTCTCTAGATACACCTTAGCACGTAAAGGAATATTATTTGGGGGTCCAGCCATGGAGAAGAGTTTAGACACTAGGATAAGATAAGGAACACACCCATTATAAAGAAATCACATTAGGATTCTCTTTTTAAGCTGTTCCTTAAAACACTACTGCTTAGGAAATCTATTGGAGGCAGAAGCAGTCAAGGGTAGCCTAGGGTTAGGGTTAGACTTAGGGTACGGCTTAGGGTACAGCTTAGGGTACGGGTTCGGGGAGGGCTTCGGGTACGGCGTAGGGTATGGGTTAGGGTTAGGGATAGGGTTAGTGTTAGGGTTAGGGCTCGGTTTAGTGTATTGGTTAGGATTAGGGTACGTGTTAGGGTTAGGGTAAGGGTTAGGGTTAGGGTACGCGTTAGTGTTAGGGTAGTTATTAAACCTATCCCACTCTCTAGATACCCCTTAGCACGTAAAGGAATATTATTTGGAGGTCCAGCCATGGAGAAGAGTTTAGACACTAGGATAAGATAAGGAACACACCCATTATAAATAAATCACATTAGGATTCTCTTTTTAAGCTGTTCCTTAAAACACTAGTGCTTAGGAAATCTATTGGAGGCAGAAGCAGTCAAGGGTAGCCTAGGGTTAGGGTTAGGCTTAGGGTAAGGCTTAGGGTATGGGTTCGGGTAGGGCTTCGGATACGGTGTAGTGTATGGGTTAGGGTTAGGGTTAGGGTTAGTGTTAGGGTTAGGGCTCGGTTTACGGTACGGTTTAGGATTAGGGTACGTGTTAGGGTTAGGGTAGGTGTTAGGGTTAGGGTACGTGTTAGGATTAGGGTTATTAAACCTATCCCACTCTCTAGATACCCCTTAGCACGTAAAGGAATATTATTTGGGGATCCAGCCATGGAGAAGAGTTTAGACACTAGGATAAGATAAGGAACACACACATTATAAAGAAATCACATTAGGATTCTCTTTTTCAGCTCTTCCTTAAAACACTAGTGCTTAGGAAACCTACTGGAGGCAGAAGCAGTCAAGGGTAGCCTAGGGTTAGGGTTAGGCTTAGGGTTAGGCTTAGGGTACGGCTTAGGTTACGGGTTCGGGGAGGGCTTCGGGTACGGCGTAGGGTATGGGTTAGGGTTAGGGTTTGGGTTGGTGTTAGGGTTAGGGCTCCGTTTAGGGTACTGGTTAGGATTAGGGTACGTGTTAGGGTTAGGGTAGGGGTTAGGGTTAGGGTACGCATTAGGGTTAGGGTAGTTATTAAACCTATCCCACTCTCTAGATACCCCTTAGCACGTAAAGGAATATTATTGGTGGGTCCAGCCATGGAGAAGAGTTTAGACACTAGGCTAAGATAAGGAACACACCCTTTATAGAGAAATCACATTAGGATTCTCTTTTTAAGCTGTTCCTTAAAACACTAGTGCTTAGGAAATCTATTGGAGGCAGAAGCAGTCAAGGGTAGCCTAGTGTTAGGGTTAGGCTTAGGGTTAGGCTAAGGGTACGGCTTAGGGTTCGGGTTCGGGGAGGGCTTCGTGTACGGCGTAGGGTATGGGTTAGGGTTAGGGTTAGTGTTAGGGTTAGGGCTCGGTTTAGGGTACGGTTTAGGTTTAGGGTACGTGTTAGGGTTAGGGTAGGGGTTAGGGTTAGGGTACGTGTTAGGGTTAGGGTTGTTATTAAACCTATCCCACTCTCTAGATACCCCTTAGCACGTAAAGGAATATTATTTGGGGGTCCAGCCATGGAGAAGAGTTTAGACACTAGGATAAGATAAGGAACACACCCATTATAAAGAAATCACATTAGGATTCTCTTTTTAAGCTGTTCCTTAAAACACTAGTGCTTAGGAAATCTATTGGAGGCAGAAGCAGTCAAGGGTAGCCTAGGGTTAGGGTTAGGCTTAGGGTTAGGCTTAGGGTACGGCTTAGGGTACGGGTTCGGGGAGGGCTTCGGGTACGGCGTAGGGTATGGGTTAGGGTTAGGGTTAGGGTTAGTGTTAGGGTTAGGGCTCGATTTAGGGTACGGTTTAGGATTAGGGTACGTGTTAGGGTTAGGGTAGGGGTTAGGGTTAGGGTACGTGTTAGGGTTAGGGTAGTTATTAAACCTATCCCACTCTCTAGATACCCCTTAGCACGTAAAGAATATTATTTGAGGGTCCAGCCATGGAGAAGAGTTAAACACTAGGATAAGATTAGGAACACACCCATTATAAAGAAATCACATTAGGATTCTCTTTTTATGCTGTTCCTTAAAACACTAGTGCTTAGGAAATCTATTGGAGGCAGAAGAAGTAAAGGGTAGCCTAGGGTTAGGGTTAGGCTTAGGGTTAGGCTTAGGGTACGGCTTAGGGTACGGTTTCGGGGAGGGCTTCGAGTACGGCGTAGGGTATGGGTTAGGGTTAGGGTTAGGGTTAGTGTTAGGGTTAGGGCTCGGTTTAGGGTATTGGTTAGGATTAGGGTACGTGTTAGGGTTAGGGTAGGGGTTAGGGTTACGGTACGCGTTAGGGTTAAGATAGTTATTAAACCTATCCCACTCTCTAGATACCCCTTAGAACATAAAGGAATATTATTTGGAGGTCCAGCCATGGAGAAGAGTTTAGACACTACGATAAGATAAGGAACACACACATTATAAAGAAATCACTTTAGGATTCACTTTTTAAGCTGTTCCTTAAAACACTAGTGCTTAGGAAATCTATTGGCGGCAGAAGCAGTCAAGGGTAGCCTAGGGTTAGGGTTAGGCTTAGGGTTAGGCTTAGGATACGGCTTAGGGTACGGGTTTGGGGAGGGCTTCGGGTACGGCGTAGGGTATGGGTTAGGGTTAGGGTTGGGGTTAGTGTTAGGGTTAGGTCTCGGTTTAGGGTACGGGATAGGATTAGGGTACATGTTAGTGTTAGGGTAGGGGTTAGGGTTAGGGTACACGTTAGAGTTAGGGTAGTTATTAAACCTATCCCACTCTCTAGATACACCTTAGCACGTAAAGGAATATTATTTGTGGGTCCACCCATGGAGAAGAGTTTAGACACTAAGATAATATAAGGAACACACACATTATAAAGAAATCACATTAGGATTCTCTTTTTAAGCTGTTCCTTAAAACACTAGTGCGTAGGAAATCTATTGGAGGCAGAAGCAGTCAAGGGTAGCCTAGGGTTAGGGTTAGGCTTAGGGTTAGGCTTAGGGTACGGCTTAGGTTACGGGTTCGGGGAAGGCTTCGGGTACGGCGTAGGGTATGGGTTAGGGTTAGGGTTAGGGCTAGTGTTAGGGTTAGGGCTCGGTTTAGGGTATTGTTTAGGATTAGGGTACATGTTAGGGTTAGGGTAAGTGTTAGGGTTAGGGTACGCGTTAGGGTTAGGGTAGTTATTAAACCTATCCCACTCTATATACCCCTTAGCACGTAAAGGAATATTATTTGGGGGTCCAGCAATGGAGAAGAGTTTAGACACTAGGATAAGATAAGGAACACACCCATTATAAAGAAATCACATTAGGATTCTCTTTTTAAGCTGTTCCTTAAAACACTAGTGCTTAGGAAATCTATTGGAGGCAGAAGCACTCAAGGGTAGCCTAGGGTTAGGGTTAGGCTTAGGGTTAGGATTAGGATACGGCTTACGGTACGGGTTCGTAGAGGGCTTCAGGTACGGCGTAGGGTACGGGTTAGGGTTAGGGTTTGGGTTAGTGTTAGGGTTAGGGCTCCGTTTAGGGTACGGGTTATGATTAGGGTACGTGTTAGGGTTAGGGTAGGGGTTAGGGTTAGGGTTCTTATTAAACCTATCCCACTCTCTAGATCCACCTTAGCACGTAAAGGAATATTATTTGGGGGACCACCCATGAAGAAGAGTATAGACACTAAGATAATATAAGGAACACACACATTATAAAGAAATCACATTAGGATTCTCTTTTTAAGCTGTTCCTTAAAACACTAGTGCTTAAGAAATCTATTGGAGGCAGAAGCAGTCAAGGGTAGCCTAGGGTTAGTGTTAGACTTAGGGTACGGCTTAGGGTACGGCTTAGGGTACGGGTTCGGGGAGGGCTTCGGGTACGGCGTAGGGTATGGGTTAGGGTTAGGGATAGGGTTAGTGTTAGGGTTAGGGCTCGGTTTAGTGTATTGGTTAGGATTAGGGTACGTGTTAGGGTTAGGGTAAGGGTTAGGGTTAGGGTACGCGTTAGTGTTAGGGTAGTTATTAAACCTATCCCACTCTCTAGATACCCCTTAGCACGTAAAGGAATATTATTTGGAGGTCCAGCCATGGAGAAGAGTTTAGACACTAGGATAAGATAAGGAACACACCCATTATAAATAAATCACATTAGGATTCTCTTTTTAAGCTGTTCCTTAAAACACTAGTGCTTAGGAAATCTATTGGAGGCAGAAGCAGTCAAGGGTAGCCTAGGGTTAGGGTTAGGCTTAGGGTAAGGCTTAGGGTATGGGTTCGGGTAGGGCTTCGGATACGGTGTAGTGTATGGGTTAGGGTTAGGGTTAGGGTTAGTGTTAGGGTTAGGGCTCGGTTTACGGTACGGTTTAGGATTAGGGTACGTGTTAGGGTTAGGGTAGGTGTTAGGGTTAGGGTACGTGTTAGGATTAGGGTTATTAAACCTATCCCACTCTCTAGATACCCCTTAGCACGTAAAGGAATATTATTTGGGGATCCAGCCATGGAGAAGAGTTTAGACACTAGGATAAGATAAGGAACACACACATTATAAAGAAATCACATTAGGATTCTCTTTTTAAGCTGTTCCTTAAAACACTAGTGCTTAGGAAATCTATTGGAGGCAGAAGCAGTCAAGGGTAGCCTAGGGTTAGGGTTAGGCTTAGGGTTAGGCTTAGGGTACGGCTTAGGGTACGGGTTCGGGGAGGGCTTCGGGTACGGCGTAGGGTATGGGTTAGGGTTAGGGTTAGGGTTAGTGTTAGGGTTAGGGCTCGATTTAGGGTACGGTTTAGGATTAGGGTATGTGTTAGGGTTAGGGTAGGGGTTAGGGTTAGGGTACGTGTTAGGGTTAGGGTAGTTATTAAACCTATCCCACTCTCTAGATACCCCTT
This sequence comes from Balaenoptera physalus, assembly GCF_965194825.1. Lineage (NCBI taxonomy): Eukaryota > Metazoa > Chordata > Mammalia > Artiodactyla > Balaenopteridae > Balaenoptera > Balaenoptera physalus. Next base: position 2,067,453 of record NW_028126467.1, read on the forward strand.
AGCACGTAAAGAATATTATTTGAGGGTCCAGCCATGGAGAAGAGTTAAACACTAGGATAAGATTAGGAACACACCCATTATAAAGATATCACATTAGGATTCTCTTTTTATGCTGTTCCTTAAAACACTAGTGCTTAGGAAATCTATTGGAGGCAGAAGAATTAAAGGGTAGCCTAGGGTTAGGGTTAGGCTTAGGGTTAGGCTTAGGGTACGGCTTAGGGTACGGTTTCGGGGAGGGCTTCGAGTACGGCGTAGGGTATGGGTTAGGGTTAGGGTTAGGGTTAGTGTTAGGGTTAGGGCTCGGTTTAGGGTATTGGTTAGGATTAGGGTACGTGTTAGGGTTAGGGTAGGGGTTAGGGTTACGGTACGCGTTAGGGTTAAGGTAGTTATTAAACCTATCCCACTCTCTAGATATCCCTTAGAACATAAAGTAATATTATTTGGAGGTCCAGCCATGGAGAAGAGTTTAGACACTACGATAAGATAAGGAACACACACATTATAAAGAAATCACTTTAGGATTCTCTTTTTAAGCTGTTCCTTAAAACACTAGTGCTTAGGAAATCTATTGGCGGCAGAAGCAGTCAAGGGTAGCCTAGGGTTAGGGTTAGGCTTAGGGTTAGGCTTAGGATACGGCTTAGGGTACGGGTTTGGGGAGGGCTTCGGGTACGGCGTAGGGTATGGGTTAGGGTTAGGGTTGGGGTTAGTGTTAGGGTTAGGTCTCGGTTTAGGGTACGGGTTAGGATTAGGGTACATGTTAGTGTTAGGGTAGGGGTTAGGGTTAGGGTACACGTTAGAGTTAGGGTAGTTATTAAACCTATCCCACTCTCTAGATACACCTTAGCACGTAAAGGAATATTATTTGTGGGTCCACCCATGGAGAAGAGTTTAGACACTAAGATAATATAAGGAACACACACATTATAAAGAAATCACATTAGGATTCTCTTTTTAAGCTGTTCCTTAAAACACTAGTGCGTAGGAAATCTATTGGAGGCAGAAGCAGTCAAGGGTAGCCTAGGGTTAGGGTTAGGCTTAGGGTTAGGCTTAGGGTACGGCTTAGGTTACGGGTTCGGGGAAGGCTTCGGGTACGGCGTAGGGTATGGGTTAGGGTTAGGGTTAGGGCTAGTGTTAGGGTTAGGGCTAGGTTTAGGGTATTGTTTAGGATTAGGGTACATGTTAGGGTTAGGGTAAGGGTTAGGGTTAGGGTACGCGTTAGGGTTAGGGTAGTTATTAAACCTATCCCACTCTATATACCCCTTAGCACGTAAAGGAATATTATTTGGTGGTCCAGCAATGGAGAAGAGTTTAGACACTAGGATAAGATAAGGAACACACCCATTATAAAGAAATCACATTAGGATTCTCTTTTTAAGCTGTTCCTTAAAACACTAGTGCTTAGGAAATCTATTGGAGGCAGAAGCAGTCAAGGGTAGCCTAGGGTTAGGGTTAGGCATAGGGTTAGGATTAGGATACGGCTTACGGTACGGGTTCGTAGAGGGCTTCAGGTACGGCGTAGGGTACGGGTTAGGGTTAGGGTTTGGGTTAGTGTTAGGGTTAGGGCTCCGTTTAGGGTACGGGTTATGATTAGGGTACGTGTTAGGGTTAGGGTAGGGGTTAGGGTTAGGGTTCTTATTAAACCTATCCCACTCTCTAGATCCACCTTAGCACGTAAAGGAATATTATTTGGGGGACCACCCATGAAGAAGAGTATAGACACTAAGATAATATAAGGAACACACACATTATAAAGAAATCACATTAGGATTCTCTTTTTAAGCTGTTCCTTAAAACACTAGTGCTTAAGAAATCTATTGGAGGCAGAAGCAGTCAAGGGTAGCCTAGGGTTAGGGTTAGACTTAGGGTACGGCTTAGGGTACGGCTTAGGGTACGGGTTCGGGGAGGGCTTCGGGTATGACGTAGGGTATGGGTTAGGGTTAGGGATAGGGTTAGTGTTAGGGTTAGGGCTCGGTTTAGTGTATTGGTTAGGATTAGGGTACGTGTTAGGGTTAGGGTAAGGGTTAGGGTTAGGGTACGCGTTAGTGTTAGGGTAGTTATTAAACCTATCCCACTCTCTAGATACCCCTTAGCACGTAAAGGAATATTATTTGGAGGTCCAGCCATGGAGAAGAGTTTAGACACTAGGATAAGATAAGGAACACACCCATTATAAATAAATCACATTAGGATTCTCTTTTTAAGCTGTTCCTTAAAACACTAGTGCTTAGCAAATCTATTGGAGGCAGAAGCAGTCAAGGGTAGCCTAGGGTTAGGGTTAGGCTTAGGGTAAGGCTTAGGGTATGGGTTCGGGTAGGGCTTCGGATACGGTGTAGTGTATGGGTTAGGGTTAGGGTTAGGGTTAGTGTTAGGGTTAGGGCTCGGTTTACGGTACGGTTTAGGATTAGGGTACGTGTTAGGGTTAGGGTAGGTGTTAGGGTTAGGGTACGTGTTAGGATTAGGGTTATTAAACCTATCCCACTCTCTAGATACCCCTTAGCACGTAAAGGAATATTATTTGGGGATCCAGCCATGGAGAAGAGTTTAGACACTAGGATAAGATAAGGAACACACACATTATAAAGAAATCACATTAGGATTCTCTTTTTCAGCTCTTCCTTAAAACACTAGTGCTTAGGAAACCTACTGGAGGCAGAAGCAGTCAAGGGTAGCCTAGGGTTAGGGTTAGGCTTAGGGTTAGGCTTAGGGTACGGCTTAGGTTACGGGTTCGGGGAGGGCTTCGGGTACGGCGTAGGGTATGGGTTAGGGTTAGGGTTTGGGTTGGTGTTAGGGTTAGGGCTCCGTTTAGGGTACTGGTTAGGATTAGGGTACGTGTTAGGGTTAGGGTAGGGGTTAGGGTTAGGGTACGCATTAGGGTTAGGGTAGTTATTAAACCTATCCCACTCTCTAGATACCCCTTAGCACGTAAAGGAATATTATTGGTGGGTCCAGCCATGGAGAAGAGTTTAGACACTAGGCTAAGATAAGGAACACACCCTTTATAGAGAAATCACATTAGGATTCTCTTTTTAAGCTGTTCCTTAAAACACTAGTGCTTAGGAAATCTATTGGAGGCAGAAGCAGTCAAGGGTAGCCTAGTGTTAGGGTTAGGCTTAGGGTTAGGCTAAGGGTTCGGCTTAGGGTTCGGGTTCGGGGAGGGCTTCGTGTACGGCGTAGGGTATGGGTTAGGGTTAGGGTTAGTGTTAGGGTTAGGGCTCGGTTTAGGGTACGGTTTAGGTTTAGGGTACGTGTTAGGGTTAGGGTAGGGGTTAGGGTTAGGGTACGTGTTAGGGTTAGGGTTGTTATTAAACCTATCCCACTCTCTAGATACCCCTTAGCACGTAAAGGAATATTATTTGGGGGTCCAGCCATGGAGAAGAGTTTAGACACTAGGATAAGATAAGGAACACACCCATTATAAAGAAATCACATTAGGATTCTCTTTTTAAGCTGTTCCTTAAAACACTAGTGCTTAGGAAATCTATTGGAGGCAGAAGAATTAAAGGGTAGCCTAGGGTTAGGGTTAGGCTTAGGGTTAGGCTTAGGGTACGGCTTATGGTACGGTTTCGGGGAGGGCTTCGAGTACGGCGTAGGGTATGGGTTAGGGTTAGGGTTAGGGTTAGTGTTAGGGTTAGGGCTCGGTTTAGGGTATTGGTTAGGATTAGGGTACGTGTTAGGGTTAGGGTAGGGGTTAGGGTTACGGTACGCGTTAGGGTTAAGGTAGTTATTAAACCTATCCCACTCTCTAGATACCCCTTAGAACATAAAGTAATATTATTTGGAGGTCCAGCCATGGAGAAGAGTTTAGACACTACGATAAGATAAGGAACACACACATTATAAAGAAATCACTTTAGGATTCTCTTTTTAAGCTGTTCCTTAAAACACTAGTGCTTAGGAAATCTATTGGCGGCAGAAGCAGTCAAGGGTAGCCTAGGGTTAGGGTTAGGCTTAGGGTTAGGCTTAGGATACGGCTTAGGGTACGGGTTTGGGGAGGGCTTCGGGTACGGCGTAGGGTATGGGTTAGGGTTAGGGTTGGGGTTAGTGTTAGGGTTAGGTCTCGGTTTAGGGTACGGGTTAGGATTAGGGTACATGTTAGTGTTAGGGTAGGGGTTAGGGTTAGGGTACGCGTTAGAGTTAGGGTAGTTATTAAACCTATCCCACTCTCTAGACACACCTTAGCACGTAAAGGAATATTATTTGTGGGTCCACCCATGGAGAAGAGTTTAGACACTAAGATAATATAAGGAACACACACATTATAAAGAAATCACATTAGGATTCTCTTTTTAAGCTGTTCCTTAAAACACTAGTGCGTAGGAAATCTATTGGAGGCAGAAGCAGTCAAGGGTAGCCTAGGGTTAGGGTTAGGCTTAGGGTTAGGCTTAGGGTACGGCTTAGGTTACGGGTTCGGGGAAGGCTTCGGGTACGGCGTAGGGTATGGGTTAGGGTTAGGGTTAGGGCTAGTGTTAGGGTTAGGGCTCGGTTTAGGGTATTGTTTAGGATTAGGGTACATGTTAGGGTTAGGGTAAGGGTTAGGGTTAGGGTACGCGTTAGGGTTAGGGTAGTTATTAAACCTATCCCACTCTATATACCCCTTAGCACGTAAAGGAATATTATTTGGGGGTCCAGCAATGGAGAAGAGTTTAGACACTAGGATAAGATAAGGAACACACCCATTATAAAGAAATCACATTAGGATTCTCTTTTTAAGCTGTTCCTTAAAACACTAGTGCTTAGGAAATCTATTGGAGGCAGAAGCAGTCAAGGGTAGCCTAGGGTTAGGGTTAGGCTTAGGGTTAGGATTAGGATACGGCTTACGGTACGGGTTCGTAGAGGGCTTCAGGTACGGCGTAGGGTACGGGTTAGGGTTAGGGTTTGGGTTAGTGTTAGGGTTAGGGCTCCGTTTAGGGTACGGGTTATGATTAGGGTACGTGTTAGGGTTAGGGTAGGGGTTAGGGTTAGGGTTCTTATTAAACCTATCCCACTCTCTAGATCCACCTTAGCACGTAAAGGAATATTATTTGGGGGACCACCCATGAAGAAGAGTATAGACACTAAGATAATATAAGGAACACACACATTATAAAGAAATCACATTAGGATTCTCTTTTTAAGCTGTTCCTTAAAACACTAGTGCTTAAGAAATCTATTGGAGGCAGAAGCAGTCAAGGGTAGCCTAGGGTTAGGTTTAGGCTTAGGGTTAGGCTTAGGGTACGGCTTAGGTTACGGGTTCGGGGAGGAATTCGGGTACGGCGTAGGGTATGGGTTAGGGTTAGGGTTAGGGTTAGTGTTAGGGTTAGGGCTCGGTTTAGGGTATTGTTTAGGATTAGGGTACGTGTTAGGGTTAGGGTAGGGGTTAGGGTTAGGGTACGCGTTAGGGTTAGGGTAGTTATTAAACCTATCCCACTCTCTATATACCCCTTAGCACGTAAAGGAATATTATTTGGGGGTCCAGCCATGGAGAAGAGTTTAGACACTAGGATAAGATAAGGAACACACCCATTATAAAGAAATCACATTAGGATTCTCTTTTTAAGCTGTTCCTTAAAACACTACTGCTTAGGAAATCTATTGGAGGCAGAAGCAGTCAAGGGTAGCCTAGGGTTAGGGTTAGACTTAGGGTACGGCTTAGGGCATGTCTTAGGGTACGGGTTCGGGGAGGGATTCGGGTACGGCGTAGGGTATGGGTTAGGGTTAGGGTTAGGGTTAGTGTTAGGGTTAGGGCTCTGTTTAGTGTATTGGTTAGGATTAGGGTACGTGTTAGGGATAGGGTAAGGGTTAGGGTTAGGGTATGCGTTAGTGTTAGGGTAGTTATTAAACCTATCCCACTCTCTAGATACCCCTTAGCACGTAAAGGAATATTATTTGGAGGTCCAGCCATGGAGAAGAGTTTAGACACTAGGATAAGATAAGGAACACACCCATTATAAATAAATCACATTAGGATTCTCTTTTTAAGCTGTTCCTTAAAACACTAGTGCTTAGGAAATCTATTGGAGGCAGAAGCAGTCAAGGGTAGCCTAGGGTTAGGGTTAGGCTTAGGGTAAGGCTTAGGGTACGGGTTCGGGGAGGGCTTCGGGTACGGTGAAGTGTATGGGTTAGAGTTAGGTTTAGGGTTAGTGTTAGGGTAGGTCTCGGGTTAGGTTATGGGTTAGGATTAGGGTACGGGTTAGGGTTAGGGTAGGGGTTAGGGTTAGGGTACGCGTTAGAGTTAGGGTAGTTATTAAACCTATCCCACTCTCTAGATACACCTTAGCACGTAAAGGAGTATTATTTGGGGGTCGACACATGAAGAAGAGTTTAGACACTAAGATAATATAAGGAACACACACATTATAAAGAAATCACATTAGGATTCTCTTTTTACGCTGTTCCTTAAAACACTAGTGCTTAGGAAATCTATTGGAGGCAGAAGCAGTCAAGGGTAGCCTAGGGTTAGGGTTAGGCTTAGGGTTAGGCTTAGGGTACGGCTTAGGTTACGGGTTCGGGGAAGGCTTCGGGTACGGCGTAGGGTATGGGTTAGGGTTAGGGTTAGGGTTAGTGTTAGGGTTAGGGCTCGGTTTAGGGTATTGTTTAGGATTAGGGTACATGTTAGGGTTAGGGTAAGGGTTAGGGTTAGGGTACGCGTTAGGGTTAGGGTAGTTATTAAACCTATCCCACACTATATACCCCTTAGCACGTAAAGGAATATTATTTGGGGGTCCAGCAATGGAGAAGAGTTTAGACACTAGGATAAGATAAGGAACACACCCATTATAAAGAAATCACATTAGGATTCTCTTTTTAAGCTGTTCCTTAAAACACTAGTGCTTAGGAAATCTATTGGAGGCAGAAGCAGTCAAGGGTAGCCTAGGGTTAGGGTTAGCCTTAGGGTTAGGATTAGGATACGGCTTACGGTACGGGTTCGGAGAGGGCTTCAGGTACGGCGTAGGGTATGGGTTAGGGTTAGGGTTTGGGTTAGTGTTAGGGTTAGGGCTCCGTTTAGGGTACGGGTTATGATTAGGGTACGTGTTAGGGTTAGGGTAGGGGTTAGGGTTAGGGTTCTTATTAAACCTATCCCACTCTCTAGATACACCTTAGCACGTAAAGGAATATTATTTGGGGGACCACCCATGAAGAAGAGTTTAGACACTAAGATAATATAAGGAACACACACATTATAAAGAAATCACATTAGGATTCTCTTTTTAAGCTGTTCCTTAAAACACTAGTGCTTAAGAAATCTATTGGAGGCAGAAGCAGTCAAGGGTAGCCTAGGGTTAGGTTTAGGCTTAGGGTTAGGCTTAGGGTACGGCTTAGGTTACGGGTTCGGGGAGGAATTCGGGTACGGCGTAGGGTATGGGTTAGGGTTAGGGTTAGGGTTAGTGTTAGGGTTAGGGCTCGGTTTAGGGTATTGTTTAGGATTAGGGTACGTGTTAGGGTTAGGGTAGGGGTTAGGGTTAGGGTACGCGTTAGGGTTAGGGTAGTTATTAAACCTATCCCACTCTCTATATACCCCTTAGCACGTAAAGGAATATTATTTGGGGGTCCAGCCATGGAGAAGAGTTTAGACACTAGGATAAGATAAGGAACACACCCATTATAAAGAAATCACATTAGGATTCTCTTTTTAAGCTGTTCCTTAAAACACTACTGCTTAGGAAATCTATTGGAGGCAGAAGCAGTCAAGGGTAGCCTAGGGTTAGGGTTAGACTTAGGGTACGGCTTAGGGCATGTCTTAGGGTACGGGTTCGGGGAGGGATTCGGGTACGGCGTAGGGTATGGGTTAGGGTTAGGGTTAGGGTTAGTGTTAGGGTTAGGGCTCTGTTTAGTGTATTGGTTAGGATTAGGGTACGTGTTAGGGATAGGGTAAGGGTTAGGGTTAGGGTATGCGTTAGTGTTAGGGTAGTTATTAAACCTATCCCACTCTCTAGATACCCCTTAGCACGTAAAGGAATATTATTTGGAGGTCCAGCCATGGAGAAGAGTTTAGACACTAGGATAAGATAAGGAACACACCCATTATAAATAAATCACATTAGGATTCTCTTTTTAAGCTGTTCCTTAAAACACTAGTGCTTAGGAAATCTATTGGAGGCAGAAGCAGTCAAGGGTAGCCTAGGGTTAGGGTTAGGCTTAGGGTAAGGCTTAGGGTACGGGTTCGGGGAGGGCTTCGGGTACGGTGAAGTGTATGGGTTAGAGTTAGGTTTAGGGTTAGTGTTAGGGTAGGTCTCGGGTTAGGTTATGGGTTAGGATTAGGGTACGTGTTAGGGTTAGGGTAGGGGTTAGGGTTAGGGTACGCGTTAGAGTTAGGGTAGTTATTAAACCTATCCCACTCTCTAGATACACCTTAGCACGTAAAGGAGTATTATTTGGGGGTCGACACATGAAGAAGAGTTTAGACACTAAGATAATATAAGGAACACACACATTATAAAGAAATCACATTAGGATTCTCTTTTTACGCTGTTCCTTAAAACACTAGTGCTTAGGAAATCTATTGGAGGCAGAAGCAGTCAAGGGTAGCCTAGGGTTAGGGTTAGGCTTAGGGTTAGGCTTAGGGTACGGCTTAGGTTACGGGTTCGGGGAAGGCTTCGGGTACGGCGTAGGGTATGGGTTAGGGTTAGGGTTAGGGTTAGTGTTAGGGTTAGGGCTCGGTTTAGGGTATTGTTTAGGATTAGGATACATGTTAGGGTTAGGGTAAGGGTTAGGGTTAGGGTACGCGTTAGGGTTAGGGTAGTTATTAAACCTATCCCACACTATATACCCCTTAGCACGTAAAGGAATATTATTTGGGGGTCCAGCAATGGAGAAGAGTTTAGACACTAGGATAAGATAAGGAACACACCCATTATAAAGAAATCACATTAGGATTCTCTTTTTAAGCTGTTCCTTAAAACACTAGTGCTTAGGAAATCTATTGGAGGCAGAAGCAGTCAAGGGTAGCCTAGGGTTAGGGTTAGGCTTAGGGTTAGGCTTAGGGTACGGCTTAGGTTACGGGTTCGGGGAAGGCTTCGGGTACGGCGTAGGGTATGGGTTAGGGTTAGGGTTAGGGTTAGTGTTAGGGTTAGGGCTCGGTTTAGGGTATTTTTTAGGATTAGGGTACATATTAGGGTTAGGGTAAGGGTTAGGGTTAGGGTACGCGTTAGGGTTAGGGTAGTTATTAAACCTATCCCACTCTATATACCCCTTAGCACGTAAAGGAATATTATTTGGGGGTCCAGCAATGGAGAAGAGTTTAGACACTAGGATAAGATAAGGAACACACCCATTATAAAGAAATCACATTAGGATTCTCTTTTTAAGCTGTTCCTTAAAACACTAGTGCTTAGGAAATCTATTGGAGGCAGAAGCAGTCAAGGGTAGCCTAGGGTTAGGGTTAGCCTTAGGGTTAGGATTAGGATACGGCTTACGGTACGGGTTCGGAGAGGGCTTCAGGTACGGCGTAGGGTATGGGTTAGGGTTAGGGTTTGGGTTAGTGTTAGGGTTAGGGCTCCGTTTAGGGTACGGGTTATGATTAGGGTACGTGTTAGGGTTAGGGTAGGGGTTAGGGTTAGGGTTCTTATTAAACCTATCCCACTCTCTAGATACACCTTAGCACGTAAAGGAATATTATTTGGGGGACCACCCATGAAGAAGAGTTTAGACACTAAGATAATATAAGGAACACACACATTATAAAGAAATCACATTAGGATTCTCTTTTTAAGCTGTTCCTTAAAACACTAGTGCTTAAGAAATCTATTGGAGGCAGAAGCAGTCAAGGGTAGCCTAGGGTTAGGTTTAGGCTTAGGGTTAGGCTTAGGGTACGGCTTAGGTTACGGGTTCGGGGAGGAATTCGGGTACGGCGTAGGGTATGGGTTAGGGTTAGGGTTAGGGTTAGTGTTAGGGTTAGGGCTCGGTTTAGGGTATTGTTTAGGATTAGGGTACGTGTTAGGGTTAGGGTAGGGGTTAGGGTTAGGGTACGCATTAGGGTTAGGGTAGTTATTAAACCTATCCCACTCTCTATATACCCCTTAGCACGTAAAGGAATATTATTTGGGGGTCCAGCCATGGAGAAGAGTTTAGACACTAGGATAAGATAAGGAACACACCCATTATAAAGAAATCACATTAGGATTCTCTTTTTAAGCTGTTCCTTAAAACACTACTGCTTAGGAAATCTATTGGAGGCAGAAGCAGTCAAGGGTAGCCTAGGGTTAGGGTTAGACTTAGGGTACGGCTTAGGGTACGTCTTAGGGTACGGGTTCGGGGAGGGATTCGGGTACGGCGTAGGGTATGGGTTAGGGTTAGGGTTAGGGTTAGTGTTAGGGTTAGGGCTCGGTTTAGTGTATTGGTTAGGATTAGGGTACGTGTTAGGGTTAGGGTAAGGGTTAGGGTTAGGTTATGCGTTAGTGTTAGGGTAGTTATTAAACCTATCCCACTCTCTAGATACCCCTTAGCACGTAAAGGAATATTATTTGGAGGTCCAGCCATGGAGAAGAGTTTAGACACTAGGATAAGATAAGGAACACACCCATTATAAAGAAATCACATTAGGATTCTCTTTTTAAGCTGTTCCTTAAAACACTAGTGCTTAGGAAATCTATTGGAGGCAGAAGCAGTCAAGGGTAGCCTAGGGTTAGGGTTAGGCTTAGGGTAAGGCTTAGGGTACGGGTTCGGGGAGGGCTTCGGGTACGGTGTAGTGTATGGGTTAGGGTTAGTGTTAGGGTTAGTGTTAGGGTTAGGGCTCGGTTTAGGGTACGGTTTAGGATTAGGGTACGTGTTAGGGTTAGGGTAGGGGTTAGGGTTAGGGTACGTGTTAGGGTTAGGGTTATTAAACCTATCCCACTCTCTAGATACCCCTTAGCACGTAAAGGAATATTATTTGGGCATCCAGCCATGGAGAAGAGTTTAGACACTAGGATAAGATAAGGAACACACACATTATAAAGAAATCACATTAGGATTCTCTTTTTCAGCTGTTCCTTAAAACACTAGTGCTTAGGAAATCTATTGGAGGCAGAAGCAGTCAAGGGTAGCCTAGGGTTACGGTTAGGCTTAGGGTAAGGCTTAGGGTACGGGTTCGGGGAAGGCTTCGGGTACGGTGTAGTGTATGGGTTAGGGATAGGGTTAGGGTTAGTGTTAGGGTTAGGGCTCGGTTTAGGGTACGGTTTAGGATTAGGGTACGTGTTAGGGTTAGGGTAGGGGTTAGGGTTAGGGTACGTGTTAGGGTTAGGGTTATTAAACCTATCCCACTTTCTATATATCCCTTAGCACGTAAAGGAATATTATTTGGGGATCCAGCCATGGAGAAGAGTTTAGACACTAGGATAAGATAAGGAACACACACATTATAAAGAAATCACATTAGGATTATCTTTTTCAGCTCTTCCTTAAAACACTAGTGCTTAGGAAACCTATTGGAGGCAGAAGCAGTCAAGGGTAGCCTAGGGTTAGGGTTAGGCTTAGGATAAAGCTTAGGGTACGGGTTCGGGGAGGGCTTCGGGTACGGTGTAGTGTATGAGTTAGGGTTAGGGTTAGGGTTTGTGTTAATGTTAGGGCTCGGTTTAGTGTACGACTTAGGATTAGGGTACGTGTTAGGGTTAGGGTAGGGGTTAGGGTTAGGGTACGCATTAGGGTTAGGGTAGTTATTAAACCTATCCTACTCTCTAGATACCCCTTAGCACGTAAAGGAATATTATTTGGGGGACCACCCATGAAGAAGAGTATAGACACTAGACTAAGATAAGGAACACACCCTTTATAGAGAAATCACATTAGGATTCTCTTTTTAAGCTGTTCCTTAAAACACTAGTGCTTAGGAACTCTATTGGAGGCAGAAGGAGTGAAGGGTAGCCTAGTGTTAGGGTTAGGCTTAGGGTTAGGCTAAGGGTACGGCTTAGGGTACGGGTTCGGGGAGGTCTTCGGTTACGGCGTAGGGTATGGGTTAGGGTTAGGGTTAGTGTTAGGGTTAGGGCTCGGTTTAGGGTACGGTTTAGTTTTAGGGTACGTGTTAGGATTAGGGTAGGGGTTAGGGTTAGGGTACGTGTTATGGTTAGGGTAGTTATTAAACCTATCCCACTCTCTAGATATCCCTTAGCACGTAAAGGAATATTATTTGGGGGTCCACCCATGAAGAAGAGTTTAGACACTAAGATAATATAAGGAACACACACATTATAAAGAAATCACATTAGGATTCTCTTTTTACGCTGTTCCTTAAAACACTAGTGCTTAGGAAATCGATTGGAGGCAGAAACAGTCAAGGGTAGCCTAGGGTTAGGGTTAGGCTTAGGGTTAGGCTTAGGGTACGGCTTAGGTTACGGATTCGGGGAGGGCTTCGGGTACGGCGTAGGGTATGGGTTAGGGTTAGGGTTTGGGTTGGTGTTAGGGTTAGGGCTCCGTTTAGGGTACTGGTTAGGATTAGGGTACGTGTTAGGGTTAGGGTAGGGGTTAGGGTTAGGGTACGCATTAGGGTTAGGGTAGTTATTAAACCTATCCCAATCTCGAGATACCCCTTAGCACGTAAAGGAATATTATTGGTGGGTCCAGCCATGGAGAAGAGTTTAGACACTAAGCTAAGATAAGGAACACACCCTTTATAGAGAAATCACATTAGGATTTTCTTTTTAAGCTGTTCCTTAAAACACTAGTGCTTAGGAAATCTATTGGAGGCAGAAGCAGTCAAGGGTAGCCTAGTGTTAGGGTTAGGCTTAGGGTTAGGCTAAGGGTACGGCTTAGGGTTCGGGTTCGGGGAGGGCTTCGTGTACGGCGTAGGGTATGTGTTAGGGTTAGGGTTAGTGTTAGGGTTAGGGCTCCGTTTAGGGTACGGTTTAGGTTTAGGGTACGTGTTAGGGTTAGGGTAAGGGTTAGGGTTAGGGTACGCGTTAGGGTTAGGGTAGTTATTAAACCGATCCCACTCTATATACCCCTTAGCACGTAAAGGAATATTATTTGGGGGTCCAGCAATGGAGAAGAGTTTAGACACTAGGATAAGATAAGGAACACAACCATTATAAAGAAATCACATTAGGATTCTCTTTTTAAGCTGTTCCTTAAAACACTAGTGCTTAGGAAATCTATTGGAGGCAGAAGCAGTCAAGGGTAGCCTAGGGTTAGGGTTAGGCTTAGGGTTAGGATTAGGATACGGCTTACGGTACGGGTTCGGAGAGGGCTTCAGGTACGGCGTAGGGTATGGTTTAGGGTTAGGGTTTGGGTTAGTGTTAGGGTTAGGGCTCCGTTTAGGGTACGGGTTATGATTAGGGTACGTGTTAGGGTTAGGGTAGGGGTTAGGGTTAGGGTTCTTATTAAACCTATCCCACTCTCTAGATACACCTTAGCACGTAAAGGAATATTATTTGGGGGTCCACCCATGAAGAAGAGTTTAGACACTAAGATAATATAAGGAACACACACATTATAAAGAAATCACATTAGGATTCTCTTTTTAAGCTGTTCCTTAAAACACTAGTGCTTAGGAAATCTATTGGAGGCAGAAGCAGTCAAGGGTAGCCTAGGGTTAGGTTTAGGCTTAGGGTTAGGCTTAGGGTACGGCTTAGGTTACGGGTTCGGGGAGGACTTCGGGTACGGCGTAGGGTATGGGTTAGGGTTAGGGTTAGGGTTAGTGTTAGGGTTAGGGCTCGGTTTAGGGTATTGTTTAGGATTAGGGTACGTGTTAGGGTTAGGGTAGGGGTTAGGGTTAGGGTACGCGTTAGGGTTAGGGTAGTTATTAAACCTATCCCACTCTCTATATACCCCTTAGCACGTAAAGGAATATTATTTGGGGGTCCAGCAATGGAGAAGACTTTAGACACTAGGATAAGATAAGGAACACACCCATTATAAAGAAATCACATTAGGATTCTCTTTTTAAGCTGTTCCTTAAAACACTAGTGCTTAGGAAATCTATTGGAGGCAGAAGCAGTCAAGGGTAGCCTAGGGTTAGGGTTAGGCTTAGGGTTAGGATTAGGATACGGCTTACGGTACGAGTTCAGAGAGGGCTTCAGGTACGGCGTAGGGTATGGGTTAGGGTTAGGGTTAGGGTTAGTGTTAGGTTTAGGGCTCGGTTTAGTGTATTGGTTAGGATTAGGGTACGTGTTAGGGTTAGGGTAAGGGTTAGGGTTAGGGTATGCGTTAGTGTTAGGGTAGTTATTAAACCTATCCCACTCTCTAGATACCCCTTAGCACGTAAAGGAATATTATTTGGAGGTCCAGCCATGGAGAAGAGTTTAGACACTAGGATAAGATAAGGAACACACCCATTATAAATAAATCACATTAGGATTCTCTTTTTAAGCTGTTCCTTAAAACACTAGTTCTTAGGAAATCTATTAGAGGCAGAAGCAGTCAAGGGTAGCCTAGGGTTAGGGTTAGGCTTAGGGTAAGGCTTAGGGTACGGGTTCGGGGAGGGCTTCGGGTACGGCGTAGGGTATGGGTTAGGGTTAGGGTTAGGGTTAGTGTTAGGGTTAGGGCTCGGTTTAGGGTATTGTTTAGGATTAGGGTACGTGTTAGGGTTAGGGTAGGGGTTAGGGTTAGGGTACGCGTTAGGGTTAGGGTAGTTATTAAACCTATCCCACTCTCTATATACCCCTTAGCACGTAAAGGAATATTATTTGGGGGTCCAGCAGTGGACAAGACTTTAGACACTAGGATAAGATAAGGAACACACCCATTATAAAGAAATCACATTAGGATTCTCTTTTTAAGCTGTTCCTTAAAACACTAGTGCTTAGGAAATCTATTGGAGGCAGAAGCAGTCAAGGGTAGCCTAGGGTTAGGGTTAGGCTTAGGGTTAGGATTAGGATACGGCTTACGGTACGGGTTCGGAAAGGGCTTCAGGTACGGCGTAGGGTATGGGTTAGGGTTAGGGTTTGGGTTAGTGTTAGGGTTAGGGCTCCGTTTAGGGTACGGGTTAGGATTAGGGTACGTGTTAGGGTTAGGGTAGGGGTTAGGGTTAGGGTACGCGTTAGGGTTAGGGTAGTTATTAAACCTATCCCACTCTCTAAATACCCCTTAGCACGTATAGGAATATTATTTGGGGGTCCAACCATGGAGAAGAGTTTAGACACTAGGATAAGATACGGAACACACCCATTATAAAGAAATCACATTAGGATTCTCTTTTTAAGCTGTTCCTTAAAACACTAGTTCTTAGGAAATCTATTGGAGGCAGAAGCAGTCAAGGGTAGCCTAGGGTTAGGGTTAGGCTTAGGGTTAGGATTAGGATACGGCTTACGGTACGGGTTCGGAGAGGGCTTCATGTACGGCGTAGGGTATGGGTTAGGGTTAGGGTTTGGGTTAGTGTTAGGGTTAGGGCTCCGTTTAGGGTACGGTTTAGGATTAGGGTACGTGTTAGGGTTAGGGTAGGGGTTAGGGTTAGGGTACGTGTTAGGGTTAGGGTTATTAAACCTATCCCACTCTCTAGATACCCCTTAGCACGTAAAGGAATATTATTTGGGCATCCAGCCATGGAGAAGAGTTTAGACACTAGGATAAGATAAGGAACACACACATTATAAAGAAATCACATTAGGATTCTCTTTTTCAGCTCTTCCTTAAAACACTAGTGCTTAGGAAATCTATTGGAGGCAGAAGCAGTCAAGGGTAGCCTAGGGTTAGGGTTAGGCTTAGGGTAAGGCTTAGGGTACGGGTTTGGGGAGGGCTTCGGGTACGGTGTAGTGTATGAGTTAGGGTTAGGGTTAGGGTTAGTGTTAATGTTAGGGCTCGGTTTAGTGTACGGCTTAGGATTAGGGTACGTGTTAGGGTTAGGGTAGGGATTAGGGTTAGGGTACGCATTAGGGTTAGGGTAGTTATTAAACCTATCCCACTCTCTAGATACCCCTTAGCACGTAAAGGAATATTATTTGGGGGTCCAGCCATGGAGAAGAGTTTAGACACTAGGCTAAGATAAGGAACACACCCTTTATAGAGAAATCACATTAGGATTCTCTTTTTAAGCTGTTCCTTAAAACACTAGTGCTTAGGAAATCTATTGGAGGCAGAAGGAGTCAAGGGTAGCCTAGTGTTAGGGTTAGGCTTAGGGTTAGGCTAAGGGTACGGCTTAGGGTACGGGTTCGGGGAGGTCTTCGGGTACGGCGTAGGGTATGGGTTAGGGTTAGGGTTAGTGTTAGGGATAGGGCTCGGTTTAGGGTACGGTTTAGTTTTAGGGTACGTGTTAGGGTTAGGGTAGGGGTTAGGGTTAGGGTACGTGTTAGTGTTAGGGTAGTTATTAAACCTATCCCACTCTCTAGATACCCCTTAGCACGTAAAGGAATATTATTTGGGGGTCCACCCATGAAGAAGAGTTTAGACACTAAGATAATATAAGGAACACACACATTATAAAGAAATCACATTAGGATTCTCTTTTTACGCTGTTCCTTAAAACACTAGTGCTTAGGAAATCTATTGGAGGCAGAAGCAGTCAAGGGTAGCCTAGGGTTAGGGTTAGGCTTAGGGTTAGGCTTAGGGTACGGCTTAGGTTACGGGTTCGGGGAGGGCTTCGGGTACGGCGTATGGTATGGGTTAGGGTTAGGCTTAGGGTTAGTGTTAGGGTTAGGGCTCGGTTTAGGGTATTGTTTAGGATTAGGGTACATGTTAGGGTTAGGGTAAGGGTTAGGGTTAGGGTACGCGTTAGGGTTAGGGTAGTTATTAAACCTATCCCACTCTATATACCCCTTAGCACGTAAAGGAATATTATTTGGGTGTCCAGCAATGGAGAAGAGTTTAGACACTAGGATAAGATAAGGAACACACCCATTATAAAGAAATCACATTAGGATTCTCTTTTTAAGCTGTTCCTTAAAACACTAGTGCTTAGGAAATCTATTGGAGGCAGAAGCAGTCAAGGGTAGCCTAGGGTTAGGGTTAGGCTTAGGGTTAGGATTAGGATACGGCTTACGGTACGGGTTCAGAGAGGGCTTCAGGTACGGCGTAGGGTATGGGTTAGGGTTAGGGTTTGGGTTAGTGTTAGGGTTAGGGCTCCGTTTAGGGTACGGGTTATGATTAGGGTACGTGTTAGGGTTAGGGTAGGGGTTAGGGTTAGGGTTCTTATTAAACCTATCCCACTCTCTAGATACACCTTAGCACGTAAAGGAATATTATTTGGGGGTCCACCCATGAAGAAGAGTTTAGACACTAAGATAATATAAGGAACACACACATTGTAAAGAAATCACATTAGGATTCTCTTTTTAAGCTGTTCCTTAAAACACTAGTGCTTAGGAAATCTATTGGAGGCAGAAGCAGTCAAGGGTAGCCTAGGGTTAGGGTTAGGCTTAGGGTTAGGATTAGGATACGGCTTACGGTACGGGTTCAGAGAGGGCTTCAGGTACGGCGTAGGGTATGGGTTAGGGTTAGGGTTTGTGTTAGTGTTAGGTTTAGGGCTCCGTTTAGGGTACGGGTTAGGATTAGTGTACGTGTTAGGGTTAGGGTAGGGGTTAGGGTTAGGGTACGCGTTAGGGTTAGGGTAGTTATTAAACCTATCCCACTCTCTAAATACCCCTTAGCACGTAAAGGAATATTATTTGGGGGTCCAACCATCGAGAAGAGTTTAGATACTAGGATAAGATACGGAACACACCCATTATAAATAAATCACATTAGGATTCTCTTTTTAAGCTGTTCCTTAAAACACTAGTGCTTAGGAAATCTATTGGAGGAAGAAGCAATCAAGGGTAGCCTAGGGTTAGGGTTAGGCTTAGGGTTAGGCTTAGGGTACGGCTTAGGGTACGGGTTCGGGGAGGGCTTCGGGTACGGCGTAGGGTATGGGTTAGGGTTAGTGTTAGGGTTAGTGTTAGGGTTAGGGCTCGGTTTAGGGTATTGTTTAGGATTAGGGTACGTGTTAGGGTTAGGGTAGGGGTTACGGTTAGGGTACGCGTTAGGGTTAGGGTAGTTATTAAACCTATCCCACTCTCTAGATACCCCTTAGCACGTAAAGGAATATTATTTGGTGGTCCAGCCATGGAGAAGAGTTTAGACACTAGGATAAGATAAGGAACACACCCATTATAAGGAAATCACATTAGGATTCTCTTTTAAAGCTGTTCCTTAAAACACTAGTGCTTAGGAAATCTATTTGAGGCTGAAGCAGTCAAGGGTAGCCTAGGGTTAGGTTTAGGCTTAGGGTTAGGCTTAGGGTACGGCTTAGGGTACGGGTTCGGTGAGGGCTTCGGGTACAGCGTAGGGTATGGGTTAGGGTTAGGGTTAGGGTTAGTGTTAGGGTTAGGGCTCGGTTTAGGGTATTGTTTAGGATTAGGGTACGTGTTAGGGTTAGGGTAGGGGTTAGGGTTAGGGTACGCGTTAGGGTTATGGTAGTTATTAAACCTATCCCACTCTCTATATACCCCTTAGCACGTAAAGGAATATTATTTGGGGGTCCAGCAATGGAGAAGACTTTAGACACTAGGATAAGATAAGGAACACACCCATTATAAAGAAATCACATTAGGATTCTCTTTTTAAGCTGTTCCTTAAAACACTAGTGCTTAGGAAATCTATTGGAGGCAGAAGCAGTCAAGGGTAGCCTAGGGTTAGGGTTAGGCTTAGGGTTAGGATTAGGATACGGCTTACGGTACGGGTTCAGAGAGGGCTTCAGGTACGGCGTAGGGTATGGGTTAGGGTTAGGGTTTGGGTTAGTGTTAGGGTTAGGGCTCCGTTTAGGGTACGGGTTAGGATTAGAGTACGTGTTAGGGTTAGGGTAGGGGTTAGGGTTAGGGTACGCGTTAGGGTTAGGGTAGTTATTAAACCTATCCCACTCTCTAAATACCCCTTAGCACGTAAAGGAATATTATTTGGGGGTCCAACCATGGAGAAGAGTTTAGACACTAGGATAAGATACGGAACACACCCATTATAAAGAAATCACATTAGGATTCTCTTTTTAAGCTGTTCCTTAAAACACTAGTGCTTAGGAAATCTATTGGAGGCAGAAGCAGTCAAGGGTAGCCTAGGGTTAGGGTTAGGCTTAGGGTTAGGCTTAGGGTACGGCTTAGGGTACGGGTTTGGGGAGGGCTTTGGGTACGGCCTAGTGTATGGGTTAGGGTTAGTGTTAGGGTTAGTGTTAGGTTTAGGGCTCGGTTTAGGGTATTGTTTAGGATTAGGGTACGTGTTAGGGTTAGGGTAGGGGTTAGGGTTAGGGTACGCGTTAGGGTTAGGGTAGTTATTAAACCTATCCCACTCTCTAGATACCCCTTAGCACGTAAAGGAATATTATTTGGTGGTCCAGCCATGGAGAAGAGTTTAGACACTAGGATAAGATAAGGAACACACCCATTATAAGGAAATCACATTAGGATTCTCTTTTAAAGCTGTTCCTTAAAACACTAGTGCTTAGGAAATCTATTTGAGGCTGAAGCAGTCAAGGGTTGCCTAGGGTTAGGGTTAGACTTAGGGTACGGCTTAGGGTACTGCTTAGGGTACGGGTTCGGTGAGGGCTTCGGGTACAGCGTAGGGTATGGGTTAGGGTTAGGGTTAGGGTTAGTGTTACGGTTAGGGCTCGGTTTAGTGTATTGGTTAGGATTAGGGTACGTGTTAGGGTTAGGGTAAGGGTTAGGGTTAGGGTATGCGTTAGTGTTAGGGTAGTTATTAAACCTATCCCACTCTCTAGATACCCCTTAGCACGTAAAGGAATATTATTTGGGCATCCAGCCATGGAGAAGAGTTTAGACACTAGGATAAGATAAGGAACACACACATTATAAAGAAATCACATTAGGATTCTCTTTTTCAGCTCTTCCTTAAAACACTAGTGCTTAGGAAATCTATTGGAGGCAGAAGCAGTCAAGGGTAGCCTAGGGTTAGGGTTAGGCTTAGGGTAAGGCTTAGGGTACGGGTTCGGGGAGGGCTTCGGGTACGGTGTAGTGTATGAGTTAGGGCTAGGGTTAGGGTTAGTGTTAATGTTAGGGCTCGGTTTAGTGTACGGCTTACGATTAGGGTACGTGTTAGGGTTAGGGTAGGGGTTAGGGTTAGGGTACGTGTTAGTGTTAGGGTAGTTATTAAACCTATCCCACTCTCTAGATACCCCTTAGCACGTAAAGGAATATTATTTGGGGGTCCACCCATGAAGAAGAGTTTAGACACTAAGATAATATAAGGAACACACACATTATAAAGAAATCACATTAGGATTCTCTTTTTACGCTGTTCCTTAAAACACTAGTGCTTAGGAAATCTATTGGATGCAGAAGCAGTCAAGGGTAGCCTAGGGTTAGGGTTTGGCTTAGGGTTAGGCTTAGGGTACGGCTTAGGTTACGGGTTCGGGGAAGGCTTCGGGTACGGCGTAGGGTATGGGTTAGGGTTAGGCTTAGGGTTAGTGTTAGAGTTAGGGCTCGGTTTAGGGTATTGTTTAGGATTAGGGTACATGTTAGGGTTAGGGTAAGGGTTAGGGTTAGGGTACGCGTTAGGGTTAGGGTAGTTATTAAACCTATCCCACTCTATATACCCCTTAGCACGTAAAGGAATATTATTTGGGGGTCCAGCAATGGAGAAGAGTTTAGACACTAGGATAAGATAAGGAACACACCCATTATAAAGAAATCACATTAGGATTCTCTTTTTAAGCTGTTCCTTAAAACACTAGTGCTTAGGAAATCTATTGGAGGCAGAAGCAGTCAAGGGTAGCCTAGGGTTAGGGTTAGGCTTAGGGTTAGGATTAGGATACGGCTTACGGTACGGGTTCAGAGAGGGCTTCAGGTACGGCGTAGGGTATGGGTTAGGGTTAGGGTTTGGGTTAGTGTTAGGGTTAGGGCTCCGTTTAGGGTACGGGTTATGATTAGGGTACGTGTTAGGGTTAGTGTAGGGGTTAGGGTTAGGGTTCTTATTAAACCTATCCCACTCTCTAGATACACCTTAGCACGTAAAGGAATATTATTTGGGGGTCCACCCATGAAGAAGAGTTTAGACACTAAGATAATATAAGGAACACACACATTATAAAGAAATCACATTAGGATTCTCTTTTTAAGCTGTTCCTTAAAACACTAGTGCTTAGGAAATCTATTGGAGGCAGAAGCAGTCAAGGGTAGCCTAGGGTTAGGTTTAGGCTTAGGGTTAGGCTTAGGGTACGGCATAGGTTACGGGTTCGGGGAGGACTTCGGGTACGGCGTAGGGTATGGGTTAGGGTTAGGGTTAGGGTTATTGTTAGGGTAAGGGCTCGGTTTAGGGTATTGTTTAGGATTAGGGTACGTGTTAGGGTTAGGGTAGGGGTTAGGGTTAGGGTACGCGTTAGGGTTATGGTAGTTATTAAACCTATCCCACTCTCTATATACAGCTTAGCACGTAAAGGAATATTATTTGGGGGTCCAGCAATGGAGAAGACTTTAGACACTAGGATAAGATAAGGAACACTCCCATTATAAAGAAATCACATTAGGATTCTCTTTTTAAGCTATTCCTTAAAACACTAGTGCTTAGGAAATCTATTGGAGGCAGAAGCAGTCAAGGGTAGCCTAGGGTTAGGGTTAGGCTTAGGGTTAGGATTAGGATACGGCTTACGGTACGGGTTCAGAGAGGGCTTCAGGTACGGCGTAGGGTATGTGTTAGGGTTAGGGTTTGGGTTAGTGTTAGGGTTAGGGCTCCCTTTAGGGTACGGGTTAGGATTAGTGTACGTGTTAGGGTTAGGGTAGGGGTTAGGGTTAGGGTACGCGTTAGGGTTAGGGTAGTTATTAAACCTATCCCACTCTCTAAATACCCCTTAGCACGTAAAGGAATATTATTTGGGGATCCAACCATCGAGAAGAGTTTAGATACTAGGATAAGATACGGAACACACCCATTATAAATAAATCACATTAGGATTCTCTTTTTACGCTGTTCCTTAAAACACTAGTGCTTAGGAAATCTATTGGAGGCAGAAGCAGTCAAGGGTAGCCTAGGGTTAGGGTTAGGCTTAGGGTTAGGCTTAGGGTACGGCTTAGGGTACGGGTTCGGGGAGGGCTTCGGGTACGGCGTAGGGTATGGGTTAGGGTTAGTGTTAGGGTTAGTGTTAGGGTTAGGGCTCGGTTTAGGGTATTGTTTAGGATTAGGGTACGCGTTAGGGTTAGGGTAGTTATTAAACCTATCCCACTCTCTAGATACCCCTTAGCACGTAAAGGAATATTATTTGGTGGTCCAGCCATGGAGAAGAGTTTAGACACTAGGATAAGATAAGGAACACACCCATTATAAGGAAATCACATTAGGATTCTCTTTTAAAGCTGTTCCTTAAAGCACTAGTGCTTAGGAAATCTATTTGAGGCTGAAGCAGTCAAGGGTAGCCTAGGGTTAGGGTTAGACTTAGGGTACGGCTTAGGGTACTGCTTAGGGTACGGGTTCGGTGAGGGCTTCGGGTACAGCGTAGGGTATGGGTTAGGGTTAGGGTTAGGGTTAGTGTTAGGGTTAGGGCTCGGTTTAGTGTATTGGTTAGGATTAGGGTACGTGTTAGGGTTAGGGTAAGGGTTAGGGTTAGGGTATGCGTTAGTGTTAGGGTAGTTATTAAACCTATCCCACTCTCTAGATACCCCTTAGCACGTAAAGGAATATTAGTTGGAGGTCCAGCCATGGAGAAGAGTTTAGACACTAGGATAAGATAAGGAACACACCCATTATAAATAAATCACATTAGGATTCTCTTTTTAAGCTGTTCCTTAAAACACTAGTGCTTAGGAAATCTATTGGAGGCAGAAGCAGTCAAGGGTAGCCTAGGGTTAGGGTTAGGCTTAGGGTAAGGCTTAGGGTACGGGTTCGGGGAGGGCTTCGGGTACGGTGTAGTGTATGGGTTAGGGATAGGGTTAGGGTTAGTGTTAGGGTTAGGGCTCGGTTTAGGGTACGGTTTAGGATTAGGGTACGTGTTAGGGTTAGGGTAGGGGTTAGGGTTAGGGTACGTGTTAGGGTTAGGGTTATTAAACCTATCCCACTCTCTAGATACCCCTTAGCACGTAAAGGAATATTATTTGGGCATCCAGCCATGGAGAAGAGTTTAGACACTAGGCTAAGATAAGGAACACACCCTTTATAGAGAAATCACATTAGGTTTCTCTTTTTAAGCTGTTCCTTAAAACACTAGTGCTTAGGAAATCTATTGGAGGCAGAAGGAGTCAAGGGTAGCCTAGTGTTAGGGTTAGGCTTAGGGTTAGGCTAAGGGTACGGCTTAGGGTACGGGTTCGGGGAGGTCTTCGGGTACGGCGTAGGGTATGGGTTAGGGTTAGGGTTAGTGTTAGGGTTAGGGCTCGGTTTAGGGTACGATTTAGTTTTAGGGTACGTGTTAGGGTTAGGGTAGGGGTTAGGGTTAGGGTACGTGTTAGTGTTAGGGTAGTTATTAAACCTATCCCACTCTCTAGATACCCCTTAGCACGTAAAAGAATATTATTTGGGGGTCCACCCATGAAGAAGAGTTTAGACACTAAGATAATATAAGGAACACACACATTATAAAGAAATCACATTAGGATTCTCTTTTTACGCTGTTCCTTAAAACACTAGTGCTTAGGAAATCTATTGGAGGCAGAAGCAGTCTAGGGTAGCCTAGGGTTAGGGTTAGGCTTAGGGTTAGGATTAGGATACGGCTTACGGTACGGGTTCAGAGAGGGCTTCAGGTACGGCGTAGGGTATGGGTTAGGGTTAGGGTTTGGGTTAGTGTTAGGGTTAGGGCTCCGTTTAGGGTACGGGTTATGATTAGGGTACGTGTTAGGGTTAGGGTAGGGGTTAGGGTTAGGGTTCTTATTAAACCTATCCCACTCTCTAGATACACCATAGCACGTAAAGGAATATTATTTGGGGGTCCACCCATGAAGAAGAGTTTAGACACTAAGATAATATAAGGAACACACACATTATAAAGAAATCACATTAGGATTCTCTTTTTAAGCTGTTCCTTAAAACACTAGTGCTTAGGAAATCGATTGGAGGCAGAAGCAGTCAAGGGTAGCCTAGGGTTAGGTTTAGGCTTAGGGTTAGGCTTAGGGTACGGCATAGGTTACGGGTTCGGGGAGGACTTCGGATACGGCGTAGGGTATGGGTTAGGGTTAGGGTTAGGGTTATTGTTAGGGTAAGGGCTCGGTTTAGGGTATTGTTTAGGATTAGGGTACGTGTTAGGGTTAGGGTAGGGGTTAGGGTTAGGGTACGCGTTAGGGTTAGGGTAGTTATTAAACCTATCCCACTCTCTATATACAGCTTAGCACGTAAAGGAATATTATTTGGGGGTCCAGCAATGGAAAAGACTTTAGACACTAGGATAAGATAAGGAACACACCCATTATAAAGAAATCACATTAGGATTCTCTTTTTAAGCTATTCCTTAAAACACTAGTGCTTAGGAAATCTATTGGAGGCAGAAGCAGTCAAGGGTAGCCTAGGGTTAGGGTTAGGCTTAGGGTTAGGATTAGGATACGGCTTACGGTACGGGTTCAGAGAGGGCTTCAGGTACGGCGTAGGGTATGTGTTAGGGTTAGGGTTTGGGTTAGTGTTAGGGTTAGGGCTCCGTTTAGGGTACGGTTTAGGATTAGGGTACGTGTTAGGGTTAGGGTAGGGGTTAGGGTTAGGGTACGTGTTAGGGTTAGGGTTATTAAACCTATCCCACTCTCTAGATACCCCTTAGCACGTAAAGGAATATTATTTGGGCATCCAGCCATGGAGAAGAGTTTAGACACTAGGATAAGATAAGGAACACACACATTATAAAGAAATCACATTAGGATTCTCTTTTTCAGCTCTTCCTTAAAACACTAGTGCTTAGGAAATCTATTGGAGGCAGAAGCAGTCAAGGGTAGCCTAGGGTTAGGGTTAGGCTTAGGGTAAGGCTTAGGGTACGGGTTCAGGGAGGGCTTCGGGTACGGTGTAGTGTAAGAGTTAGGGTTAGGGTTAGGGTTATTGTTAGGGTAAGGGCTCGGTTTAGGGTATTGTTTAGGATTAGGGTACGTGTTAGGGTTAGGGTAGGGGTTAGGGGTAGGGTACGCATTAGGGTTAGGGTAGTTATTAAACCTATCCCACTCTCTCGATACCCCTTAGCACGTAAAGGAATATTATTTGCGGGTCCAGCCATGGAGAAGAGTTTAGACACTAGGCTAAGATAAGGAACACACCCTTTATAGAGAAATCACATTAGGATTCTCTTTTTAAGCTGTTCCTTAAAACACTAGTGCTTAGGAAATCTATTGGAGGCAGAAGGAGTCAAGGGTAGCCTAGTGTTAGGGTTAGGCTTAGGGTTAGGATTAGGATACGGCTTACGGTACGGGTTCGGAGAGGGCTTCAGGTACGGCGTAGGGTATGGGTTAGGGTTAGGGTTTGGGTTAGTGTTAGGGTTAGGGCTCCGTTTAGGGTACGGGTTATGATTAGGGTACGTGTTAGGGTTAGGGTAGGGGTTAGGGTTAAGGTTCTTATTAAACCTATCCCACTCTCTAGATACACCTTATCACGTAAAGGAATATTATTTGGGTGTCCACCCATGAAGAAGAGTTTAGACACTAAGATAATATAAGGAACACACACATTATAAAGAAATCACATTAGGATTCTCTTTTTAAGCTGTTCCTTAAAACACTAGTGCTTAGGAAATCTATTGGAGGCAGAAGCAGTCAAGGGTAGCCTAGGGTTAGGTTTAGGCTTAGGGTTAGGCTTAGGGTACGGCTTAGGTTACGGGTTCGGGGAGGACTTCGGGTACGGCGTAGGGTATGGGTTAGGGTTAGGGTTAGGGTTAGTGTTAGGGTAAGGGCTCGGTTTAGGGTATTGTTTAGGATTAGGGTACGTGTTAGGGTTAGGGTAGGGGTTAGGGTTAGGGTACGCGTTAGGGTTATGGTAGTTATTAAACCTATCCCACTCTCTATATACCCCTTAGCACGTAAAGGAATATTATTTGGGGGTCCAGCAATGGAGAAGACTTTAGACACTAGGATAAGATAAGGAACACACCCATTATAAAGAAATCACATTAGGATTCTCTTTTTAAGCTGTTCCTTAAAACACTAGTGCTTAGGAAATCTATTGGAGGCAGAAGCAGTCAAGGGTAGCCTAGGGTTAGGGTTAGGCTTAGGGTTAGGATTAGGATACGGCTTACGGTACGGGTTCAGAGAGGGCTTCAGGTACGGCGTAGGGTATGGGTTAGGGTTAGGGTTTGGGTTAGTGTTAGGGTTAGGGCTCCGTTTAGGGTACGGGTTAGGATTAGGGTACGTGTTAGGGTTAGGGTAGGGGTTAGGGTTAGGGTACGCGTTAGGGTTAGGGTAGTTATTAAACCTATCCTACTCTCTAAATACCCCTTAGCACGTAAAGGAATATTATTTGGGGGTCCAACCATGGAGAAGAGTTTAGACACTAGGATAAGATACGGAACACACCCATTATAAAGAAATCACATTAGGATTCTCTTTTTAAGCTGTTCCTTAAAACACTAGTGCTTAGGAAATCTATTGGAGGCAGAAGCAGTCAAGGGTAGCCTAGGGTTAGGGTTAGGCTTAGGGTTAGGCTTAGGGTACGGCTTAGGGTACGGGTTCGGGGAGGGCTTCGGGTACGGCCTAGGGTATGGGTTAGGGTTAGTGTTAGGGTTAGTGTTAGGTTTAGGGCTCGGTTTAGGGTATTGTTTAGGATTAGGGTACGTGTTAGGGTTAGGGTAGGGGTTAGGGTTAGGGTACGCGTTAGGGTTAGGGTAGTTATTAAACCTATCCCACTCTCTAGATACCCCTTAGCACGTAAAGGAATATTATTTGGTGGTCCAGCCATGGAGAAGAGTTTAGACACTAGGATAAGATAAGGAACACACCCATTATAAGGAAATCACATTAGGATTCTCTTTTAAAGCTGTTCCTTAAAACACTAGTGCTTAGGAAATTTATTTGAGGCTGAAGCAGTCAAGGGTTGCCTAGGGTTAGGGTTAGACTTAGGGTACGGCTTAGGGTACTGCTTAGGGTACGGGTTCGGTGAGGGCTTCGGGTACAGCGTAGGGTATGGGTTAGGGTTAGGGTTAGGGTTAGTGTTAGGGTTAGGGCTCGGTTTAGTGTATTGGTTAGGATTAGGGTACGTGTTAGGGTTAGGGTAAGGGTTAGGGTTAGGTTATGCGTTAGTGTTAGGGTAGTTATTAAACCTATCCCACTCTCTAGATACCCCTTAACACGTAAAGGAATATTAGTTGGAGGTCCAGCCATGGAGAAGAGTTTAGACACTAGGATAAGATAAGGAACACACCCAGTATAAATAAATCACTTTAGGATTCTCTTTTTAAGCTGTTCCTTATAACACTAGTGCTTAGGAAATCTATTGGAGGCAGAAGCAGTCAAGGGTAGCCTAGGGTTACGGTTAGGCTTAGGGTAAGGCTTAGGGTACGGGTTCGGGGAGGGCTTCGGGTACGGTGTAGTGTATGGGTTAGGGTTAGGGTTAGGGTTAGTGTTAGGGTTAGGGCTCGGTTTAGGGTACGGTTTAGGATTAGGGTACGTGTTAGGGTTAGGGTAGGGGTTAGGGTTAGGGTTCTTATTAAACCTATCCCACTCTCTAGATACACCTTAGCACGTAAAGGAATATTATTTGGGTGTCCACCCATGAAGAAGAGTTTAGACACTAAGATAATATAAGGAACACACACATTATAAAGAAATCACATAAGGATTCTCTTTTTAAGCTGTTCCTTAAAACACTAGTGCTTAGGAAATCTATTGGAGGCAGAAGCAGTCAAGGGTAGCCTAGGGTTAGGTTTAGGCTTAGGGTTAGGCTTAGGGTACGGCTTAGGTTACGGGTTCGGGGAGGACTTCGGGTACGGCGTAGGGTATGCGTTAGGGTTAGGGTTAGGGTTAGTGTTAGGGTAAGGGCTCGGTTTAGGGTATTGTTTAGGATTAGGGTACGTGTTAGGGTTAGGGTAGGGGTTAGGGTTAGGGTACGCGTTAGGGTTATGGTAGTTATTAAACCTATCCCACTCTCTATATACCCCGTAGCACGTAAAGGAATATTATTTGGGAGTCCAGCAATGGAGAAGACTTTAGACACTAGGATAAGATAAGGAACACACCCATTATAAAGAAATCACATTAGGATTCTCTTTTTAAGATGTTCCTTAAAACACTAGTGCTTAGGAAATCTATTGGAGGCAGAAGCAGTCAAGGGTAGCCTAGGGTTAGGGTTAGGCTTAGGGTTAGGATTAGGATACGGCTTACGGTACGGGTTCAGAGAGGGCTTCAGGTACGGCGTAGGGTATGGGTTAGGGTTAGGGTTTGGGTTAGTGTTAGGGTTAGGGCTCCGTTTAGGGTACGGGTTAGGATTAGGGTACGTGTTAGGGTTAGGGTAGGGGTTAGGGTTAGGGTACGCATTAGGGTTAGGGTAGTTATTAAACCTATCCCACTCTCTAGATACCCCTTAGCACGTAAAGGAATATTATATGGGGGTCCAGCCATGGAGAAGAGTTTAGACACTAGGCTAAGATAAGGAACACACCCTTTATAGAGAAATCACATTAGGATTCTATTTTTAAGCTGTTCCTTAAAACACTAGTGCTTAGGAAATCTATTGGAGGCAGAAGGAGTCAAGGGTAGCCTAGTGTTAGGGTTAGGCTTAGGGTTAGGCTAAGGGTACGGCTTAGGGTACGGGTTCGGGGAGGTCATCGGGTACGGCGTAGGGTATGGGTTAGGGTTAGGGTTAGTGTTAGGGTTAGGGCTCGGTTTAGGGTACGGTTTAGTTTTAGGGTACGTGTTAGGGTTAGGGTAGGGGTTAGGGTTAGGGTACGTGTTAGTGTTAGGGTAGTTATTAAACCTATCCCACTCTCTAGATACCCCTTAGCACGTAAAGGAATATTATTTGGGGGTCCACCCATGAAGAAGAGTTTAGACACTAAGATAATATAAGGAACACACACATTATAAAGAAATCACATTAGGATTCTCTTTTTACGCTGTTCCTTAAAACACTAGTGCTTAGGAAATCTATTGGATGCAGAAGCAGTCAAGGGTAGCCTAGGGTTAGGGTTTGGCTTAGGGTTAGGCTTAGGGTACGGCTTAGGTTACGGGTTCGGGGAGGGCTTCGGGTACGGCGTAGGGTATGGGTTAGGGTTAGGCTTAGGGTTAGTGTTAGGGTTAGGGCTCGGTTTAGGGTATTGTTTAGGATTAGGGTACATGTTAGGGTTATGGTAAGGGTTAGGGTTAGGGTACGCGTTAGGGTTAGGGTAGTTATTAAACCTATCCCACTCTATATACCCCTTAGCACGTAAAGGAATATTATTTGGGGGTCCAGCAATGGAGAAGAGTTTAGACACTAGGATAAGATAAGGAACACACCCATTATAAAGAAATCACATTAGGATTCTCTTTTTAAGCTGTTCCTTAAAACACTAGTGCTTAGGAAATCTATTGGAGGCAGAAGCATTCAAGGGTAGCCTAGGGTTAGGGTTAGGCTTAGGGTTAGGATTAGGATACGGCTTACGGTACGGGTTCAGAGAGGGCTTCAGGTACGGCGTAGGGTATGGGTTAGGGTTAGGGTTTGGGTTAGTATTAGGGTTAGGGCTCCGTTTAGGGTACGGGTTATGATTAGGGTACGTGTTAGGGTTAGGGTAGGGGTTAGGGTTAGGGTTCTTATTAAACCTATCCCACTCTCTAGATACACCTTAGCACGTAAAGGAATATTATTTGGGGGTCCACCCATGAAGAAGAGTTTAGACACTAAGATAATATAAGGAACACACACATTATAAAGAAATCCCATTAGGATTCTCTTTTTAAGCTGTTCCTTAAAACACTAGTGCTTAGGAAATCTATTGGAGGCAGAAGCAGTCAAGGGTAGCCTAGGGTTAGGTTTAGGCTTAGGGTTAGGCTTAGGGTACGGCTTAGGTTACGGGTCCGGGGAGGACTTCGGGTACGGCGTAGGGTATGGGTTAGGGTTAGGGTTAGGGTTAGTGTTAGGGTAAGGGCTCGGTTTAGGGTATTGTTTAGGATTAGGGTACGTGTTAGGGTTAGGGTAGGGGTTAGGGTTAGGGTACGCGTTAGGGTTATGGTAGTTATTAAACCTATCCCACTCTCTATATACCCCTTAGCACGTAAAGGAATATTATTTAGGGGTCCAGCAATGGAGAAGACTTTAGACACTAGGATAAGATAAGGAACACACCCATTACAAAGAAATCACATTAGGACTCTCTTTTTAAGCTGTTCCTTAAAACACTAGTGCTTAGGAAATCTATTGGAGGCAGAAGCAGTCAAGGGTAGCCTAGGGTTAGGGTTAGGCTTAGGGTTAGGATTAGGATACGGCTTACGGTACGGGTTCAGAGAGGGCTTCAGGTACGGCGTAGGGTATGGGTTAGGGTTAGGGTTTGGGTTAGTGTTAGGGTTAGGGCTCAGTTTAGGGTACGGGTTAGGATTAGGGTACGTGTTAGGGTTAGGGTAGGGGTTAGGGTTAGGGTACGCGTTAGGGTTAGGGTAGTTATTAAACCTATCCCACTCTCTAAATACCCCTTAGCACGTAAAGGAATATTATTTGGGGGTCCAACCATCGAGAAGAGTTTAGATACTAGGATAAGATACGGAACACACCCATTATAAATAAATCACATTAGGATTCTCTTTTTAAGCTGTTCCTTAAAACACTAGTGCTTAGGAAATCTATTGGAGGCAGAAGCAGTCAAGGGTAGCCTAGGGTTAGGGTTAGGCTTAGGGTTAGGCTTAGGGTACGGCTTAGGGTACGGGTTCGGGGAGGGCTTCGGGTACGGCGTAGGGTATGGGTTAGGGTTAGTGTTAGGGTTAGTGTTAGGGTTAGGGCTCGGTTTAGGGTATTGTTTAGGATTAGGGTACGTGTTAGGGTTAGGGTAGGGGTTAGGGTTAGGGTACGCGTTAGGGTTAGGGTAGTTATTAAACCTATCCCACTCTCTCGATACCCCTTAGCACGTAAAGGAATATTATTTGGTGGTCCAGCCATGGAGAAGAGTTTAGACACTAGGATAAGATAAGGAACACACCCATTATAAGGAAATCACATTAGGATTCTCTTTTAAAGCTGTTCCTTAAAACACTAGTGCTTAGGAAATCTATTTGAGGCTGAAGCAGTCAAGGGTAGCCTAGGGTTAGGGTTAGACTTAGGGTACGGCTTAGGGTACTGCTTAGGGTACGGGTTCGGTGAGGGCTTCGGGTACAGCGTAGGGTATGGGTTAGGGTTAGGGTTAGGGTTAGTGTTAGGGTTAGGGCTCGGTTTAGTGTATTGGTTAGGATTAGGGTACGTGTTAGGGTTAGGGTAAGGGTTAGGGTTAGGTTATGCGTTAGTGTTAGGGTAGTTATTAAACCTATCCCACTCTCTAGATACCCCTTAGCACGTAAAGGAATATTAGTTGGAGGTCCAGCCATGGAGAAGAGTTTAGACACTAGGATAAGATAACGAACACACCCATTATAAATAAATCACTTTAGGATTCTCTTTTT
Organism: Balaenoptera physalus; assembly: GCF_965194825.1. Lineage (NCBI taxonomy): Eukaryota > Metazoa > Chordata > Mammalia > Artiodactyla > Balaenopteridae > Balaenoptera > Balaenoptera physalus. The sequence continues at coordinate 2,098,760 of NW_028126467.1, forward strand.
AAGCTGTTCCTTATAACACTAGTGCTTAGGAAATCTATTGGAGGCAGAAGCAGTCAAGGGTAGCCTAGGGTTAGGGTTAGGCTTAGGGTAAGGCTTAGGGTACGGGTTCGGGGAGGGCTTCGGGTACGGTGTAGTGTATGGGTTAGGGTTAGGGTTAGGGTTAGTGTTAGGGTTAGGGCTCGGTTTAGGGTACGGTTTAGGATTAGGGTACGTGTTAGGGTTAGGGTAGGGGTTAGGGTTAGGGTTCTTATTAAATCTATCCCACTCTCTAGATACACCTTAGCACGTAAAGGAATATTATTTGGGTGTCCACCCATGAAGAAGAGTTTAGACACTAAGATAATATAAGGAACACACACATTATAAAGAAATCACATTAGGATTCTCTTTTTAAGCTGTTCCTTAAAACACTAGTGCTTAGGAAATCTATTGGAGGCAGAAGCAGTCAAGGGTAGCCTAGGGTTAGGTTTAGGCTTAGGGTTAGGCTTAGGGTACGGCTTAGGTTACGGGTTCGGGGAGGACTTCGGGTACGGCGTAGGGTATGCGTTAGGGTTAGGGTTAGGGTTAGTGTTAGGGTAAGGGCTCGGTTTAGGGTATTATTTAGGATTAGGGTACGTGTTAGGGTTAGGGTAGGGGTTAGGGTTAGGGTACGCGTTAGGGTTATGGTAGTTATTAAACCTATCCCACTCTCTATATACCCCGTAGCACGTAAAGGAATATTATTTGGGGGTCCAGCAATGGAGAAGACTTTAGACACTAGGATAAGATAAGGAACACACCCATTATAAAGAAATCACATTAGGATTCTCTTTTTAAGCTGTTCCTTAAAACACTAGTGCTTAGGAAATCTATTGGAGGCAGAAGCAGTCAAGGGTAGCCTAGGGTTAGGGTTAGGCTTAGGGTTAGGATTAGGATACGGCTTACGGTACGGGTTCAGAGAGGGCTTCAGGTACGGCGTAGGGTATGGGTTATGGTTAGGGTTTGGGTTAGTGTTAGGGTTAGGGCTCCGTTTAGGGTACGGGTTAGGATTAGGGTACGTGTTAGGGTTAGGGTAGGGGTTAGGGTTAGGGTACGCATTAGGGTTAGGGTAGTTATTAAACCTATCCCACTCTCTAGATACCCCTTAGCACGTAAAGGAATATTATATGGGGGTCCAGCCATGGAGAAGAGTTTAGACACTAGGCTAAGATAAGGAACACACCCTTTATAGAGAAATCACATTAGGATTCTCTTTTTAAGCTGTTCCTTAAAACACTAGTGCTTAGGAAATCTATTGGAGGCAGAAGGAGTCAAGGGTAGCCTAGTGTTAGGGTTAGGCTTAGGGTTAGGCTAAGGGTACGGCTTAGGGTACGGGTTCGGGGAGGTCTTCGGGTACGGCGTAGGGTATGGGTTAGGGTTAGGGTTAGTGTTAGGGTTAGGGCTCGGTTTAGGGTACGGTTTAGTTTTAGGGTACGTGTTAGGGTTAGGGTAGGGGTTAGGGTTAGGGTACGTGTTAGTGTTAGGGTAGTTATTAAACCTATCCCACTCTCTAGATACCCCTTAGCACGTAAAGGAATATTATTTGGGGGTCCACCCATGAAGAAGAGTTTAGACACTAAGATAATATAAGGAACACACACATTATAAAGAAATCACATTAGGATTCTCTTTTTACGCTGTTCCTTAAAACACTAGTGCTTAGGAAATCTATTGGATGCAGAAGCAGTCAAGGGTAGCCTAGGGTTAGGGTTTGGCTTAGGGTTAGGCTTAGGGTACGGCTTAGGTTACGGGTTCGGGGAGGGCTTCGGGTACGGCGTAGGGTATGGGTTAGGGTTAGGCTTAGGGTTAGTGTTAGGGTTAGGGCTCGGTTTAGGGTATTGTTTAGGATTAGGGTACATGTTAGGGTTATGGTAAGGGTTAGGGTTAGGGTACGCGTTAGGGTTAGGGTAGTTATTAAACCTATCCCACTCTATATACCCCTTAGCACGTAAAGGAATATTATTTGGGGGTCCAGCAATGGAGAAGAGTTTAGACACTAGGATAAGATAAGGAACACACCCATTATAAAGAAATCACATTAGGATTCTCTTTTTAAGCTGTTCCTTAAAACACTAGTGCTTAGGAAATCTATTGGAGGCAGAAGCATTCAAGGGTAGCCTAGGGTTAGGGTTAGGCTTAGGGTTAGGATTAGGATACGGCTTACGGTACGGGTTCAGAGAGGGCTTCAGGTACGGCGTAGGGTATGGGTTAGGGTTAGGGTTTGGGTTAGTATTAGGGTTAGGGCTCCGTTTAGGGTACGGGTTATGATTAGGGTACGTGTTAGGGTTAGGGTAGGGGTTAGGGTTAGGGTTCTTATTAAACCTATCCCACTCTCTAGATACACCTTAGCACGTAAAGGAATATTATTTGGGGGTCCATCCATGAAGAAGAGTTTAGACACTAAGATAATATAAGGAACACACACATTATAAAGAAATCCCATTAGGATTCTCTTTTTAAGCTGTTCCTTAAAATACTAGTGCTTAGGAAATCTATTGGAGGCAGAAGCAGTCAAGGGTAGCCTAGGGTTAGGTTTAGGCTTAGGGTTAGGCTTAGGGTACGGCTTAGGTTACGGGTTCGGGGAGGACTTCGGGTACGGCGTAGGGTATGGGTTAGGGTTAGGGTTAGGGTTAGTGTTAGGGTAAGGGCTCGGTTTAGGGTATTGTTTAGGATTAGGGTACGTGTTAGGGTTAGGGTAGTGGTTAGGGTTAGGGTACGCGTTAGGGTTATGGTAGTTATTAAACCTATCCCACTCTCTATATACCCCTTAGCACGTAAAGGAATATTATTTAGGGGTCCAGCAATGGAGAAGACTTTAGACACTAGGATAAGATAAGGAACACACCCATTACAAAGAAATCACATTAGGACTCTCTTTTTAAGCTGTTCCTTAAAACACTAGTGCTTAGGAAATCTATTGGAGGCAGAAGCAGTCAAGGGTAGCCTAGGGTTAGGGTTAGGCTTAGGGTTAGGATTAGGATACGGCTTACGGTACGGGTTCAGAGAGGGCTTCAGGTACGGCGTAGGGTATGGGTTAGGGTTAGGGTTTGGGTTAGTGTTAGGGTTAGGGCTCCGTTTAGGGTACGGGTTAGGATTAGGGTACGTGTTAGGGTTAGGGTAGGGGTTAGGGTTAGGGTATGCGTTAGGGTTAGGGTAGTTATTAAACCTATCCCACTCTCTAAATACCCCTTAGCACGTAAAGGAATATTATTTGGGGGTCCAACCATCGAGAAGAGTTTAGATACTAGGATAAGATACGGAACACACCCATTATAAATAAATCACATTAGGATTCTCTTTTTAAGCTGTTCCTTAAAACACTAGTGCTTAGGAAATCTATTGGAGGCAGAAGCAGTCAAGGGTAGCCTAGGGTTAGGGTTAGGCTTAGGGTTAGGCTTAGGGTACGGCTTAGGGTACGGGTTCGGGGAGGGCTTCGGGTACGGCGTAGGGTATGGGTTAGGGTTAGTGTTAGGGTTAGTGTTAGGGTTAGGGCTCGGTTTAGGGTATTGTTTAGGATTAGGGTACGTGTTAGGGTTAGGGTAGGGGTTAGGGTTAGGGTACGCGTTAGGGTTAGGGTAGTTATTAAACCTATCCCACTCTCTCGATACCCCTTAGCACGTAAAGGAATATTATTTGGTGGTCCAGCCATGGAGAAGAGTTTAGACACTAGGATAAGATAAGGAACACACCCATTATAAGGAAATCACATTAGGATTCTCTTTTAAAGCTGTTCCTTAAAACACTAGTGCTTAGGAAATCTATTTGAGGCTGAAGCAGTCAAGGGTAGCCTAGGGTTAGGGTTAGACTTAGGGTACGGCTTAGGGTACTGCTTAGGGTATGGGTTCGGTGAGGGCTTCGGGTACAGCGTAGGGTATGGGTTAGGGTTAGGGTTAGGGTTAGTGTTAGGGTTAGGGCTCGGTTTAGTGTATTGGTTAGGATTAGGGTACGTGTTAGGGTTAGGGTAAGGGTTAGGGTTAGGTTATGCGTTAGTGTTAGGGTAGTTATTAAACCTATCCCACTCTCTAGATACCCCTTAGCACGTAAAGGAATATTAGTTGGAGGTCCAGCCATGGAGAAGAGTTTAGACACTAGGATAAGATAACGAACACACCCATTATAAATAAATCACTTTAGGATTCTCTTTTTAAGCTGTTCCTTATAACACTAGTGCTTAGGAAATCTATTGGAGGCAGAAGCAGTCAAGGGTAGCCTAGGGTTAGGGTTAGGCTTAGGGTAAGGCTTAGGGTACGGGTTCGGGGAGGGCTTCGGGTACGGTGTAGTGTATGGGTTAGGGTTAGGGTTAGGGTTAGTGTTAGGGTTAGGGCTCGGTTTAGGGTACGGTTTAGGATTAGGGTACGTGTTAGGGTTAGGGTAGGGGTTAGGGTTAGGGTACGCATTAGGGTTAGGGTAGTTATTAAACCTATCCCACTTTCTAGATACCCCTTAGCACGTAAAGGAATATTATTTGGGGGTCCAACCATGGAGAAGAGTTTAGACACTAGGCTAAGATAAGGAACACACCCTTTATAGAGAAATCACATTAGGATTCTCTTTTTAAGCTGTTCCTTAAAACACTAGTGCTTAGGAAATCTATTGGAGGCAGAAGGAGTCAAGGGTAGCGTAGTGTTAGGGTTAGGCTTAGGGTTAGGCTAAGGGTACGGCTTAGGGTACGGGTTCGGGGAGGTCTTCGGGTACGGCGTAGGGTATGGGTTAGGGTTAGGGTTAGTGTTAGGGTTAGGGCTCGGTTTAGGGTACGGTTTAGTTTTAGGGTACGTGTTAGGGTTAGGGTAGGTGTTAGGGTTAGGGTACGTGTTAGTGTTAGGGTAGTTATTAAACCTATCCCACTCTCTAGATACCCCTTAGCACGTAAAGGAATATTATTTGGGGGTCCACCCATGAAGAAGAGTTTAGACACTAAGATAATATAAGGAACACACACATTATAAAGAAATCACATTAGGATTCTCTTTTTACGCTGTTCCTTAAAACACTAGTGCTTAGGAAATCTATTGGAGGCAGAAGGAGTCAAGGGTAGCCTAGGGTTAGGGTTTGGCTTAGGGTTAGGCTTAGGGTACGGCTTAGGTTACGGGTTCGGGGAGGGCTTCGGGTACGGCGTAGGGTATGGGTTAGGGTTAGGCTTAGGGTTAGTGTTAGGGTTAGGGCTCGGTTTAGGGTATTGTTTAGGATTAGGGTACATGTTAGGGTTATGGTAAGGGTTAGGGTTAGGGTACGCGTTAGGGTTAGGGTAGTTATTAAACCTATCCCACTCTATATACCCCTTAGCACGTAAAGGAATATTATTTGGGGGTCCAGCAATGGAGAAGAGTTTAGACACTAGGATAAGATAAGGAACACACCCATTATAAAGAAATCACATTAGGATTCTCTTTTTAAGCTGTTCCTTAAAACACTAGTGCTTAGGAAATCTATTGGAGGCAGAAGCATTCAAGGGTAGCCTAGGGTTAGGGTTAGGCTTAGGGTTAGGATTAGGATACGGCTTACGGTACGGGTTCAGAGAGGGCTTCAGGTACGGCGTAGGGTATGGGTTAGGGTTAGGGTTTGGGTTAGTATTAGGGTTAGGGCTCCGTTTAGGGTACGGGTTATGATTAGGGTACGTGTTAGGGTTAGGGTAGGGGTTAGGGTTAGGGTTCTTATTAAACCTATCCCACTCTCTAGATACACCTTAGCACGTAAAGGAATATTATTTGGGGGTCCACCCATGAAGAAGAGTTTAGACACTAAGATAATATAAGGAACACACACATTATAAAGAAATCCCATTAGGATTCTCTTTTTAAGCTGTTCCTTAAAATACTAGTGCTTAGGAAATCTATTGGAGGCAGAAGCAGTCAAGGGTAGCCTAGGGTTAGGTTTAGGCTTAGGGTTAGGCTTAGGGTACGGCTTAGGTTACGGGTTCGGGGAGGACTTCGGGTACGGCGTAGGGTATGGGTTAGGGTTAGGGTTAGGGTTAGTGTTAGGGTAAGGGCTCGGTTTAGGGTATTGTTTAGGATTAGGGTACGTGTTAGGGTTAGGGTAGTGGTTAGGGTTAGGGTACGCGTTAGGGTTATGGTAGTTATTAAACCTATCCCACTCTCTATATACCCCTTAGCACGTAAAGGAATATTATTTAGGGGTCCAGCAATGGAGAAGACTTTAGACACTAGGATAAGATAAGGAACACACCCATTACAAAGAAATCACATTAGGACTCTCTTTTTAAGCTGTTCCTTAAAACACTAGTGCTTAGGAAATCTATTGGAGGCAGAAGCAGTCAAGGGTAGCCTAGGGTTAGGGTTAGGCTTAGGGTTAGGATTAGGATACGGCTTACGGTACGGGTTCAGAGAGGGCTTCAGGTACGGCGTAGGGTATGGGTTAGGGTTAGGGTTTGGGTTAGTGTTAGGGTTAGGGCTCCGTTTAGGGTACGGGTTAGGATTAGGGTACGTGTTAGGGTTAGGGTAGGGGTTAGGGTTAGGGTATGCGTTAGGGTTAGGGTAGTTATTAAACCTATCCCACTCTCTAAATACCCCTTAGCACGTAAAGGAATATTATTTGGGGGTCCAACCATCGAGAAGAGTTTAGATACTAGGATAAGATACGGAACACACCCATTATAAATAAATCACATTAGGATTCTCTTTTTAAGCTGTTCCTTAAAACACTAGTGCTTAGGAAATCTATTGGAGGCAGAAGCAGTCAAGGGTAGCCTAGGGTTAGGGTTAGGCTTAGGGTTAGGCTTAGGGTACGGCTTAGGGTACGGGTTCGGGGAGGGCTTCGGGTACGGCGTAGGGTATGGGTTAGGGTTAGTGTTAGGGTTAGTGTTAGGGTTAGGGCTCGGTTTAGGGTATTGTTTAGGATTAGGGTACGTGTTAGGGTTAGGGTAGGGGTTAGGGTTAGGGTACGCGTTAGGGTTAGGGTAGTTATTAAACCTATCCCACTCTCTCGATACCCCTTAGCACGTAAAGGAATATTATTTGGTGGTCCAGCCATGGAGAAGAGTTTAGACACTAGGATAAGATAAGGAACACACCCATTATAAGGAAATCACATTAGGATTCTCTTTTAAAGCTGTTCCTTAAAACACTAGTGCTTAGGAAATCTATTTGAGGCTGAAGCAGTCAAGGGTAGCCTAGGGTTAGGGTTAGACTTAGGGTACGGCTTAGGGTACTGCTTAGGGTATGGGTTCGGTGAGGGCTTCGGGTACAGCGTAGGGTATGGGTTAGGGTTAGGGTTAGGGTTAGTGTTAGGGTTAGGGCTCGGTTTAGTGTATTGGTTAGGATTAGGGTACGTGTTAGGGTTAGGGTAAGGGTTAGGGTTAGGTTATGCGTTAGTGTTAGGGTAGTTATTAAACCTATCCCACTCTCTAGATACCCCTTAGCACGTAAAGGAATATTAGTTGGAGGTCCAGCCATGGAGAAGAGTTTAGACACTAGGATAAGATAACGAACACACCCATTATAAATAAATCACTTTAGGATTCTCTTTTTAAGCTGTTCCTTATAACACTAGTGCTTAGGAAATCTATTGGAGGCAGAAGCAGTCAAGGGTAGCCTAGGGTTAGGGTTAGGCTTAGGGTAAGGCTTAGGGTACGGGTTCGGGGAGGGCTTCGGGTACGGTGTAGTGTATGGGTTAGGGTTAGGGTTAGGGTTAGTGTTAGGGTTAGGGCTCGGTTTAGGGTACGGTTTAGGATTAGGGTACGTGTTAGGGTTAGGGTAGGGGTTAGGGTTAGGGTACGCATTAGGGTTAGGGTAGTTATTAAACCTATCCCACTTTCTAGATACCCCTTAGCACGTAAAGGAATATTATTTGGGGGTCCAACCATGGAGAAGAGTTTAGACACTAGGCTAAGATAAGGAACACACCCTTTATAGAGAAATCACATTAGGATTCTCTTTTTAAGCTGTTCCTTAAAACACTAGTGCTTAGGAAATCTATTGGAGGCAGAAGGAGTCAAGGGTAGCGTAGTGTTAGGGTTAGGCTTAGGGTTAGGCTAAGGGTACGGCTTAGGGTACGGGTTCGGGGAGGTCTTCGGGTACGGCGTAGGGTATGGGTTAGGGTTAGGGTTAGTGTTAGGGTTAGGGCTCGGTTTAGGGTACGGTTTAGTTTTAGGGTACGTGTTAGGGTTAGGGTAGGTGTTAGGGTTAGGGTACGTGTTAGTGTTAGGGTAGTTATTAAACCTATCCCACTCTCTAGATACCCCTTAGCACGTAAAGGAATATTATTTGGGGGTCCACCCATGAAGAAGAGTTTAGACACTAAGATAATATAAGGAACACACACATTATAAAGAAATCACATTAGGATTCTCTTTTTACGCTGTTCCTTAAAACACTAGTGCTTAGGAAATCTATTGGAGGCAGAAGGAGTCAAGGGTAGCCTAGGGTTAGGGTTTGGCTTAGGGTTAGGCTTAGGGTACGGCTTAGGTTACGGGTTCGGGGAGGGCTTCGGGTACGGCGTAGGGTATGGGTTAGGGTTAGGCTTAGGGTTAGTGTTAGGGTTAGGGCTCGGTTTAGGGTATTGTTTAGGATTAGGGTACATGTTAGGGTTATGGTAAGGGTTAGGGTTAGGGTACGCGTTAGGGTTAGGGTAGTTATTAAACCTATCCCACTCTATATACCCCTTAGCACGTAAAGGAATATTATTTGGGGGTCCAGCAATGGAGAAGAGTTTAGACACTAGGATAAGATAAGGAACACACCCATTATAAAGAAATCACATTAGGATTCTCTTTTTAAGCTGTTCCTTAAAACACTAGTGCTTAGGAAATCTATTGGAGGCAGAAGCATTCAAGGGTAGCCTAGGGTTAGGGTTAGGCTTAGGGTTAGGATTAGGATACGGCTTACGGTACGGGTTCAGAGAGGGCTTCAGGTACGGCGTAGGGTATGGGTTAGGGTTAGGGTTTGGGTTAGTATTAGGGTTAGGGCTCCGTTTAGGGTACGGGTTATGATTAGGGTACGTGTTAGGGTTAGGGTAGGGGTTAGGGTTAGGGTTCTTATTAAACCTATCCCACTCTCTAGATACACCTTAGCACGTAAAGGAATATTATTTGGGGGTCCACCCATGAAGAAGAGTTTAGACACTAAGATAATATAAGGAACACACACATTATAAAGAAATCCCATTAGGATTCTCTTTTTAAGCTGTTCCTTAAAACACTAGTGCTTAGGAAATCTATTGGAGGCAGAAGCAGTCAAGGGTAGCCTAGGGTTAGGTTTAGGCTTAGGGTTAGGCTTAGGGTACGGCTTAGGTTACGGGTTCGGGGAGGACTTCGGGTACGGCGTAGGGTATGGGTTAGGGTTAGGGTTAGGGTTAGTGTTAGGGTAAGGGCTCGGTTTAGGGTATTGTTTAGGATTAGGGTACGTGTTAGGGTTAGGGTAGGGGTTAGGGTTAGGGTACGCGTTAGGGTTATGGTAGTTATTAAACCTATCCCACTCTCTATATACCCCTTAGCACGTAAAGGAATATTATTTAGGGGTCCAGCAATGGAGAAGACTTTAGACACTAGGATAAGATAAGGAACACACCCATTACAAAGAAATCACATTAGGACTCTCTTTTTAAGCTGTTCCTTAAAACACTAGTGCTTAGGAAATCTATTGGAGGCAGAAGCAGTCAAGGGTAGCCTAGGGTTAGGGTTAGGCTTAGGGTTAGGATTAGGATACGGCTTACGGTACGGGTTCAGAGAGGGCTTCAGGTACGGCGTAGGGTATGGGTTAGGGTTAGGGTTTGGGTTAGTGTTAGGGTTAGGGCTCCGTTTAGGGTACGGGTTAGGATTAGGGTACGTGTTAGGGTTAGGGTAGGGGTTAGGGTTAGGGTACGCGTTAGGGTTAGGGTAGTTATTAAACCTATCCCACTCTCTAAATACCCCTTAGCACGTAAAGGAATATTATTTGGGGGTCCAACCATCGAGAAGAGTTTAGATACTAGGATAAGATACGGAACACACCCATTATAAATAAATCACATTAGGATTCTCTTTTTAAGCTGTTCCTTAAAACACTAGTGCTTAGGAAATCTATTGGAGGCAGAAGCAGTCAAGGGTAGCCTAGGGTTAGGGTTAGGCTTAGGGTTAGGCTTAGGGTACGGCTTAGGGTACGGGTTCGGGGAGGGCTTCGGGTACGGCGTAGGGTATGGGTTAGGGTTAGTGTTAGGGTTAGTGTTAGGGTTAGGGCTCGGTTTAGGGTATTGTTTAGGATTAGGGTACGTGTTAGGGTTAGGGTAGGGGTTAGGGTTAGGGTACGCGTTAGGGTTAGGGTAGTTATTAAACCTATCCCACTCTCTCGATACCCCTTAGCACGTAAAGGAATATTATTTGGTGGTCCAGCCATGGAGAAGAGTTTAGACACTAGGATAAGATAAGGAACACACCCATTATAAGGAAATCACATTAGGATTCTCTTTTAAAGCTGTTCCTTAAAACACTAGTGCTTAGGAAATCTATTTGAGGCTGAAGCAGTCAAGGGTAGCCTAGGGTTAGGGTTAGACTTAGGGTACGGCTTAGGGTACTGCTTAGGGTACGGGTTCGGTGAGGGCTTCGGGTACAGCGTAGGGTATGGGTTAGGGTTAGGGTTAGGGTTAGTGTTAGGGTTAGGGCTCGGTTTAGTGTATTGGTTAGGATTAGGGTACGTGTTAGGGTTAGGGTAAGGGTTAGGGTTAGGTTATGCGTTAGTGTTAGGGTAGTTATTAAACCTATCCCACTCTCTAGATACCCCTTAGCACGTAAAGGAATATTAGTTGGAGGTCCAGCCATGGAGAAGAGTTTAGACACTAGGATAAGATAACGAACACACCCATTATAAATAAATCACTTTAGGATTCTCTTTTTAAGCTGTTCCTTATAACACTAGTGCTTAGGAAATCTATTGGAGGCAGAAGCAGTCAAGGGTAGCCTAGGGTTAGGGTTAGGCTTAGGGTAAGGCTTAGGGTACGGGTTCGGGGAGGGCTTCGGGTACGGTGTAGTGTATGGGTTAGGGTTAGGGTTAGGGTTAGTGTTAGGGTTAGGGCTCGGTTTAGGGTACGGTTTAGGATTAGGGTACGTGTTAGGGTTAGGGTAGGGGTTAGGGTTAGGGTTCTTATTAAACCTATCCCACTCTCTAGATACACCTTAGCACGTAAAGGAATATTATTTGGGTGTCCACCCATGAAGAAGAGTTTAGACACTAAGATAATATAAGGAACACACACATTATAAAGAAATCACATTAGGATTCTCTTTTTAAGCTGTTCCTTAAAACACTAGTGCTTAGGAAATCTATTGGAGGCAGAAGCAGTCAAGGGTAGCCTAGGGTTAGGTTTAGGCTTAGGGTTAGGCTTAGGGTACGGCTTAGGTTACGGGTTCGGGGAGGACTTCGGGTACGGCGTAGGGTATGCGTTAGGGTTAGGGTTAGGGTTAGTGTTAGGGTAAGGGCTCGGTTTAGGGTATTATTTAGGATTAGGGTACGTGTTAGGGTTAGGGTAGGGGTTAGGGTTAGGGTACGCGTTAGGGTTATGGTAGTTATTAAACCTATCCCACTCTCTATATACCCCGTAGCACGTAAAGGAATATTATTTGGGGGTCCACCAATGGAGAAGACTTTAGACACTAGGATAAGATAAGGAACACACCCATTATAAAGAAATCACATTAGGATTCTCTTTTTAAGCTGTTCCTTAAAACACTAGTGCTTAGGAAATCTATTGGAGGCAGAAGCAGTCAAGGGTAGCCTAGGGTTAGGGTTAGGCTTAGGGTTAGGATTAGGATACGGCTTACGGTACGGGTTCAGAGAGGGCTTCAGGTACGGCGTAGGGTATGGGTTAGGGTTAGGGTTTGGGTTAGTGTTAGGGTTAGGGCTCCGTTTAGGGTACGGGTTAGGATTAGGGTACGTGTTAGGGTTAGGGTAGGGGTTAGGGTTAGGGTACGCATTAGGGTTAGGGTAGTTATTAAACCTATCCCACTCTCTAGATACCCCTTAGCACGTAAAGGAATATTATATGGGGGTCCAGCCATGGAGAAGAGTTTAGACACTAGGCTAAGATAAGGAACACACCCTTTATAGAGAAATCACATTAGGATTCTCTTTTTAAGCTGTTCCTTAAAACACTAGTGCTTAGGAAATCTATTGGAGGCAGAAGGAGTCAATGGTAGCCTAGTGTTAGGGTTAGGCTTAGGGTTAGGCTAAGGGTACGGCTTAGGGTACGGGTTCGGGGAGGTCTTCGGGTACGGCGTAGGGTATGGGTTAGGGTTAGGGTTAGTGTTAGGGTTAGGGCTCGGTTTAGGGTACGGTTTAGTTTTAGGGTACGTGTTAGGGTTAGGGTAGGGGTTAGGGTTAGGGTACGTGTTAGTGTTAGGGTAGTTATTAAACCTATCCCACTCTCTAGATACCCCTTAGCACGTAAAGGAATATTATTTGGGGGTCCACCCATGAAGAAGAGTTTAGACACTAAGATAATATAAGGAACACACACATTATAAAGAAATCACATTAGGATTCTCTTTTTACGCTGTTCCTTAAAACACTAGTGCTTAGGAAATCTATTGGATGCAGAAGCAGTCAAGGGTAGCCTAGGGTTAGGGTTTGGCTTAGGGTTAGGCTTAGGGTACGGCTTAGGTTACGGGTTCGGGGAGGGCTTCGGGTACGGCGTAGGGTATGGGTTAGGGTTAGGCTTAGGGTTAGTGTTAGGGTTAGGGCTCGGTTTAGGGTATTGTTTAGGATTAGGGTACATGTTAGGGTTATGGTAAGGGTTAGGGTTAGGGTACGCGTTAGGGTTAGGGTAGTTATTAAACCTATCCCACTCTATATACCCCTTAGCACGTAAAGGAATATTATTTGGGGGTCCAGCAATGGAGAAGACTTTAGACACTAGGATAAGATAAGGAACACACCCATTATAAAGAAATCACATTAGGATTCTCTTTTTAAGCTGTTCCTTAAAACACTAGTGCTTAGGAAATCTATTGGAGGCAGAAGCATTCAAGGGTAGCCTAGGGTTAGGGTTAGGCTTAGGGTTAGGATTAGGATACGGCTTACGGTACGGGTTCAGAGAGGGCTTCAGGTACGGCGTAGGGTATGGGTTAGGGTTAGGGTTTGGGTTAGTATTAGGGTTAGGGCTCCGTTTAGGGTACGGGTTATGATTAGGGTACGTGTTAGGGTTAGGGTAGGGGTTAGGGTTAGGGTTCTTATTAAACCTATCCCACTCTCTAGATACACCTTAGCACGTAAAGGAATATTATTTGGGGGTCCACCCATGAAGAAGAGTTTAGACACTAAGATAATATAAGGAACACACACATTATAAAGAAATCACATTAGGATTCTCTTTTTAAGCTGTTCCTTAAAACACTAGTGCTTAGGAAATCTATTGGAGGCAGAAGCAGTCAAGGGTAGCCTAGGGTTAGGTTTAGGCTTAGGGTTAGGCTTAGGGTACGGCTTAGGTTACGGGTTCGGGGAGGACTTCGGGTACGGCGTAGGGTATGGGTTAGGGTTAGGGTTAGGGTTAGTGTTAGGGTAAGGGCTCGGTTTAGGGTATTGTTTAGGATTAGGGTACGTGTTAGGGTTAGGGTAGGGGTTAGGGTTAGGGTACGCGTTAGGGTTATGGTAGTTATTAAACCTATCCCACTCTCTATATACCCCTTAGCACGTAAAGGAATATTATTTAGGGGTCCAGCAATGGAGAAGACTTTAGACACTAGGATAAGATAAGGAACACACCCATTACAAAGAAATCACATTAGGACTCTCTTTTTAAGCTGTTCCTTAAAACACTAGTGCTTAGGAAATCTATTGGAGGCAGAAGCAGTCAAGGGTAGCCTAGGGTTAGGGTTAGGCTTAGGGTTAGGATTAGGATACGGCTTACGGTACGGGTTCAGAGAGGGCTTCAGGTACGGCGTAGGGTATGGGTTAGGGTTAGGGTTTGGGTTAGTGTTAGGGTTAGGGCTCCGTTTAGGGTACGGGTTAGGATTAGGGTACGTGTTAGGGTTAGGGTAGGGGTTAGGGTTAGGGTACGCGTTAGGGTTAGGGTAGTTATTAAACCTATCCCACTCTCTAAATACCCCTTAGCACGTAAAGGAATATTATTTGGGGGTCCAACCATCGAGAAGAGTTTAGATACTAGGATAAGATACGGAACACACCCATTATAAATAAATCACATTAGGATTCTCTTTTTAAGCTGTTCCTTAAAACACTAGTGCTTAGGAAATCTATTGGAGGCAGAAGCAGTCAAGGGTAGCCTAGGGTTAGGGTTAGGCTTAGGGTTAGGCTTAGGGTACGGCTTAGGGTACGGGTTCGGGGAGGGCTTCGGGTACGGCGTAGGGTATGGGTTAGGGTTAGTGTTAGGGTTAGTGTTAGGGTTAGGGCTCGGTTTAGGGTATTGTTTAGGATTAGGGTACGTGTTAGGGTTAGGGTAGGGGTTAGGGTTAGGGTACGCGTTAGGGTTAGGGTAGTTATTAAACCTATCCCACTCTCTCGATACCCCTTAGCACGTAAAGGAATATTATTTGGTGGTCCAGCCATGGAGAAGAGTTTAGACACTAGGATAAGATAAGGAACACACCCATTATAAGGAAATCACATTAGGATTCTCTTTTAAAGCTGTTCCTTAAAACACTAGTGCTTAGGAAATCTATTTGAGGCTGAAGCAGTCAAGGGTAGCCTAGGGTTAGGGTTAGACTTAGGGTACGGCTTAGGGTACTGCTTAGGGTACGGGTTCGGTGAGGGCTTCGGGTACAGCGTAGGGTATGGGTTAGGGTTAGGGTTAGGGTTAGTGTTAGGGTTAGGGCTCGGTTTAGTGTATTGGTTAGGATTAGGGTACGTGTTAGGGTTAGGGTAAGGGTTAGGGTTAGGTTATGCGTTAGTGTTAGGGTAGTTATTAAACCTATCCCACTCTCTAGATACCCCTTAGCACGTAAAGGAATATTAGTTGGAGGTCCAGCCATGGAGAAGAGTTTAGACACTAGGATAAGATAACGAACACACCCATTATAAATAAATCACTTTAGGATTCTCTTTTTAAGCTGTTCCTTATAACACTAGTGCTTAGGAAATCTATTGGAGGCAGAAGCAGTCAAGGGTAGCCTAGGGTTAGGGTTAGGCTTAGGGTAAGGCTTAGGGTACGGGTTCGGGGAGGGCTTCGGGTACGGTGTAGTGTATGGGTTAGGGTTAGGGTTAGGGTTAGTGTTAGGGTTAGGGCTCGGTTTAGGGTACGGTTTAGGATTAGGGTACGTGTTAGGGTTAGGGTAGGGGTTAGGGTTAGGGTACGCATTAGGGTTAGGGTAGTTATTAAACCTATCCCACTTTCTAGATACCCCTTAGCACGTAAAGGAATATTATTTGGGGGTCCAACCATGGAGAAGAGTTTAGACACTAGGCTAAGATAAGGAACACACCCTTTATAGAGAAATCACATTAGGATTCTCTTTTTAAGCTGTTCCTTAAAACACTAGTGCTTAGGAAATCTATTGGAGGCAGAAGGAGTCAAGGGTAGCGTAGTGTTAGGGTTAGGCTTAGGGTTAGGCTAAGGGTACGGCTTAGGGTACGGGTTCGGGGAGGTCTTCGGGTACGGCGTAGGGTATGGGTTAGGGTTAGGGTTAGTGTTAGGGTTAGGGCTCGGTTTAGGGTACGGTTTAGTTTTAGGGTACGTGTTAGGGTTAGGGTAGGTGTTAGGGTTAGGGTACGTGTTAGTGTTAGGGTAGTTATTAAACCTATCCCACTCTCTAGATACCCCTTAGCACGTAAAGGAATATTATTTGGGGGTCCACCCATGAAGAAGAGTTTAGACACTAAGATAATATAAGGAACACACACATTATAAAGAAATCACATTAGGATTCTCTTTTTACGCTGTTCCTTAAAACACTAGTGCTTAGGAAATCTATTGGAGGCAGAAGGAGTCAAGGGTAGCCTAGGGTTAGGGTTAGGCTTAGGGTTAGGCTTAGGGTACGGCTTAGGTTACGGGTTCGGGGAGGGCTTCGGGTACGGCGTAGGGTATGGGTTAGGGTTAGGCTTAGGGTTAGTGTTAGGGTTAGGGCTCGGTTTAGGGTATTGTTTAGGATTAGGGTACATGTTAGGGTTAGGGTAAGGGTTAGGGTTAGGCTACGCGTTAGGGTTAGGGTAGTTATTAAACCTATCCCACTCTATATACCCCTTAGAACGTAAAGGAATATTATTTGGGGGTCCAGCAATGGAGAAGAGTTTAGACACTAGGATAAGATAAGGAACACACCCATTATAAAGAAATCACATTAGGATTCTCTTTTAAAGCTGTTCCTTAAAACACTAGTGCTTAGGAAATCTATTTGAGGCAGAAGCAGTCAAGGGTAGACTAGGGTTAGGGTTAGGCTTAGGGTTAGGATTAGGATACGGCTTACGGTACGGGTTCAGAGAGGGCTTCAGGTACGGCGTAGGGTATGGGTTAGGGTTAGGGTTTGGGTTAGTGTTAGGGTTAGGGCTCCGTTTAGGGTACGGGTTAGGATTAGGGTACGTGTTAGGGTTAGGGTAGGGGTTAGGGTTAGGGTACGCGTTAGGGTTAGGGTAGTTATTAAACCTATCCCACTCTCTAAATACCCCTTAGCACGTAAAGGAATATTATTTGGGGGTCCAACCATCGAGAAGAGTTTAGATACTAGGATAAGATACGGAACACACCCATTATAAATAAATCACATTAGGATTCTCTTTTTAAGCTGTTCCTTAAAACACTAGTGCTTAGGAAATCTATTGGAGGCAGAAGCAGTCAAGGGTAGCCTAGGGTTAGGGTTAGGCTTAGGGTACGGCTTAGGGTACGGGTTCGGGGAGGGCTTCGGGTACGGTGTAGGGTATGGGTTAGGGTTAGTGTTAGGGTTAGTGTTAGGGTTAGGGCTCGGTTTAGGGTATTGTTTAGGATTAGGGTACGTGTTAGGGTTAGGGTAGGGGTTAGGGTTAGGGTACGCGTTAGGGTTAGGGTAGTTATTAAACCTATCCCACTCTCTCGATACCCCTTAGCACGTAAAGGAATATTATTTGGTGGTCCAGCCATGGAGAAGAGTTTAGACACTAGGATAAGATAAGGAACACACCCATTATAAGGAAATCACATTAGGATTCTCTTTTAAAGCTGTTCCTTAAAACACTAGTGCTTAGGAAATCTATTTGAGGCTGAAGCAGTCAAGGGTAGCCTAGGGTTAGGGTTAGACTTAGGGTACGGCTTAGGGTACTGCTTAGGGTACGGGTTCGGTGAGGGCTTCGGGTACAGCGTAGGGTATGGGTTAGGGTTAGGGTTAGGGTTAGTGTTAGGGTTAGGGCTCGGTTTAGTGTATTGGTTAGGATTAGGGTACGTGTTAGGGTTAGGGTAAGGGTTAGGGTTAGGTTATGCGTTAGTGTTAGGGTAGTTATTAAACCTATCCCACTCTCTAGATACCCCTTAGCACGTAAAGGAATATTAGTTGGAGGTCCAGCCATGGAGAAGAGTTTAGACACTAGGATAAGATAAGGAACACACCCATTATAAATAAATCACTTTAGGATTCTCTTTTTAAGCTGTTCCTTATAACACTAGTGCTTAGGAAATCTATTGGAGGCAGAAGCAGTCAAGGGTAGCCTAGGGTTAGGGTTAGGCTTAGGGTAAGGCTTAGGGTACGGGTTCGGGGAGGGCTTCGGGTACGGTGTAGTGTATGGGTTAGGGTTAGGGTTAGGGTTAGTGTTAGGGTTAGGGCTCGGTTTAGGGTACGGTTTAGGATTAGGGTACGTGTTAGGGTTAGGGTAGGGGTTAGGGTTAGGGTACGCATTAGGGTTAGGGTAGTTATTAAACCTATCCCACTTTCTAGATACCCCTTAGCACGTAAAGGAATATTATTTGGGGGTCCAACCATGGAGAAGAGTTTAGACACTAGGCTAAGATAAGGAACACACCCTTTATAGAGAAATCACATTAGGATTCTCTTTTTAAGCTGTTCCTTAAAACACTAGTGCTTAGGAAATCTATTGGAGGCAGAAGGAGTCAAGGGTAGCGTAGTGTTAGGGTTAGGCTTAGGGTTAGGCTAAGGGTACGGCTTAGGGTACGGGTTCGGGGAGGTCTTCGGGTACGGCGTAGGGTATGGGTTAGGGTTAGGGTTAGTGTTAGGGTTAGGGCTCGGTTTAGGGTACGGTTTAGTTTTAGGGTACGTGTTAGGGTTAGGGTAGGTGTTAGGGTTAGGGTACGTGTTAGTGTTAGGGTAGTTATTAAACCTATCCCACTCTCTAGATACCCCTTAGCACGTAAAGGAATATTATTTGGGGGTCCACCCATGAAGAAGAGTTTAGACACTAAGATAATATAAGGAACACACACATTATAAAGAAATCACATTAGGATTCTCTTTTTACGCTGTTCCTTAAAACACTAGTGCTTAGGAAATCTATTGGAGGCAGAAGGAGTCAAGGGTAGCCTAGGGTTAGGGTTAGGCTTAGGGTTAGGCTTAGGGTACGGCTTAGGTTACGGGTTCGGGGAGGGCTTCGGGTACGGCGTAGGGTATGGGTTAGGGTTAGGCTTAGGGTTAGTGTTAGGGTTAGGGCTCGGTTTAGGGTATTGTTTAGGATTAGGGTACATGTTAGGGTTAGGGTAAGGGTTAGGGTTAGGCTACGCGTTAGGGTTAGGGTAGTTATTAAACCTATCCCACTCTATATACCCCTTAGAACGTAAAGGAATATTATTTGGGGGTCCAGCAATGGAGAAGAGTTTAGACACTAGGATAAGATAAGGAACACACCCATTATAAAGAAATCACATTAGGATTCTCTTTTAAAGCTGTTCCTTAAAACACTAGTGCTTAGGAAATCTATTTGAGGCAGAAGCAGTCAAGGGTAGACTAGGGTTAGGGTTAGGCTTAGGGTTAGGATTAGGATACGGCTTACGGTACGGGTTCAGAGAGGGCTTCAGGTACGGCGTAGGGTATGGGTTAGGGTTAGGGTTTGGGTTAGTGTTAGGGTTAGGGCTCCGTTTAGGGTACGGGTTAGGATTAGGGTACGTGTTAGGGTTAGGGTAGGGGTTAGGGTTAGGGTACGCGTTAGGGTTAGGGTAGTTATTAAACCTATCCCACTCTCTAAATACCCCTTAGCACGTAAAGGAATATTATTTGGGGGTCCAACCATCGAGAAGAGTTTAGATACTAGGATAAGATACGGAACACACCCATTATAAATAAATCACATTAGGATTCTCTTTTTAAGCTGTTCCTTAAAACACTAGTGCTTAGGAAATCTATTGGAGGCAGAAGCAGTCAAGGGTAGCCTAGGGTTAGGGTTAGGCTTAGGGTACGGCTTAGGGTACGGGTTCGGGGAGGGCTTCGGGTACGGTGTAGGGTATGGGTTAGGGTTAGTGTTAGGGTTAGTGTTAGGGTTAGGGCTCGGTTTAGGGTATTGTTTAGGATTAGGGTACGTGTTAGGGTTAGGGTAGGGGTTAGGGTTAGGGTACGCGTTAGGGTTAGGGTAGTTATTAAACCTATCCCACTCTCTCGATACCCCTTAGCACGTAAAGGAATATTATTTGGTGGTCCAGCCATGGAGAAGAGTTTAGACACTAGGATAAGATAAGGAACACACCCATTATAAGGAAATCACATTAGGATTCTCTTTTAAAGCTGTTCCTTAAAACACTAGTGCTTAGGAAATCTATTTGAGGCTGAAGCAGTCAAGGGTAGCCTAGGGTTAGGGTTAGACTTAGGGTACGGCTTAGGGTACTGCTTAGGGTACGGGTTCGGTGAGGGCTTCGGGTACAGCGTAGGGTATGGGTTAGGGTTAGGGTTAGGGTTAGTGTTAGGGTTAGGGCTCGGTTTAGTGTATTGGTTAGGATTAGGGTACGTGTTAGGGTTAGGGTAAGGGTTAGGGTTAGGTTATGCGTTAGTGTTAGGGTAGTTATTAAACCTATCCCACTCTCTAGATACCCCTTAGCACGTAAAGGAATATTAGTTGGAGGTCCAGCCATGGAGAAGAGTTTAGACACTAGGATAAGATAAGGAACACACCCATTATAAATAAATCACTTTAGGATTCTCTTTTTAAGCTGTTCCTTATAACACTAGTGCTTAGGAAATCTATTGGAGGCAGAAGCAGTCAAGGGTAGCCTAGGGTTAGGGTTAGGCTTAGGGTAAGGCTTAGGGTACGGGTTCGGGGAGGGCTTCGGGTACGGTGTAGTGTATGGGTTAGGGTTAGGGTTAGGGTTAGTGTTAGGGTTAGGGCTCGGTTTAGGGTACGGTTTAGGATTAGGGTACGTGTTAGGGTTAGGGTAGGGGTTAGGGTTAGGGTACGCATTAGGGTTAGGGTAGTTATTAAACCTATCCCACTTTCTAGATACCCCTTAGCACGTAAAGGAATATTATTTGGGGGTCCAACCATGGAGAAGAGTTTAGACACTAGGCTAAGATAAGGAACACACCCTTTATAGAGAAATCACATTAGGATTCTCTTTTTAAGCTGTTCCTTAAAACACTAGTGCTTAGGAAATCTATTGGAGGCAGAAGGAGTCAAGGGTAGCGTAGTGTTAGGGTTAGGCTTAGGGTTAGGCTAAGGGTACGGCTTAGGGTACGGGTTCGGGGAGGTCTTCGGGTACGGCGTAGGGTATGGGTTAGGGTTAGGGTTAGTGTTAGGGTTAGGGCTCGGTTTAGGGTACGGTTTAGTTTTAGGGTACGTGTTAGGGTTAGGGTAGGTGTTAGGGTTAGGGTACGTGTTAGTGTTAGGGTAGTTATTAAACCTATCCCACTCTCTAGATACCCCTTAGCACGTAAAGGAATATTATTTGGGGGTCCACCCATGAAGAAGAGTTTAGACACTAAGATAATATAAGGAACACACACATTATAAAGAAATCACATTAGGATTCTCTTTTTACGCTGTTCCTTAAAACACTAGTGCTTAGGAAATCTATTGGAGGCAGAAGGAGTCAAGGGTAGCCTAGGGTTAGGGTTAGGCTTAGGGTTAGGCTTAGGGTACGGCTTAGGTTACGGGTTCGGGGAGGGCTTCGGGTACGGCGTAGGGTATGGGTTAGGGTTAGGCTTAGGGTTAGTGTTAGGGTTAGGGCTCGGTTTAGGGTATTGTTTAGGATTAGGGTACATGTTAGGGTTAGGGTAAGGGTTAGGGTTAGGCTACGCGTTAGGGTTAGGGTAGTTATTAAACCTATCCCACTCTATATACCCCTTAGAACGTAAAGGAATATTATTTGGGGGTCCAGCAATGGAGAAGAGTTTAGACACTAGGATAAGATAAGGAACACACCCATTATAAAGAAATCACATTAGGATTCTCTTTTAAAGCTGTTCCTTAAAACACTAGTGCTTAGGAAATCTATTTGAGGCAGAAGCAGTCAAGGGTAGACTAGGGTTAGGGTTAGGCTTAGGGTTAGGATTAGGATACGGCTTACGGTACGGGTTCAGAGAGGGCTTCAGGTACGGCGTAGGGTATGGGTTAGGGTTAGGGTTTGGGTTAGTGTTAGGGTTAGGGCTCCGTTTAGGGTACGGGTTAGGATTAGGGTACGTGTTAGGGTTAGGGTAGGGGTTAGGGTTAGGGTACGCGTTAGGGTTAGGGTAGTTATTAAACCTATCCCACTCTCTAAATACCCCTTAGCACGTAAAGGAATATTATTTGGGGGTCCAACCATCGAGAAGAGTTTAGATACTAGGATAAGATACGGAACACACCCATTATAAATAAATCACATTAGGATTCTCTTTTTAAGCTGTTCCTTAAAACACTAGTGCTTAGGAAATCTATTGGAGGCAGAAGCAGTCAAGGGTAGCCTAGGGTTAGGGTTAGGCTTAGGGTACGGCTTAGGGTACGGGTTCGGGGAGGGCTTCGGGTACGGTGTAGGGTATGGGTTAGGGTTAGTGTTAGGGTTAGTGTTAGGGTTAGGGCTCGGTTTAGGGTATTGTTTAGGATTAGGGTACGTGTTAGGGTTAGGGTAGGGGTTAGGGTTAGGGTACGCGTTAGGGTTAGGGTAGTTATTAAACCTATCCCACTCTCTCGCTACCCCTTAGCACGTAAAGGAATATTATTTGGTGGTCCAGCCATGGAGAAGAGTTTAGACACTACGATAAGATAAGGAACACACCCATTATAAGGAAATCACATTAGGATTCTCTTTTAAAGCTGTTCCTTAAAACACTAGTGCTTAGGAAATCTATTTGAGGCTGAAGCAGTCAAGGGTAGCCTAGGGTTAGGGTTAGACTTAGGGTACGGCTTAGGGTACTGCTTAGGGTACGGGTTCGGTGAGGGCTTCGGGTACAGCGTAGGGTATGGGTTAGGGTTAGGGTTAGGGTTAGTGTTAGGGTTAGGGCTCGGTTTAGTGTATTGGTTAGGATTAGGGTACGTGTTAGGGTTAGGGTAAGGGTTAGGGTTAGGTTATGCGTTAGTGTTAGGGTAGTTATTAAACCTATCCCACTCTCTAGATACCCCTTAGCACGTAAAGGAATATTAGTTGGAGGTCCAGCCATGGAGAAGAGTTTAGACACTAGGATAAGATAAGGAACACACCCATTATAAATAAATCACTTTAGGATTCTCTTTTTAAGCTGTTCCTTATAACACTAGTGCTTAGGAAATCTATTGGAGGCAGAAGCAGTCAAGGGTAGCCTAGGGTTAGGGTTAGGCTTAGGGTAAGGCTTAGGGTACGGGTTCAGGGAGGGCTTCGGGTACGGTGTAGTGTATGGGTTAGGGTTAGGGTTAGGGTTAGTGTTAGGGTTAGGGCTCGGTTTAGGGTACGGTTTAGGATTAGGGTACGTGTTAGGGTTAGGGTAGGGGTTAGGGTTAGGGTACGTGTTAGGGTTAGGGTTATTAAACCTATCCCACTCTCTAGATACCCCTTAGCACGTAAAGGAATATTATTTGGGGGTCCAGCCATGGAGAAGAGTTTAGACACTAGGCTAAGATAAGGAACACACCCTTTATAGAGAAATCACATTAGGATTCTCTTTTTAAGCTGTTCCTTAAAACACTAGTGCTTAGGAAATCTATTGGAGGCAGAAGGAGTCAAGGGTAGCCTAGTGTTAGGGTTAGGCTTAGGGTTAGGCTAAGGGTACGGCTTAGGGTACGGGTTCGGGGAGGTCTTCGGGTACGGCGTAGGGTATGGGTTAGGGTTAGGGTTAGTGTTAGGGTTAGGGCTCGGTTTAGGGTACGGTTTAGTTTTAGGGTACGTGTTAGGGTTAGGGTAGGGGTTAGGGTTAGGGTACGTGTTAGTGTTAGGGTAGTTATTAAACCTATCCCACTCTCTAGATACCCCTTAGCACGTAAAGGAATATTATTTGGGGGTCCACCCATGAAGAAGAGTTTAGACACTAAGATAATATAAGGAACACACACATTATAAAGAAATCACATTAGGATTCTCTTTTTACGCTGTTCCTTAAAACACTAGTGCTTAGGAAATCTATTGGAGGCAGAAGCAGTCAAGGGTAGCCTAGGGTTAGGGTTAGGCTTAGGGTTAGGCTTAGGGTACGGCTTAGGTTACGGGTTCGGGGAGGGCTTCGGGTACGGCGTATGGTATGGGTTAGGGTTAGGCTTAGGGTTAGTGTTAGGGTTAGGGCTCGGTTTAGGGTATTGTTTAGGATTAGGGTACATGTTAGGGTTAGGGTAAGGGTTAGGGTTAGGGAACACGTTAGGGTTAGGGTAGTTATTAAACCTATCCCACTCTATATACCCCTTAGCACGTAAAGGAATATTATTTGGGGGTCCAGCAATGGAGAAGAGTTTAGACACTAGGATAAGATAAGGAACACACCCATTATAAAGAAATCACATTAGGATTCTCTTTTTAAGCTGTTCCTTAAAACACTAGTGCTTAGGAAATCTATTGGAGGCAGAAGCAGTCAAGGGTAGCCTAGGGTTAGGGTTAGGCTTAGGGTTAGGATTAGGATACGGCTTACGGTACGGGTTCAGAGAGGGCTTCAGGTACGGCGTAGGGTATGGGTTAGGGTTAGGGTTTGGGTTAGTGTTAGGGTTAGGGCTCCGTTTAGGGTACGGGTTATGATTAGGGTACGTGTTAGGGTTAGGGTAGGGGTTAGGGTTAGGGTTCTTATTAAACCTATCCCACTCTCTAGATACACCTTAGCACGTAAAGGAATATTATTTGGGGGTCCACCCATGAAGAAGAGTTTAGACACTAAGATAATATAAGGAACACACACATTATAAAGAAATCACATTAGGATTCTCTTTTTAAGCTGTTCCTTAAAACACTAGTGCTTAGGAAATCGATTGGAGGCAGAAGCAGTCAAGGGTAGCCTAGGGTTAGGTTTAGGCTTAGGGTTAGGCTTAGGGTACGGCATAGGTTACGGGTTCGGGGAGGACTTCGGGTACGGCGTAGGGTATGGGTTAGGGTTAGGGTTAGGGTTATTGTTAGGGTAAGGGCTCGGTTTAGGGTATTGTTTAGGATTAGGGTACGTGTTAGGGTTAGGGTAGGGGTTAGGGTTAGGGTACGCGTTAGGGTTATGGTAGTTATTAAACCTATCCCACTCTCTATATACAGCTTAGCACGTAAAGGAATATTATTTGGGGGTTCAGCAATGGAGAAGACTTTAGACACTAGGATAAGATAAGGAACACACCCATTATAAAGAAATCACATTAGGATTCTCTTTTTAAGCTATTCCTTAAAACACTAGTGCTTAGGAAATCTATTGGAGGCAGAAGCAGTCAAGGGTAGCCTAGGGTTAGGGTTAGGCTTAGGGTTAGGATTAGGATACGGCTTACGGTACGGGTTCAGAGAGGGCTTCAGGTACGGCGTAGGGTATGTGTTAGGGTTAGGGTTTGGGTTAGTGTTAGGGTTAGGGCTCCGTTTAGGGTACGGGTTAGGATTAGGGTACGTGTTAGGGTTAGGGTAGGGGTTAGGGTTAGGGTACGCGTTAGGGTTAGGGTAGTTATTAAACCTATCCCACTCTCTAAATACCCCTTAGCACGTAAAGGAATATTATTTGGGGGTCCAACCATCGAGAAGAGTTTAGATACTAGGATAAGATACGGAACACACCCATTATAAATAAATCACATTAGGATTCTCTTTTTAAGCTGTTCCTTAAAACACTAGTGCTTAGGAAATCTATTGGAGGCAGAAGCAGTCAAGGGTAGCCTAGGGTTAGGGTTAGGCTTAGGGTTAGGCTTAGGGTACGGCTTAGGGTACGGGTTCGGGGAGGGCTTCGGGTACGGCGTAGGGTATGGGTTAGGGTTAGTGTTAGGGTTAGTGTTAGGGTTAGGGCTCGGTTTAGGGTATTGTTTAGGATTAGGGTACGTGTTAGGGTTAGGGTAGGGGTTAGGGTTAGGGTACGCGTTAGGGTTAGGGTAGTTATTAAACCTATCCCACTCTCTCGATACCCCTTAGCACGTAAAGGAATATTATTTGGTGGTCCAGCCATGGAGAAGAGTTTAGACACTAGGATAAGATAAGGAACACACCCATTATAAGGAAATCACATTAGGATTCTCTTTTAAAGCTGTTCCTTAAAACACTAGTGCTTAGGAAATCTATTTGAGGCTGAAGCAGTCAAGGGTTGCCTAGGGTTAGGGTTAGACTTAGGGTACGGCTTAGGGTACTGCTTAGGGTACGGGTTCGGTGAGGGCTTCGGGTACAGCGTAGGGTATGGGTTAGGGTTAGGGTTAGGGTTAGTGTTAGGGTTAGGGCTCGGTTTAGTGTATTGGTTAGGATTAGGGTACGTGTTAGGGTTAGGGTAAGGGTTAGGGTTAGGTTATGCGTTAGTGTTAGGGTAGTTATTAAACCTATCCCACTCTCTAGATACCCCTTAGCACGTAAAGGAATATTAGTTGGAGGTCCAGCCATGGAGAAGAGTTTAGACACTAGGATAAGATAACGAACACACCCATTATAAATAAATCACTTTAGGATTCTCTTTTTAAGCTGTTCCTTATAACACTAGTGCTTAGGAAATCTATTGGAGGCAGAAGCAGTCAAGGGTAGCCTAGGGTTAGGGTTAGGCTTAGGGTAAGGCTTAGGGTACGGGTTCGGGGAGGGCTTCGGGTACGGTGTAGTGTATGGGTTAGGGTTAGGTTTAGGGTTAGTGTTAGGGTTAGGGCTCGGTTTAGGGTACGGTTTAGGATTAGGGTACGTGTTAGGGTTAGGGTAGGGGTTAGGGTTAGGGTACGCATTAGGGTTAGGGTAGTTATTAAACCTATCCCACTTTCTAGATACCCCTTAGCACGTAAAGGAATATTATTTGGGGGTCCAGCCATGGAGAAGAGTTTAGACACTAGGCTAAGATAAGGAACACACCCTTTATAGAGAAATCACATTAGGATTCTCTTTTTAAGCTGTTCCTTAAAACACTAGTGCTTAGGAAATCTATTGGAGGCAGAAGGAGTCAAGGGTAGCGTAGTGTTAGGGTTAGGCTTAGGGTTAGGCTAAGGGTACGGCTTAGGGTACGGGTTCGGGGAGGTCTTCGGGTACGGCGTAGGGTATGGGTTAGGGTTAGGGTTAGTGTTACGGTTAGGGCTCGGTTTAGGGTACGGTTTAGTTTTAGGGTACGTGTTAGGGTTAGGGTAGGTGTTAGGGTTAGGGTACGTGTTAGTGTTAGGGTAGTTATTAAACCTATCCCACTCCCTAGATACCCCTTAGCACGTAAAGGAATATTATTTGGGGGTCCACCCATGAAGAAGAGTTTAGACACTAAGATAATATAAGGAACACACACATTATAAAGAAATCACATTAGGATTCTCTTTTTACGCTGTTCCTTAAAACACTAGTGCTTAGGAAATCTATTGGAGGCAGAAGGAGTCAAGGGTAGCCTAGGGTTAGGGTTAGGCTTAGGGTTAGGCTTAGGGTACGGCTTAGGTTACGGGTTCGGGGAGGGCTACGGGTACGGCGTAGGGTATGGGTTAGGGTTAGGCTTAGGGTTAATGTTAGGGTTAGGGCTCGGTTTAGGGTATTGTTTAGGATTAGGGTACATGTTAGGGTTAGGGTAAGGGTTAGGGTTAGGGTACGCGTTAGGGTTAGGGTAGTTATTAAACCTATCCCACTCTATATACCCCTTAGAACGTAAAGGAATATTATTTGGGGGTCCAGCAATGGAGAAGAGTTTAGACACTAGGATAAGATAAGGAACACACCCATTATAAAGAAATCACATTAGGATTCTCTTTTAAAGCTGTTCCTTAAAACACTAGTGCTTAGGAAATCTATTTGAGGCAGAAGCAGTCAAGGGTAGACTAGGGTTAGGGTTAGGCTTAGGGTTAGGATTAGGATACGGCTTACGGTACGGGTTCAGAGAGGGCTTCAGGTACGGCGTAGGGTATGGGTTAGGGTTAGGGTTTGGGTTAGTGTTAGGGTTAGGGCTCCGTTTAGGGTACGGGTTAGGATTAGGGTACGTGTTAGGGTTAGGGTAGGGGTTAGGGTTAGGGTACGCGTTAGGGTTAGGGTAGTTATTAAACCTATCCCACTCTCTAAATACCCCTTAGCACGTAAAGGGATATTATTTGGGGGTCCAACCATCGAGAAGAGTTTAGATACTAGGATAAGATACGGAACACACCCATTATAAATAAATCACATTAGGATTCTCTTTTTAAGCTGTTCCTTAAAACACTAGTGCTTAGGAAATCTATTGGAGGCAGAAGCAGTCAAGGGTAGCCTAGGGTTAGGGTTAGGCTTAGGGTACGGCTTAGGGTACGGGTTCGGGGAGGGCTTCGGGTACGGTGTAGGGTATGGGTTAGGGTTAGTGTTAGGGTTAGTGTTAGGGTTAGGGCTCGGTTTAGGGTATTGTTTAGGATTAGGGTACGTGTTAGGGTTAGGGTAGGGGTTAGGGTTAGGGTACGCGTTAGGGTTAGGGTAGTTATTAAACCTATCCCACTCTCTAGATACCCCTTAGCACGTAAAGGAATATTATTTGGTGGTCCAGCCATGGAGAAGAGTTTAGACACTAGGATAAGATAAGGAACACACCCATTATAAGGAAATCACATTAGGATTCTCTTTTAAAGCTGTTCCTTAAAACACTAGTGCTTAGGAAATCTATTTGAGGCTGAAGCAGTCAAGGGTAGCCTAGGGTTAGGGTTAGACTTAGGGTACGGCTTAGGGTACTGCTTAGGGTACGGGTTCGGTGAGGGCTTCGGGTACAGCGTAGGGTATGGGTTAGGGTTAGGGTTAGGGTTAGTGTTAGGGTTAGGGCTCGGTTTAGTGTATTGGTTAGGATTAGGGTACGTGTTAGGGTTAGGGTAAGGGTTAGGGTTAGGTTATGCGTTAGTGTTAGGGTAGTTATTAAACCTATCCCACTCTCTAGATACCCCTTAGCACGTAAAGGAATATTAGTTGGAGGTCCAGCCATGGAGAAGAGTTTAGACACTAGGATAAGATAAGGAACACACCCATTATAAATAAATCACTTTAGGATTCTCTTTTTAAGCTGTTCCTTATAACACTAGTGCTTAGGAAATCTATTGGAGGCAGAAGCAGTCAAGGGTAGCCTAGGGTTAGGGTTAGGCTTAGGGTAAGGCTTAGGGTACGGGTTCAGAGAGGGCTTCAGGTACGGCGTAGGGTATGGGTTAGGGTTAGGGTTTGGGTTAGTGTTAGGGTTAGGGCTCCGTTTAGGGTACGGGTTATGATTAGGGTACGTGTTAGGGTAAGGGTAGGGGTTAGGGTTAGGGTTCTTATTAAACCTATCCCACTCTCTAGATACACCTTAGCACGTAAAGGAATATTATTTGGGGGTCCACCCATGAAGAAGAGTTTAGACACTAAGATAATATAAGGAACACACACATTATAAAGAAATCACATTAGGATTCTCTTTTTAAGCTGTTCCTTAAAACACTAGTGCTTAGGAAATCTATTGGAGGCAGAAGCAGTCAAGGGTAGCCTAGGGTTAGGTTTAGGCTTAGGGTTAGGCTTAGGGTACGGCTTAGGTTACGGGTTCGGGGAGGAATTCGGGTACGGCGTAGGGTATGGGTTAGGGTTAGGGTTAGGGTTAGTGTTAGGGTTAGGGCTCGGTTTAGGGTATTGTTTAGGATTAGGGTACGTGTTAGGGTTAGGGTAGGGGTTAGGGTTAGGGTACGCGTTAGGGTTATGGTAGTTATTAAACCTATCCCACTCTCTATATACCCCTTAGCACGTAAAGGAATATTATTTGGGGGTCCAGCAATGGAGAAGACTTTAGACACTAGGATAAGATAAGGAACACACCCATTATAAAGAAATCACATTAGGATTCTCTTTTTAAGCTGTTCCTTAAAACACTAGTTCTTAGGAAATCTATTGGAGGCAGAAGCAGTCAAGGGTAGCCTAGGGTTAGGGTTAGGCGATTGTGGAACACTCTGACCTGGGAACATGACTGAGGCTTGATGGTGGAACCGTGGCCTGGCAACAGGACTGAGGTTTGATTGTGGAACCCTCTGGCCTGGGAATATGACTGAGGTTTAATTGTGGAACCCTGTGGCCTGGGAACATGACTGGGATTTGATTTCTGAAACCTGTGTCCAGGGAACATGACTGAGGTTTTATTCTGGAACCCTGTGTCCTGGGAACACGACTGAGGTTTGATTCTGTAACCATGTGGCCTGGGAATATGACTGAGGTTTGATTCTGGAAACCATTGGCCTGGGAACATGACTGATGTTAGAATGTGGAACCTGTGGCCTGGGAACATGACATCGGTTTGGATTCTGGTACCCTGTTGCCTGGGAACATGAAATCGGTTTGATTCTGTAAACCTGAGGTCTGGGAATATGACTGAGGTTTGATTGTGGTACCCTATGGCCTGGCAACATGACTGAGGTTTGATTCTGGATGCCTGTGGCCTGGGAACATGACTGAGGCATGATTCTGGAAACCTGTGGCCTGGGAACATGACATCTGTTTAGATTGTGGAATACTGTGCCCCGGGAACCTGACTGAGCCTTGGTTCTGGAACCCTGTGGACTGGGAACATTACTGAGGTTTTATTCTGGAACCCTGTAGCCTGGGACCATAACTGAGGATTGATTCTAGAACCCTGTGGCCTGGGCACATGACAACGGTGGATTCTGGAACCCTGTGGACTAGGAACATGACTGAGGTTTTATTCTGGAACCTTGTAGCCTGGGAACATAACTGAGGATTGATTCTGGAACCCTGTGGCCTGGGAACATGACATGGGTGGATTCTGGAACCCTGAGGCCTGGGAACATGATATCTGTTTAGATTGTGGAATACTGTGCCCTGGGAACGTGACTGAGCCTTAGTTCTGGAACCCTGTGGACTGGGAACATGACTGACGTTTTATTCTGGAACCCTGTAGCCTGGGAACATAACTGAGGATTGATTCTGGAACGCTGTGGCCTGGGAACATGACTGGGATTTGATTTCTGAAACCTGTGTCCAGGGAAAATGACTCAGGTTTTATTCTGGAACCCTGTGTCCTGGGAACACGACTGAGGGTTGATTCTGGAACCATGTGGCCTGGGAATATAACTTAGGTTTGATTCTGGAAACCATTGGCCTTGGAACATGACTGATGTTAGAGTGTGGAATCCTGTGCCCTGGGAACATGACATCGGTTTGGATTCTGGTACCCTGTTGCCTGGAAACATGAAATCGGTTTGATTCTGGAAACCTTAGGCCTGGGAATATGACTGAGGTTTGATGGTGGTACCCTATGGCCTGGCAACATGACTGAGGTTTGATTCTGGATCCCTGTGGCCTAGGAACATGACATCTGTTTAGATTGTGGAATACTGTGCCCCGGGAACCTGACTGAGCCTTGGTTCTGGACCCCTGTGGACTGGGAACATGACTGAGGTTTTATTCTGGAACCCTGTGTCCTGTTAACATGACATGGGTGGATTCTGGAACCCTGAGGCCTGGGAACATGAAATCTGTTTAGACTGTGGAATACTGTGACCCGGGAACCTGACTGAGCCTTGGTTCTGGAACCCTATGTACTGGGAATATGACTGAGGTTTTATTCTGGAAACCTGTAGCCTGGGAACATAACTGAGGATTGATTCTGGAACCCTGTGGCCTGGGAACATAACATGGGTGGATTCTGGAACCCTGAGGCCTGGGAACAAGACATCTGTTTAGATTGTGGAATACTGTGACCCGGGAACCTGACTGAGCCTTGGTTCTGGAACCCTATGTACTGGGAATATGACTGAGGTTTTATTCTGGAAACCTGTAGCCTGGGAACATAACTGAGGATTGATTCTGGAACCCTGTGGCCTGGGAACATGACATGGGTGGATTCTGGAACCCTGAGGCCTGGGAACATGACATCTGTTTAGATTGTGGAATAATGTGCCCCGGGTACCTGACTGAGCCTTGATTCTGGAACCCTGTGGACTGGGAACATGACTGAGGTTTTATGCCGGAAACCTGTAGCCTGCGAACATAACTGAGGATTGATTCTGGAACCCTGTGGCCTGGCCGCATGACATCGGTGGATTCTGGAACTCTGTGGCCTGGGAACCTGCGAACGGTTTGACTCTGGTACCCTGTGGCCTGGGAACATGTCTGAGGTTTGATGGTGGAAACCTGTGGCCTGGCAACATGACTGAGGATTGATTCTGGAAGACTGTGGCCAGGGAACATGATATCTGGTTGATTCTGGAAACCTGTGTCCTGGGAACAAGACTGAAGTTTGATTCTGGAACCCTGTGGCCTGGGAACATGACTGAGGTTTGTTTCTGGAAGCCTGCTCCCTGGGAACATGACTGCGGTTTGATTCTGGACACCTGTGTCCTGGGAACAAGACTGAGGTTTGATTCTGCAACCCTGTGGCTTGGGAACATGACTGAGGTTTGTTTCTGGAAGCCTGTTCTCTGGGAACATGACTGAGGTTTGATTCTGGACACCTGTGTCCTGGGAACATGACTGAGGTTTGATTGTTGAAACCTGTGGCCTTCGAACATGACTCAGGTTGATTCTGGAACCATGTGTCCTGGGAATATGACTGAGGTTTGATTCTGGAAACCTTTGGCCTGGGAAAATGACTGAGGTTTCATTGTGGAAACATGTGGCCTGGGATCATGACTGAGGTTTGATGATGGAACACTCTGGCCTGGCAAAATGACTGAGGCTTGATTCTGGAGCCCTGTTTACTGGGAACATGACTGAGGTTTGATGGCAGAAACCTGTGGACTGGCAACATGACTGAGGTTTGATTTGGAACCCTGTGCACGGGGACCATGACTGAGGCCTGATACTGGAACCCCGTGGCATGGGAACATGACATTGGTTTGATTCTGGAGCCCTGTTTACTGGGAACATGACTGAGGTTTCATGGTTGAATCCTGTGGCCTGGCAACATGATTGAGGTTTGATAGTGGAACCCTCAGGCTTGGGAACATGAGTGAGGCTTGATGGTGGAACAGTGTGGCCTGGCAATATGCCTGAGGTTTGATGGTGGAACCCTGTGGCTTGGCAAGATGACTTAGGTTAGATTGTGGAACACTCTGACCTGGGAACATGACTGAGGCTTGATGGTGGAACCGTGGCCTGGCAACAGGACTGAGGTTTGATTGTGGAACCCTCTGGCCTGGGAATATGACTGAGGTTTAATTGTGGAACCCTGTGGCCTGGGAACATGACTGGGATTTGATTTCTGAAACCTGTGTCCAGGGAACATGACTGAGGTTTTATTCTGGAACCCTGTGTCCTGGGAACACGACTGAGGTTTGATTCTGTAACCATGTGGCCTGGGAATATGACTGAGGTTTGATTCTGGAAACCATTGGCCTGGGAACATGACTGATGTTAGAATGTGGAATCCTGTGGCCTGGGAACATGACATCGGTTTGGATTCTGGTACCCTGTTGCCTGGGAACATGAAATCGGTTTGATTCTGTAAACCTGAGGTCTGGGAATATGACTGAGGTTTGATTGTGGTACCCTATGGCCTGGCAACATGACTGAGGTTTGATTCTGGATGCCTGTGGCCTGGGAACATGACTGAGGCATGATTCTGGAAACCTGTGGCCTGGGAACATGACATCTGTTTAGATTGTGGAATACTGTGCCCCGGGAACCTGACTGAGCCTTGGTTCTGGAACCCTGTGGACTGGGAACATGACTGAGGTTTTATTCTGGAACCCTGTAGCCTGGGACCATAACTGAGGATTGATTCTGGAACCCTGTGGCCTGGGCACATGACAACAGTGGATTCTGGAACCCTGTGGACTAGGAACATGACTGAGGTTTTATTCTGGAACCTTGTAGCCTGGGAACATACCTGAGGATTGATTCCGGAACCCTGTGGCCTGGTAACATGACATGGGTGGATTCTGGAACCCTGAGGCCTGGGAACATGACATCTGTTTAGATTGTGGAATACTGTGCCCTGGGAACGTGACTGAGCCTTGGTTCTGGAACCCTGTGGACTGGGAACATGACTGACGTTTTATTCTGGAACCCTGTAGCCTGGGAACATAACTGAGGATTGATTCTGGAACCCTGTGGCCTGGGAACATGACTGGGATTTGATTTCTGAAACCTGTGTCCAGGGAAAATGACTGAGGTTTTATTCTGGAACCCTGTGTCCTGGGAGCACGACTGAGGTTTGATTCTGGAACCATGTGGCCTGGGAATTTGACTTAGGTTTGATTCTGGAAACCATTGGCCTGGGAACATGACTGATGTTAGAGTGTGGAATCCTGTGCCCTGGGAACATGACCTCGGTTTGGATTCTGGTACCCTGTTGCCTGGAAACATGAAATCGGTTTGATTCTGGAAACCTTAGGCCTGGGAATATGACTGAGGTTTGATGGTGGTACCCTATGGCCTGGCAACATGACTGAGGTTTGATTCTGGATCCCTGTGGCCTGGGAACATGACATCTGTTTAGATTGTGGAATACTGTGCCCCGGGAACCTGACTGAGCCTTGGTTCTGGACCCCTGTGGACTGGGAACATGACTGAGGTTTTATTCTGGAACCCTGTGTCCTGTTAACATGACATGGGTAGATTCTGGAACCCTGAGGCCTGGGAACATGAAATCTGTTTAGATTGTGGAATCCTGTGCCCTGGGAACCTGACTGAGCCTTGGTTCTGGAACCCTGTGGACTGGGAATATGACTGAGGTTTTATTCTGGAACCCTGTAGCCTGGGACCATAACTGAGGATTGATTCTGGAACCCTGTGGCCTGGGCACATTACAACGGTGGATTCTGGAACCCTGTGGACTAGGAACATGACTGAGGTTTTATTCTGGAACCTTGTAGCCTGGGAACATAACTGAGGATTGATTCTGGAACCCTGTGGCCTGGGAACATGACATGGGTGGATTCTGGAACCCTGAGGCCTGGGAACATGACATCTGTTTAGATTGTGGAATACTGTGCCCTGGGAACGTGACTGAGCCTTGGTTCTGGAACCCTGTGGACTGGGAACATGACTGACGTTTTATTCTGGAACCCTGTAGCCTGGGAACATAACTGAGGATTGATTCTGGAACCCTGTGGCCTGGGAACATGACTGGGATTTGATTTCTGAAACCTGTGTCCAGGGAAAATGACTGAGGTTTTATTCTGGAACCCTGTGTCCTGGGAACACGACAGAGGTTTGATTCTGTAACCATGTGGCCTGGGAATATGACTTAGGTTTGATTCTGGAAACCATTGGCCTTGGAACATGACTGATGTTAGAGTGTGGAATCCTGTGCCCTGGGAACATGACATCGGTTTAGATTCTGGTACCCTGTTGCCTGGAAACATGAAATCGGTTTGATTCTGGAAACCTTAGTCCTGGGAATATAACTGAGGTTTGATGGTGGTACCCTATGGCCTGGCAACATGACTGAGGTTTGATTCTGGATCCCTGTGGCCTGGGAACATGACATCTGTTTAGATTGTGGAATACTGTGCCCCGGGAACCTGACTGAGCCTTGGTTCTGGAACCCTATGTACTGGGAATATGACTGAGGTTTTATTCTGGAACCCTGTAGCCTGGGAACATAACTGAGGATTGATTCTGGAACCCTGTGGCCTGGGAACATGACATGGGTGGATTCTGGAACCCTGAGGCCTGGGAACATGACATCTGTTTAGATTGTGGAATACTGTGCCCCGGGTACCTGACTGAGCCTTGATTCTGGAACCCTGTGGACAGGGAACATGACTGAGGTTTTATTCCGGAACCCTGTAGCCTGCGAACATAACTGAGGATTGATTCTGGAACCCTGTGGCCTGGCCGCATGACATCGGTGGATTCTGGAACTCTGTGGCCTGGGAACCTGCGAACGGTTTGACTCTGGTACCCTGTGGACTGGGAACATGTCTGAGGTTTGATGGTGGAAACCTGTGGCCTGGCAACATGACTGAGGATTGATTCTGGAAGACTGTGGCCAGGGAACATGATATCTGGTTGATTCTGGAAACCTGTGTCCTGGGAACAAGACTGAAGTTTGATTCTGGAACCCTGTGGCCTGGGAACATGACTGAGGTTTGTTTCTGGAAGCCTGTTCCCTGGGAACATGACTGCGGTTTGATTCTGGACACCTGTGTCCTGGGAACAAGACTGAGGTTTGATTCTGCAACCCTGTGGCTTGGGAACATGACTGAGGTTTGTTTCTGGAAGCCTGTTCTCTGGGAACATGACTGAGGTTTGATTCTGGACACCTGTGTCCTGGGAACATGACTGAGGTTTGATTGTTGAAACCTGTGGCCTTCGAACATGACTCAGGTTGATTCTGGAACCATGTGTCCTGGGAATATGACTGAGGTTTGATTCTGGAAAACTTTGGCCTGGGAAAATGACTGAGGTTTCATTGTGGAAACATGTGGCCTGGGATCATGACTGAGGTTTGATGGTGGAACACTCTGGCCTGGCAAAATGACTGAGGCTTGATTCTGGAGCCCTGTTTACTGGGAACATGACTGAGGTTTGATGGCAGAAACCTGTGGACTGGCAACATGACTGAGGTTTGATTTGGAATCCTGTGCACGGGGACCATGACTGAGGCCTGATACTGGAACCCCGTGGCATGGGAACATGACATTGGTTTGATTCTGGAGCCCTGTTTACTGGGAACATGACTGAGGTTTCATGGTTGAATCCTGTGGCCTGGCCACATGATTGAGGTTTGATAGTAGAACCCTCAGGCTTGGGAACATGAGTGAGGCTTGATGGTGGAACACTGTGGCCTGGCAATATGCCTGAGGTTTGATGGTGGAACCCTGTGGCTTGGCAAGATGACTTAGGTTAGATTGTGGAACACTCTGACCTGGGAACATGACTGAGGCTTGATGGTGGAACCGTGGCCTGGCAACAGGACTGAGGTTTGATTGTGGAACCCTCTGGCCTGGGAACATGACTGGGATTTGATTTCTGAAACCTGTGTCCAGGGAACATGACTGAGGTTTTATTCTGGAACCCTGTGTCCTGGGAACACGACTGAGGTTTGATTCTGTAACCATGTGGCCTGGGAATATGACTGAGGTTTGATTCTGGAAACCATTGGCCTGGGAACATGACTGTTGTTAGAATGTGGAATCCTGTGGCCTGGGAACATGACATCGGTTTGGATTCTGGTACCCTGTTGCCTGGGAACATGAAATCGGTTTGATTCTGTAAACCTGAGGTCTGGGAATATGACTGAGGTTTGATTGTGGTACCCTATGGCCTGGCAACATGACTGAGGTTTGATTCTGGATGCCTGTGGCCTGGGAACATGACTGAGGCATGATTCTGGAAACCTGTGGCCTGGGAACATGACATCTGTTTAGATTGTGGAATACTGTGCCCCGGGAACCTGACTGAGCCTTGGTTCTGGAACCCTGTGGACTGGGAACATGACTGAGGTTTTATTCTGGAACCCTGTAGCCTGGGACCATAACTGAGGATTGATTCTGGAACCCTGTGGCCTGGGCACATGACAACGGTGGATTCTGGAACCCTGTGGACTAGGAACATGACTGAGGTTTTATTCTGGAACCTTGTAGCCTGGGAACATAACTGAGGATTGATTCTGGAACCCTGTGGCCTGGGAACATGACATGGGTGGATTCTGGAACCCTGAGGCCTGGGAACATGACATCTGTTTAGATTGTGGAATACTGTGCCCTGGGAACGTGACTGAGCCTTGGTTCTGGAACCCTGTGGACTGGGAACATGACTGACGTTTTATTCTGGAACACTGTAGCCTGGGAACATAACTGAGGATTGATTCTGGAACCATGTGGCCTGGGAATATGACTTAGGTTTGATTCTGGAAACCATTGGCCTTGGAACATGACTGATGTTAGAGTGTGGAATCCTGTGCCCTGGGAACATGACCTCGGTTTGGATTCTGGTACCCTGTTGCCTGGAAACATGAAATCGGTTTGATTCTGGAAACCTTAGGCCTGGGAATATGACTGAGGTTTGATGGTGGTACCCTATGGCCTGGCAACATGACTGAGGTTTGATTCTGGATCCCTGTGGCCTGGGAACATGACATCTGTTTAGATTGTGGAATACTGTGCCCCGGGAACCTGACTGAGCCTTGGTTCTGGACCCCTGTGGACTGGGAACATGACTGAGGTTTTATTCTGGAACCCTGTGTCCTGTTAACATGACATGGGTGGATTCTGGAACCCTGAGGCCTGGGAACATGAAATCTGTTTAGATTGTGGAATACTGTGGCCTGGGAACTTGACTGAGCCTTGGTTCTGGAAACCTGTGGACTGGGAATATGACTGAGGTTTTATTCTGGAGCCGTGTAGCCTGGGAACATAACTGAGGATTCACTTTGGAACCCTGTGGCCCAGGAACATGACATGGGTGGATTCTGGAACCCTGAGGCCTTGGAACATGACATCTGTTTAGATTGTGGAATACTGTGGCCCGGGAACCTGACTGAGCCTTGGTTCTGGAACCCTGTGGACTGGGATAATGACTGAGGTTTTATTCTGGAACCCTGTAGCCTGGGAACATAACTGAGGATTGATTCTGGAAGCCTGTGGCCTGGGAACATGACATCGGTGGATTCTGGAACACTGTGGCCTGGGAACCTGTGAACGGTTTGACTCTGGAACCCTGTGGCCTGGGAACACGAAATCGGTTTGATTCCGGAAATCTGAGGCCTTGCAACATGACTGAGGTTTGATTCTGGATCTCTGTGGCCTGGGAAAATGACTGAGGCGTGATTTTGAAGACCTGTGGCCTGGAAACATGACATCTGTTTAGATTGTGGAATACTTTGGCCCGGGAACCTGACTGAGCCTTGGTTCTGGAACACTGTGCACTAGGAACATGACTGAGGTTTTATTCTGGAACCCTGTAGCCTGGGAACATAACTGAGGATTGATTCTGGAACCCTGTGGCCTGGGAACATAACATGGGTGGATTCTGGAACCCTGAGGCCTGGGAACAAGACATCTGTTTAGCTTGTGGAATACTGTGACCCGGGAACCTGACTGAGCCTTGGTTCTGGAACCCTATGTACTGGGAATATGACTGAGGTTTTATTCTGGAACCCTGTAGCCTGGGAACATAACTGAGGATTGATTCTGGAACCCTGTGGCCTGGGAACATGACATGGGTGGATTCTGGAACCCTGAGGCCTGGGAACATGACATCCGTTTAGATTGTGGAATACTGTGCCCCGGGTACCTGACTGAGCCTTGATTCTGGAACCCTGTGGACTGGGAACATGACTGAGGTTATATTCCGGAACCCTGTAGCCTGCGAACATAACTGAGGATTGATTCTGGAACCCTGTGGCCTGGGCGCATGACATCGGTGGATTCTGGAACTCTGTGGCCTGGGAACCTGCGAACGGTTTGACTCTGGTACCCTGTGGCCTGGGAACATGTCTGAGGTTTGATGGTGGAAACCTGTGGCCTGGCAACATGACTGAGGATTGATTCTGGAAGACTGTGGCCAGGGAACATGATATCTGGTTGATTCTGGAAACCTGTGTCCTGGGAACAAGACTGAAGTTTGATTCTGGAACCCTGTGGCCTGGGAACATGACTGAGGTTTGTTTCTGGAAGCCTGTTCCCTGGGAACATGACTGCGGTTTGATTCTGGACACCTGTGTCCTGGGAACAAGACTGAGGTTTGATTCTGCAACCCTGTGGCTTGGGAACATGACTGAGGTTTGTTTCTGGAAGCCTGTTCTCTGGGAACATGACTGAGGTTTGATTCTGGACACCTGTGTCCTGGGAACATGACTGAGGTTTGATTGTTGAAACCTGTGGCCTTCGAACATGACTCAGGTTGATTCTGGAACCATGTGTCCTGGGAATATGACTGAGGTTTGATTCTGGAAACCTTTGGCCTGGGAAAATGACTGAGGTTTCATTGTGGAAACATGTGGCCTGGGATCATGACTGAGGTTTGATGGTGGAACACTCTGGCCTGGCAAAATGACTGAGGCTTGATTCTGGAGCCCTGTTTACTGGGAACATGACTGAGGTTTGATGGCAGAAACCTGTGGACTGGCAACATGACTGAGGTTTGATTTGGAACCCTGTGCACGGGGACCATGACTGAGGCCTGATACTGGAACCCCGTGGCATGGGAACATGACATTGGTTTGATTCTGGAGCCCTGTTTACTGGGAACATGACTGAGGTTTCATGGTTGAATCCTGTAGCCTGGCAACATGATTGAGGTTTGATAGTGGAACCCTCAGGCTTGGGAACATGAGTGAGGCTTGATGGTGGAACACTGTGGCCTGGCAATATGCCTGAAGTTTGATGGTGGAACCCTGTGGCTTGGCAAGATGACTTAGGTTAGATTGTGGAACACTCTGACCTGGGAACATGACTGAGGCTTGATGGTGGAACCGTGGCCTGGCAACAGGACTGAGGTTTGATTGTGGAACCCTCTGGCCTGGGAATATGACTGAGGTTTAATTGTGGAACCCTGTGGCCTGGGAACATGACTGGGATTTGATTTCTGAAACCTGTGTCCAGGGAACATGACTGAGGTTTTATTCTGGAACCCTGTGTCCTGGGAACACGACTGAGGTTTGATTCTGTAACCATGTGGCCTGGGAATATGACTGAGGTTTGATTCTGGAAACCATTGGCCTGGGAACATGACTGATGTTAGAATGTGGAATCCTGTGGCCTGGGAACATGACATCGGTTTGGATTCTGGTACCCTGTTGCCTGGGAACATGAAATCGGTTTGATTCTGTAAACCTGAGGTCTGGGAATATGACTGAGGTTTGATTGTGGTACCCTATGGCCTGGCAACATGACTGAGGTTTGATTCTGGATGCCTGTGGCCTGGGAACATGACTGAGGCATGATTCTGGAAACCTGTGGCCTGGGAACATGACATCTGTTTAGATTGTGGAATACTGTGCCCCGGGAACCTGACTGAGCCTTGGTTCTGGAACCCTGTGGACTGGGAACATGACTGAGGTTTTATTCTGGAACCCTGTAGCCTGGGACCATAACTGAGGATTGATTCTGGAACCCTGTGGCCTGGGCACATGACAACGATGGATTCTGGAACCCTGTGGACTAGGAACATGACTGAGGTTTTATTCTGGAACCTTGTAGCCTGGGAACATAACTGAGGATTGATTCTGGAACCCTGTGGCCTGGGAACATGACATGGGTGGATTCTGGAACCCTGAGGCCTGGGAACATGACATCTGTTTAGATTGTGGAATACTGTGCCCTGGGAACGTGACTGAGCCTTGGTTCTGGAACCCTGTGGACTGGGAACATGACTGACGTTTTATTCTGGAACCCTGTAGCCTGGGAACATAACTGAGGATTGATTCTGGAACCCTGTGGCCTGGGAACATGACTGGGATTTGATTTCTGAAACCTGTGTCCAGGGAAAATGACTGAGGTTTTATTCTGGAACCCTGTGTCCTGGGAACACGACTGAGGTTTGATTCTGGAACCATGTGGCCTGGGAACATGACATCTGTTTAGATTGTGGAATACTCTGCCCCGGGAACCTGACTGAGCCTTGGTTCTGGAAACCTGTGGACTGGGAATATGACTGAGGTTTTATTCTGGATCCGTGTGTCCTGTTAACATGACATGGGTGGATTCTGGAACCCTGAGGCCTGGGAACATGACATCTGTTTAGATTGTGGAATACTGTGGCCTGGGAACTTGACTGAGCCTTGGTTCTGGAAACCTGTGGACTGGGAATATGACTGAGGTTTTATTCTGGAGCCGTGTAGCCTGGGAACATAACTGAGGATTCACTTTGGAACCCTGTGGCCCAGGAACATGACATGGGTGGATTCTGGAACCCTGAGGCCTTGGAACATGACATCTGTTTAGATTGTGGAATACTGTGGCCCGGGAACCTGACTGAGCCTTGGTTCTGGAACCCTGTGGACTGGGATAATGACTGAGGTTTTATTCTGGAACCCTGTAGCCTGGGAACATAACTGAGGATTGATTCTGGAAGCCTGTGGCCTGGGAACATGACATCGGTGGATTCTGGAACACTGTGGCCTGGGAACCTGCGAACGGTTTGACTCTGGAACCCTGTGGCCTGGGAACACGAAATCGGTTTGATTCCGGAAATCTGAGGCCTTGCAACATGACTGAGGTTTGATTCTGGATCTCTGTGGCCTGGGAAAATGACTGAGGCGTGATTCTGAAGACCTGTGGCCTGGAAACATGACATCTGTTTAGATTGTGGAATACTTTGGCCCGGGAACCTGACTGAGCCTTGGTTCTGGAACACTGTGCACTAGGAACATGACTGAGGTTTTATTCTGGAACCCTGTAGCCTGGGAACATAACTGAGGATTGATTCTGGAACCCTGTGGCCTGGGAACATAACATGGGTGGATTCTGGAACCCTGAGGCCTGGGAACAAGACATCTGTTTAGCTTGTGGAATACTGTGACCCGGGAACCTGACTGAGCCTTGGTTCTGGAACCCTATGTACTGGGAATATGACTGAGGTTTTATTCTGGAACCCTGTAGCCTGGGAACATAACTGAAGATTGATTCTGGAACCCTGTGGCCTGGGCGCATGACATCGGTGGATTCTGGAACTCTGTGGCCTGGGAACCTGCGAACGGTTTGACTCTGGTACCCTGTGGCCTGGGAACATGTCTGAGGTTTGATGGTGGAAACCTGTGGCCTGGCAACATGACTGAGGATTGATTCTGGAAGACTGTGGCCAGGGAACATGATATCTGGTTGATTCTGGAAACCTGTGTCCTGGGAACAAGACTGAAGTTTGACTCTGAAACCCTGTGGCCTGGGAACATGACTGAGGTTTGTTTCTGGAAGCCTGTTCCCTGGGAACATGACTGCGGTTTGATTCTGGACACCTGTATCCTGGGAACAAGACTGAGGTTTGATTCTGCAACCCTGTGGCTTGGGAACATGACTGAGGTTTGTTTCTGGAAGCCTGTTCTCTGGGAACATGACTGAGGTTTGATTCTGGACACCTGTGTCCTGGGAACATGACTGAGGTTTGATTGTTGAAACCTGTGGCCTTCGAACATGACTCAGGTTGATTCTGGAACCATGTGTCCTGGGAATATGACTGAGGTTTGATTCTGGAAACCTTTGGCCTGGGAAAATGACTGAGGTTTCATTGTGGAAACATGTGGCCTGGGATCATGACTGAGGTTTGATGGTGGAACACTCTGGCCTGGCAAAATGACTGAGGCTTGATTCTGGAGCCCTGTTTACTGGGAACATGACTGAGGTTTGATGGCAGAAACCTGTGGACTGGCAACATGACTGAGGTTTGATTTGGAACCCTGTGCACGGGGACCATGACTGAGGCCTGATACTGGAACCCCGTGGCATGGGAACATGACATTGGTTTGATTCTGGAGCCCTGTTTACTGGGAACATGACTGAGGTTTCATGGTTGAATCCTGTGGCCTGGCCACATGATTGAGGTTTGATAGTGGAACCCTCAGGCTTGGGAACATGAGTGAGGCTTGATGGTGGAACACTGTGGCCTGGCAATATGCCTGAGGTTTGATGGTGGAACCCTGTGGCTTGGCAAGATGACTTAGGTTAGATTGTGGAACACTCTGACCTGGGAACATGACTGAGGCTTGATGGTGGAACCGTGGCCTGGCAACAGGACTGAGGTTTGATTGTGGAACCCTCTGGCCTGGGAATATGACTGAGGTTTAATTGTGGAACCCTGTGGCCTGGGAACATGACTGGGATTTGATTTCTGAAACCTGTGTCCAGGGAACATGACTGAGGTTTTATTCTGGAACCCTGTGTCCTGGGAACACGACTGAGGTTTGATTCTGTAACCATGTGGCCTGGGAATATGACTGAGGTTTGATTCTGGAAACCATTGGCCTGGGAACATGACTGATGTTAGAATGTGGAATCCTGTGGCCTGGGAACATGACATCGGTTTGGATTCTGGTACCCTGTTGCCTGGGAACATGAAATCGGTTTGATTCTGTAAACCTGAGGTCTGGGAATATGACTGAGGTTTGATTGTGGTACCCTATGGCCTGGCAACATGACTGAGGTTTGATTCTGGATGCCTGTGGCCT
Organism: Balaenoptera physalus; assembly: GCF_965194825.1. Classification (NCBI taxonomy): domain Eukaryota; kingdom Metazoa; phylum Chordata; class Mammalia; order Artiodactyla; family Balaenopteridae; genus Balaenoptera; species Balaenoptera physalus. Next base: position 2,142,126 of record NW_028126467.1, read on the forward strand.
GGGAACATGACTGAGGCATGATTCTGGAAACCTGTGGCCTGGGAACATGACATCTGTTTAGATTGTGGAATACTGTGCCCCGGGAACCTGACTGAGCCTTGGTTCTGGAACCCTGTGGACTGGGAACATGACTGAGGTTTTATTCTGGAACCCTGTAGCCTGGGACCATAACTGAGGATTGATTCTGGAACCCTGTGGCCTGGGCACATGACAACGGTGGATTCTGGAACCCTGTGGACTAGGAACATGACTGAGGTTTTATTCTGGAACCTTGTAGCCTGGGAACATAACTGAGGATTGATTCTGGAACCCTGTGGCCTGGGAACATGACATGGGTGGATTCTGGAACCCTGAGGCCTGGGAACATGACATCTGTTTAGATTGTGGAATACTGTGCCCTGGGAACGTGACTGAGCCTTGGTTCTGGAACCCTGTGGACTGGGAACATGACTGACGTTTTATTCTGGAACACTGTAGCCTGGGAACATAACTGAGGATTGATTCTGGAACCATGTGGCCTGGGAATATGACTTAGGTTTGATTCTGGAAACCATTGGCCTTGGAACATGACTGATGTTAGAGTGTGGAATCCTGTGCCCTGGGAACATGACCTCGGTTTGGATTCTGGTACCCTGTTGCCTGGAAACATGAAATCGGTTTGATTCTGGAAACCTTAGGCCTGGGAATATGACTGAGGTTTGATGGTGGTACCCTATGGCCTGGCAACATGACTGAGGTTTGATTCTGGATCCCTGTGGCCTGGGAACATGACATCTGTTTAGATTGTGGAATACTGTGCCCCGGGAACCTGACTGAGCCTTGGTTCTGGACCCCTGTGGACTGGGAACATGACTGAGGTTTTATTCTGGAACCCTGTGTCCTGTTAACATGACATGGGTGGATTCTGGAACCCTGAGGCCTGGGAACATGAAATCTGTTTAGATTGTGGAATACTGTGGCCTGGGAACTTGACTGAGCCTTGGTTCTGGAAACCTGTGGACTGGGAATATGACTGAGGTTTTATTCTGGAGCCGTGTAGCCTGGGAACATAACTGAGGATTCACTTTGGAACCCTGTGGCCCAGGAACATGACATGGGTGGATTCTGGAACCCTGAGGCCTTGGAACATGACATCTGTTTAGATTGTGGAATACTGTGGCCCGGGAACCTGACTGAGCCTTGGTTCTGGAACCCTGTGGACTGGGATAATGACTGAGGTTTTATTCTGGAACCCTGTAGCCTGGGAACATAACTGAGGATTGATTCTGGAAGCCTGTGGCCTGGGAACATGACATCGGTGGATTCTGGAACACTGTGGCCTGGGAACCTGTGAACGGTTTGACTCTGGAACCCTGTGGCCTGGGAACACGAAATCGGTTTGATTCCGGAAATCTGAGGCCTTGCAACATGACTGAGGTTTGATTCTGGATCTCTGTGGCCTGGGAAAATGACTGAGGCGTGATTTTGAAGACCTGTGGCCTGGAAACATGACATCTGTTTAGATTGTGGAATACTTTGGCCCGGGAACCTGACTGAGCCTTGGTTCTGGAACACTGTGCACTAGGAACATGACTGAGGTTTTATTCTGGAACCCTGTAGCCTGGGAACATAACTGAGGATTGATTCTGGAACCCTGTGGCCTGGGAACATAACATGGGTGGATTCTGGAACCCTGAGGCCTGGGAACAAGACATCTGTTTAGCTTGTGGAATACTGTGACCCGGGAACCTGACTGAGCCTTGGTTCTGGAACCCTATGTACTGGGAATATGACTGAGGTTTTATTCTGGAACCCTGTAGCCTGGGAACATAACTGAGGATTGATTCTGGAACCCTGTGGCCTGGGAACATGACATGGGTGGATTCTGGAACCCTGAGGCCTGGGAACATGACATCCGTTTAGATTGTGGAATACTGTGCCCCGGGTACCTGACTGAGCCTTGATTCTGGAACCCTGTGGACTGGGAAAATGACTGAGGTTATATTCCGGAACCCTGTAGCCTGCGAACATAACTGAGGATTGATTCTGGAACCCTGTGGCCTGGGCGCATGACATCGGTGGATTCTGGAACTCTGTGGCCTGGGAACCTGCGAACGGTTTGACTCTGGTACCCTGTGGCCTGGGAACATGTCTGAGGTTTGATGGTGGAAACCTGTGGCCTGGCAACATGACTGAGGATTGATTCTGGAAGACTGTGGCCAGGGAACATGATATCTGGTTGATTCTGGAAACCTGTGTCCTGGGAACAAGACTGAAGTTTGATTCTGGAACCCTGTGGCCTGGGAACATGACTGAGGTTTGTTTCTGGAAGCCTGTTCCCTGGGAACATGACTGCGGTTTGATTCTGGACACCTGTGTCCTGGGAACAAGACTGAGGTTTGATTCTGCAACCCTGTGGCTTGGGAACATGACTGAGGTTTGTTTCTGGAAGCCTGTTCTCTGGGAACATGACTGAGGTTTGATTCTGGACACCTGTGTCCTGGGAACATGACTGAGGTTTGATTGTTGAAACCTGTGGCCTTCGAACATGACTCAGGTTGATTCTGGAACCATGTGTCCTGGGAATATGACTGAGGTTTGATTCTGGAAACCTTTGGCCTGGGAAAATGACTGAGGTTTCATTGTGGAAACATGTGGCCTGGGATCATGACTGAGGTTTGATGGTGGAACACTCTGGCCTGGCAAAATGACTGAGGCTTGATTCTGGAGCCCTGTTTACTGGGAACATGACTGAGGTTTGATGGCAGAAACCTGTGGACTGGCAACATGACTGAGGTTTGATTTGGAACCCTGTGCACGGGGACCATGACTGAGGCCTGATACTGGAACCCCGTGGCATGGGAACATGACATTGGTTTGATTCTGGAGCCCTGTTTACTGGGAACATGACTGAGGTTTCATGGTTGAATCCTGTGGCCTGGCAACATGATTGAGGTTTGATAGTGGAACCCTCAGGCTTGGGAACATGAGTGAGGCTTGATGGTGGAACACTGTGGCCTGGCAATATGCCTGAAGTTTGATGGTGGAACCCTGTGGCTTGGCAAGATGACTTAGGTTAGATTGTGGAACACTCTGACCTGGGAACATGACTGAGGCTTGATGGTGGAACCGTGGCCTGGCAACAGGACTGAGGTTTGATTGTGGAACCCTCTGGCCTGGGAATATGACTGAGGTTTAATTGTGGAACCCTGTGGCCTGGGAACATGACTGGGATTTGATTTCTGAAACCTGTGTCCAGGGAACATGACTGAGGTTTTATTCTGGAACCCTGTGTCCTGGGAACACGACTGAGGTTTGATTCTGTAACCATGTGGCCTGGGAATATGACTGAGGTTTGATTCTGGAAACCATTGGCCTGGGAACATGACTGATGTTAGAATGTGGAATCCTGTGGCCTGGGAACATGACATCGGTTTGGATTCTGGTACCCTGTTGCCTGGGAACATGAAATCGGTTTGATTCTGTAAACCTGAGGTCTGGGAATATGACTGAGGTTTGATTGTGGTACCCTATGGCCTGGCAACATGACTGAGGTTTGATTCTGGATGCCTGTGGCCTGGGAACATGACTGAGGCATGATTCTGGAAACCTGTGGCCTGGGAACATGACATCTGTTTAGATTGTGGAATACTGTGCCCCGGGAACCTGACTGAGCCTTGGTTCTGGAACCCTGTGGACTGGGAACATGACTGAGGTTTTATTCTGGAACCCTGTAGCCTGGGACCATAACTGAGGATTGATTCTGGAAGCCTGTGGCCTGGGCACATGACAACGGTGGATTCTGGAACCCTGTGGACTAGGAACATGACTGAGGTTTTATTCTGGAACCTTGTAGCCTGGGAACATAACTGAGGATTGATTCTGGAACCCTGTGGCCTGGGAACATGACATGGGTGGATTCTGGAACCCTGAGGCCTGGGAACATGACATCTGTTTAGATTGTGGAATACTGTGCCCTGGGAACGTGACTGAGCCTTGGTTCTGGAACCCTGTGGACTGGGAACATGACTGACGTTTTATTCTGGAACCCTGTAGCCTGGGAACATAACTGAGGATTGATTCTGGAACCCTGTGGCCTGGGAACATGACTGGGATTTGATTTCTGAAACCTGTGTCCAGGGAAAATGACTGAGGTTTTATTCTGGAACCCTGTGTCCTGGGAACACGACTGAGGTTTGATTCTGGAACCATGTGGCCTGGGAACATGACATCTGTTTAGATTGTGGAATACTCTGCCCCGGGAACCTGACTGAGCCTTGGTTCTGGAAACCTGTGGACTGGGAATATGACTGAGGTTTTATTCTGGATCCGTGTGTCCTGTTAACATGACATGGGTGGATTCTGGAACCCTGAGGCCTGGGAACATGACATCTGTTTAGATTGTGGAATACTGTGGCCTGGGAACTTGACTGAGCCTTGGTTCTGGAAACCTGTGGACTGGGAATATGACTGAGGTTTTATTCTGGAGCCGTGTAGCCTGGGAACATAACTGAGGATTCACTTTGGAACCCTGTGGCCCAGGAACATGACATGGGTGGATTCTGGAACCCTGAGGCCTTGGAACATGACATCTGTTTAGATTGTGGAATACTGTGGCCCGGGAACCTGACTGAGCCTTGGTTCTGGAACCCTGTGGACTGGGATAATGACTGAGGTTTTATTCTGGAACCCTGTAGCCTGGGAACATAACTGAGGATTGATTCTGGAAGCCTGTGGCCTGGGAACATGACATCGGTGGATTCTGGAACACTGTGGCCTGGGAACCTGCGAACGGTTTGACTCTGGAACCCTGTGGCCTGGGAACACGAAATCGGTTTGATTCCGGAAATCTGAGGCCTTGCAACATGACTGAGGTTTGATTCTGGATCTCTGTGGCCTGGGAAAATGACTAGAGGCGTGATTCTGAAGACCTGTGGCCTGGAAACATGACATCTGTTTAGATTGTGGAATACTTTGGCCTGGGAACCTGACTGAGCCTTGGTTCTGGAACACTGTGCACTAGGAACATGACTGAGGTTTTATTCTGGAACCCTGTAGCCTGGGAACATAACTGAGGATTGATTCTGGAACCCTGTGGCCTGGGAACATAACATGGGTGGATTCTGGAACCCTGAGGCCTGGGAACAAGACATCTGTTTAGCTTGTGGAATACTGTGACCCGGGAACCTGACTGAGCCTTGGTTCTGGAACCCTATGTACTGGGAATATGACTGAGGTTTTATTCTGGAACCCTGTAGCCTGGGAACATAACTGAGGATTGATTCTGGAACCCTGTGGCCTGGGCGCATGACATCGGTGGATTCTGGAACTCTGTGGCCTGGGAACCTGCGAACGGTTTGACTCTGGTACCCTGTGGCCTGGGAACATGTCTGAGGTTTGATGGTGGAAACCTGTGGCCTGGCAACATGACTGAGGATTGATTCTGGAAGACTGTGGCCAGGGAACATGATATCTGGTTGATTCTGGAAACCTGTGTCCTGGGAACAAGACTGAAGTTTGACTCTGAAACCCTGTGGCCTGGGAACATGACTGAGGTTTGTTTCTGGAAGCCTGTTCCCTGGGAACATGACTGCGGTTTGATTCTGGACACCTGTATCCTGGGAACAAGACTGAGGTTTGATTCTGCAACCCTGTGGCTTGGGAACATGACTGAGGTTTGTTTCTGGAAGCCTGTTCTCTGGGAACATGACTGAGGTTTGATTCTGGACACCTGTGTCCTGGGAACATGACTGAGGTTTGATTGTTGAAACCTGTGGCCTTCGAACATGACTCAGGTTGATTCTGGAACCATGTGTCCTGGGAATATGACTGAGGTTTGATTCTGGAAACCTTTGGCCTGGGAAAATGACTGAGGTTTCATTGTGGAAACATGTGGCCTGGGATCATGACTGAGGTTTGATGGTGGAACACTCTGGCCTGGCAAAATGACTGAGGCTTGATTCTGGAGCCCTGTTTACTGGGAACATGACTGAGGTTTGATGGCAGAAACCTGTGGACTGGCAACATGACTGAGGTTTGATTTGGAACCCTGTGCACGGGGACCATGACTGAGGCCTGATACTGGAACCCCGTGGCATGGGAACATGACATTGGTTTGATTCTGGAGCCCTGTTTACTGGGAACATGACTGAGGTTTCATGGTTGAATCCTGTGGCCTGGCCACATGATTGAGGTTTGATAGTGGAACCCTCAGGCTTGGGAACATGAGTGAGGCTTGATGGTGGAACACTGTGGCCTGGCAATATGCCTGAGGTTTGATGGTGGAACCCTGTGGCTTGGCAAGATGACTTAGGTTAGATTGTGGAACACTCTGACCTGGGAACATGACTGAGGCTTGATGGTGGAACCGTGGCCTGGCAACAGGACTGAGGTTTGATTGTGGAACCCTCTGGCCTGGGAATATGACTGAGGTTTAATTGTGGAACCCTGTGGCCTGGGAACATGACTGGGATTTGATTTCTGAAACCTGTGTCCAGGGAACATGACTGAGGTTTTATTCTGGAACCCTGTGTCCTGGGAACACGACTGAGGTTTGATTCTGTAACCATGTGGCCTGGGAATATGACTGAGGTTTGATTCTGGAAACCATTGGCCTGGGAACATGACTGATGTTAGAATGTGGAATCCTGTGGCCTGGGAACATGACATCGGTTTGGATTCTGGTACCCTGTTGCCTGGGAACATGAAATCGGTTTGATTCTGTAAACCTGAGGTCTGGGAATATGACTGAGGTTTGATTGTGGTACCCTATGGCCTGGCAACATGACTGAGGTTTGATTCTGGATGCCTGTGGCCTGGGAACATGACTGAGGCATGATTCTGGAAACCTGTGGCCTGGGAACATGACATCTGTTTAGATTGTGGAATACTGTGCCCCGGGAACCTGACTGAGCCTTGGTTCTGGAACCCTGTGGACTGGGAACATGACTGAGGTTTTATTCTGGAACCCTGTAGCCTGGGACCATAACTGAGGATTGATTCTGGAACCCTGTGGCCTGGGCACATGACAACGGTGGATTCTGGAACCCTGTGGACTAGGAACATGACTGAGGTTTTATTCTGGAACCTTGTAGCCTGGGAACATAACTGAGGATTGATTCTGGAACCCTGTGGCCTGGGAACATGACATGGGTGGATTCTGGAACCCTGAGGCCTGGGAACATGACATCTGTTTAGATTGTGGAATGCTGTGCCCTGGGAACGTGACTGAGCCTTGGTTCTGGAACCCTGTGGACTGGGAACATGACTGACGTTTTATTCTGGAACACTGTAGCCTGGGAACATAACTGAGGATTGATTCTGGAACCCTGTGGCCTGGGAACATGACTGGGATTTGATTTCTGAAACCTGTGTCCAGGGAAAATGACTGAGGTTTTATTCTGGAACCCTGTGTCCTGGGAACACGACTGAGGTTTGATTCTGGAACCATGTGGCCTGGGAACATGACATCTGTTTAGATTGTGGAATACTCTGCCCCGGGAACCTGACTGAGCCTTGGTTCTGGAAACCTGTGGACTGGGAATATGACTGAGGTTTTATTCTGGATCCGTGTGTCCTGTTAACATGACATGGGTGGATTCTGGAACCCTGAGGCCTGGGAAAATGACATCTGTTTAGATTGTGGAATACTGTGGCCTGGGAACTTGACTGAGCCTTGGTTCTGGAAACCTGTGGACTGGGAATATGACTGAGGTTTTATTCTGGAGCCGTGTAGCCTGGGAACATAACTGAGGATTCCCTTTGGAACCCTGTGGCCCAGGAACATGACATGGGTGGATTCTGGAAACCTGAGGCCTTGGAACATGACATCTGTTTAGATTGTGGAATACTGTGGCCCGGGAACCTGACTGAACCTTGGTTCTGGAACCCTGTGGACTGGGAACATGACTGAGGTTTTATTCTGGAACCCTGTAGCCTGGGAACATAACTGAGGATTGATTCTGGAAGCCTGTGGCCTGGGAACATGACATCGGTGGATTCTGGAACACTGTGGCCTGGGAACCTGAGAACGGTTTGACTCTGGAACCCTGTGGCCTGGGAACACGAAATCGGTTTGATTCCGGAAATCTGAGGCCTGGCAACATGACTGAGGTTTGATTCTGGATCTCTGTGGCCTGGGAAAATGACTGAGGCGTGATTCTGAAGACCTGTGGCCTGGAAACATGACATCTGTTTAGATTGTGGAATACTTTGGCCCGGGAACCTGACTGAGCCTTGGTTCTGGAACACTGTGCACTAGGAACATGACTGAGGTTTTATTCTGGAACCCTGTAGCCTGGGAACATAACTGAGGATTGATTCTGGAACCCTGTGGCCTGGGAACATAACATGGGTGGATTCTGGAACCCTGAGGCCTGGGAACAAGACATCTGTTTAGATTGTGGAATACTGTGACCCGGGAACCTGACTGAGCCTTGGTTCTGGAACCCTATGTACTGGGAATATGACTGAGGTTTTATTCTGGAACCCTGTAGCCTGGGAACATAACTGAGGATTGATTCTGGAACCCTGTGGCCTGGGAACATGACATGGGTGGATTCTGGAACCCTGAGGCCTTGGAACATGACATCTGTTTAGATTGTGGAATACTGTGCCCCGGGTACCTGACTGAGCCTTGATTCTGGAACCCTGTGGACTGGGAACATGACTGAGGTTTTATTCCGGAACCCTGTAGCCTGCGAACATAACTGAGGATTGATTCTGGAACCCTGTGGCCTGGCCGCATGACATCGGTGGATTCTGGAACTCTGTGGCCTGGGAACCTGCGAACGGTTTGACTCTGGTACCCTGTGGCCTGGGAACATGTCTGAGGTTTGATGGTGGAAACCTGTGGCCTGGCAACATGACTGAGGATTGATTCTGGAAGACTGTGGCCCGGGAACATGATATCTGGTTGATTCTGGAAACCTGTGTCCTGGGAACATGACTGAGGTTTGATTCTGGAACCCTGTGGCTTGGGAACATGACTGAGGTTTGTTTCTGTAAGCCTGTTCCCTGGGAACATGAATGCGGTTTGATTCTGGACACCTGTGTCCTGGGAAAAAGACTGAGGTTTGATTCTGCAACCCTGTGGCTTGGGAACATGACTGAGGTTTGTTTCTGGAAGCCTGTTCTCTGGGAACATGACTGAGGTTTGATTCTGGACACCTGTGTCCTGGGAACATGACTGAGGTTTGATTGTTGAAACCTGTGGCCTTCGAACATGACTCAGGTTGATTCTGGAACCATGTGTCCTGGGAATATGACTGAGGTTTCATTCTGGAATCCTTTGGCCTGGGAAAATGACTGAGGTTTCATTGTGGAAACATGTGGCCTGGGATCATGACTGAGGTTTGATGGTGGAACACTCTGGCCTGGCAAAATGACTGAGGCTTGATTCTGGAGCCCTGTTTACTGGGAACATGACTGAGGTTTGATGGCAGAAACCTGTGGACTGGCAACATGACTGAGGTTTGATTTGGAACCCTGTGCACGGGGACCATGACTGAGGCCTGATACTGGAACCCCGTGGCATGGGAACATGACATTGGTTTGATTCTGGAGCCCTGTTTACTGGGAACATGACTGAGGTTTCATGGTTGAATCCTGTGGCCTGGCCACATGATTGAGGTTTGATAGTGGAACCCTCAGGCTTGGGAACATGAGTGAGGCTTGATGGTGGAACACTGTGGCCTGGCAATATGCCTGAGGTTTGATGGTGGAACCCTGTGGCTTGGCAAGATGACTTAGGTTAGATTGTGGAACACTCTGACCTGGGAACATGACTGAGGCTTGATGGTGGAACCGTGGCCTGGCCACAGGACTGAGGTTTGATTGTGGAACCCTCTGGCCTGGGAATATGACTGAGGTTTAATTGTGGAACCCTGTGGCCTGGGAACATGACTGGGATTTGATTTCTGAAACCTGTGTCCAGGGAACATGACTGAGGTTTTATTCTGGAACCCTGTGTCCTGGGAACACGACTGAGGTTTGATTCTGTAACCATGTGGCCTGGGAATATGACTGAGGTTTGATTCTGGAAACCATTGGCCTGGGAACATGACTGATGTTAGAGTGTGGAATCCTGTGCCCTGGGAACATGACATCGGTTTGGATTCTGGTACCCTGTGGCCTGGAAACATGAAATCGGTTTGATTCTGGAAACCTTAGGCCTGGGAATATGACTGAGGTTTGATGGTGGTACCCTATGGCCTGGCAACATAACTGAGGTTTGATTCTGGATCCCTGTGGCCTGGGAACATGACATCTGTTTAGATTGTGGAATACTGTGCCCCGGGAACCTGACTGAGCCTTGGTTCTGGACCCCTGTGGACTGGGAACATGACTGAGGTTTTATTCTGGAACCCTGTGTCCTGTTAACATGACATGGGTGGATTCTGGAACCCTGAGGCCTGGGAACATGAAATCTGTTTAGATTGTGGAATACTGTGGCCTGGGAACTTGACTGAGCCTTGGTTCTGGAAACCTGTGGACTGGGAATATGACTGAGGTTTTATTCTGGAGCCGTGTAGCCTGGGAACATAACTGAGGATTCACTTTGGAACCCTGTGGCCCAGGAACATGACATGGGTGGATTCTGGAACGCTGAGGCCTTGGAACATGACATCTGTTTAGATTGTGGAATACTGTGGCCCGGGAACCTGACTGAGCCTTGGTTCTGGAACCCTGTGGACTGGGATAATGACTGAGGTTTTATTCTGGAACCCTGTAGCCTGGGAACATAACTGAGGATTGATTCTGGAAGCCTGTGGCCTGGGAACATGACATCGGTGGATTCTGGAACACTGTGGCCTGGGAACCTGCGAACGGTTTGACTCTGGAACCCTGTGGCCTGGGAACACGAAATCGGTTTGATTCCGGAAATCTGAGGCCTGGCAACATGACTGAGGTTTGATTCTGGATCTCTGTGGCCTGGGAAAATGACTGAGGCGTGATTCTGAAGACCTGTGGCCTGGAAACATGACATCTGTTTAGATTGTGGAATACTTTGGCCCGGGAACCTGACTGAGCCTTGGTTCTGGAACACTGTGCACTAGGAACATGACTGAGGTTTTATTCTGGAACCCTGTAGCCTGGGAACATAACTGAGGATTGATTCTGGAACCCTGTGGCCTGGGAACATAACATGGGTGGATTCTGGAACCCTGAGGCCTGGGAACAAGACATCTGTTTAGATTGTGGAATACTGTGACCCGGGAACCTGACTGAGCCTTGGTTCTGGAACCCTATGTACTGGGAATATGACTGAGGTTTTATTCTGGAACCCTGTAGCCTGGGAACATAACTGAGGATTGATTCTGGAACCCTGTGGCCTGGGAACATGACATGGGTGGATTCTGGAACCCTGAGGCCTTGGAACATGACATCTGTTTAGATTGTGGAATACTGTGCCCCGGGTACCTGACTGAGCCTTGATTCTGGAACCCTGTGGACTGGGAACATGACTGAGGTTTTATTCCGGAACCCTGTAGCCTGCGAACATAACTGAGGATTGATTCTGGAACCCTGTGGCCTGGCCGCATGACATCGGTGGATTCTGGAACTCTGTGGCCTGGGAACCTGCGAACGGTTTGACTCTGGTACCCTGTGGCCTGGGAACATGTCTGAGGTTTGATGGTGGAAACCTGTGGCCTGGCAACATGACTGAGGATTGATTCTGGAAGACTGTGGCCCGGGAACATGATATCTGGTTGATTCTGGAAACCTGTGTCCTGGGAACATGACTGAGGTTTGATTCTGGAACCCTGTGGCTTGGGAACATGACTGAGGTTTGTTTCTGTAAGCCTGTTCCCTGGGAACATGAATGCGGTTTGATTCTGGACACCTGTGTCCTGGGAAAAAGACTGAGGTTTGATTCTGCAACCCTGTGGCTTGGGAACATGACTGAGGTTTGTTTCTGGAAGCCTGTTCTCTGGGAACATGACTGAGGTTTGATTCTGGACACCTGTGTCCTGGGAACATGACTGAGGTTTGATTGTTGAAACCTGTGGCCTTCGAACATGACTCAGGTTGATTCTGGAACCATGTGTCCTGGGAATATGACTGAGGTTTCATTCTGGAATCCTTTGGCCTGGGAAAATGACTGAGGTTTCATTGTGGAAACATGTGGCCTGGGATCATGACTGAGGTTTGATGGTGGAACACTCTGGCCTGGCAAAATGACTGAGGCTTGATTCTGGAGCCCTGTTTACTGGGAACATGACTGAGGTTTGATGGCAGAAACCTGTGGACTGGCAACATGACTGAGGTTTGATTTGGAACCCTGTGCACGGGGACCATGACTGAGGCCTGATACTGGAACCCCGTGGCATGGGAACATGACATTGGTTTGATTCTGGAGCCCTGTTTACTGGGAACATGACTGAGGTTTCATGGTTGAATCCTGTGGCCTGGCCACATGATTGAGGTTTGATAGTGGAACCCTCAGGCTTGGGAACATGAGTGAGGCTTGATGGTGGAACACTGTGGCCTGGCAATATGCCTGAGGTTTGATGGTGGAACCCTGTGGCTTGGCAAGATGACTTAGGTTAGATTGTGGAACACTCTGACCTGGGAACATGACTGAGGCTTGATGGTGGAACCGTGGCCTGGCAACAGGACTGAGGTTTGATTGTGGAACCCTCTGGCCTGGGAATATGACTGAGGTTTAATTGTGGAACCCTGTGGCCTGGGAACATGACTGGGATTTGATTTCTGAAACCTGTGTCCAGGGAACATGACTGAGGTTTTATTCTGGAACCCTGTGTCCTGGGAACACGACTGAGGTTTGATTCTGTAACCATGTGGCCTGGGAATATGACTGAGGTTTGATTCTGGAAACCATTGGCCTGGGAACATGACTGATGTTAGAATGTGGAATCCTGTGGCCTGGGAACATGACATCGGTTTGGATTCTGGTACCCTGTTGCCTGGGAACATGAAATCGGTTTGATTCTGTAAACCTGAGGTCTGGGAATATGACTGAGGTTTGATTGTGGTACCCTATGGCCTGGCAACATGACTGAGGTTTGATTCTGGATGCCTGTGGCCTGGGAACATGACTGAGGCATGATTCTGGAAACCTGTGGCCTGGGAACATGACATCTGTTTAGATTGTGGAATACTGTGCCCCGGGAACCTGACTGAGCCTTGGTTCTGGAACCCTGTGGACTGGGAACATGACTGAGGTTTTATTCTGGAACCCTGTAGCCTGGGACCATAACTGAGGATTGATTCTGGAACCCTGTGGCCTGGGCACATGACAACGGTGGATTCTGGAACCCTGTGGACTAGGAACATGACTGAGGTTTTATTCTGGAACCTTGTAGCCTGGGAACATAACTGAGGATTGATTCTGGAACCCTGTGGCCTGGGAACATGACATGGGTGGATTCTGGAACCCTGAGGCCTGGGAACATGACATCTGTTTAGATTGTGGAATACTGTGCCCTGGGAACGTGACTGAGCCTTGGTTCTGGAACCCTGTGGACTGGGAACATGACTGACGTTTTATTCTGGAACCCTGTAGCCTGGGAACATAACTGAGGATTGATTCTGGAACCCTGTGGCCTGGGAACATGACTGGGATTTGATTTCTGAAACCTGTGTCCAGGGAAAATGACTGAGGTTTTATTCTGGAACCCTGTGTCCTGGGAACACGACTGAGGTTTGATTCTGGAACCATGTGGCCTGGGAACATGACATCTGTTTAGATTGTGGAATACTCTGCCCCGGGAACCTGACTGAGCCTTGGTTCTGGAAACCTGTGGACTGGGAATATGACTGAGGTTTTATTCTGGATCCGTGTGTCCTGTTAACATGACATGGGTGGATTCTGGAACCCTGAGGCCTGGGAACATGACATCTGTTTAGATTGTGGAATACTGTGGCCTGGGAACTTGACTGAGCCTTGGTTCTGGAAACCTGTGGACTGGGAATATGACTGAGGTTTTATTCTGGAGCCGTGTAGCCTGGGAACATAACTGAGGATTCACTTTGGAACCCTGTGGCCCAGGAACATGACATGGGTGGATTCTGGAACCCTGAGGCCTTGGAACATGACATCTGTTTAGATTGTGGAATACTGTGGCCCGGGAACCTGACTGAGCCTTGGTTCTGGAACCCTGTGGACTGGGATAATGACTGAGGTTTTATTCTGGAACCCTGTAGCCTGGGAACATAACTGAGGATTGATTCTGGAAGCCTGTGGCCTGGGAACATGACATCGGTGGATTCTGGAACACTGTGGCCTGGGAACCTGCGAACGGTTTGACTCTGGAACCCTGTGGCCTGGGAACACGAAATCGGTTTGATTCCGGAAATCTGAGGCCTTGCAACATGACTGAGGTTTGATTCTGGATCTCTGTGGCCTGGGAAAATGACTAGAGGCGTGATTCTGAAGACCTGTGGCCTGGAAACATGACATCTGTTTAGATTGTGGAATACTTTGGCCTGGGAACCTGACTGAGCCTTGGTTCTGGAACACTGTGCACTAGGAACATGACTGAGGTTTTATTCTGGAACCCTGTAGCCTGGGAACATAACTGAGGATTGATTCTGGAACCCTGTGGCCTGGGAACATAACATGGGTGGATTCTGGAACCCTGAGGCCTGGGAACAAGACATCTGTTTAGCTTGTGGAATACTGTGACCCGGGAACCTGACTGAGCCTTGGTTCTGGAACCCTATGTACTGGGAATATGACTGAGGTTTTATTCTGGAACCCTGTAGCCTGGGAACATAACTGAGGATTGATTCTGGAACCCTGTGGCCTGGGCGCATGACATCGGTGGATTCTGGAACTCTGTGGCCTGGGAACCTGCGAACGGTTTGACTCTGGTACCCTGTGGCCTGGGAACATGTCTGAGGTTTGATGGTGGAAACCTGTGGCCTGGCAACATGACTGAGGATTGATTCTGGAAGACTGTGGCCAGGGAACATGATATCTGGTTGATTCTGGAAACCTGTGTCCTGGGAACAAGACTGAAGTTTGACTCTGAAACCCTGTGGCCTGGGAACATGACTGAGGTTTGTTTCTGGAAGCCTGTTCCCTGGGAACATGACTGCGGTTTGATTCTGGACACCTGTATCCTGGGAACAAGACTGAGGTTTGATTCTGCAACCCTGTGGCTTGGGAACATGACTGAGGTTTGTTTCTGGAAGCCTGTTCTCTGGGAACATGACTGAGGTTTGATTCTGGACACCTGTGTCCTGGGAACATGACTGAGGTTTGATTGTTGAAACCTGTGGCCTTCGAACATGACTCAGGTTGATTCTGGAACCATGTGTCCTGGGAATATGACTGAGGTTTGATTCTGGAAACCTTTGGCCTGGGAAAATGACTGAGGTTTCATTGTGGAAACATGTGGCCTGGGATCATGACTGAGGTTTGATGGTGGAACACTCTGGCCTGGCAAAATGACTGAGGCTTGATTCTGGAGCCCTGTTTACTGGGAACATGACTGAGGTTTGATGGCAGAAACCTGTGGACTGGCAACATGACTGAGGTTTGATTTGGAACCCTGTGCACGGGGACCATGACTGAGGCCTGATACTGGAACCCCGTGGCATGGGAACATGACATTGGTTTGATTCTGGAGCCCTGTTTACTGGGAACATGACTGAGGTTTCATGGTTGAATCCTGTGGCCTGGCCACATGATTGAGGTTTGATAGTGGAACCCTCAGGCTTGGGAACATGAGTGAGGCTTGATGGTGGAACACTGTGGCCTGGCAATATGCCTGAGGTTTGATGGTGGAACCCTGTGGCTTGGCAAGATGACTTAGGTTAGATTGTGGAACACTCTGACCTGGGAACATGACTGAGGCTTGATGGTGGAACCGTGGCCTGGCAACAGGACTGAGGTTTGATTGTGGAACCCTCTGGCCTGGGAATATGACTGAGGTTTAATTGTGGAACCCTGTGGCCTGGGAACATGACTGGGATTTGATTTCTGAAACCTGTGTCCAGGGAACATGACTGAGGTTTTATTCTGGAACCCTGTGTCCTGGGAACACGACTGAGGTTTGATTCTGTAACCATGTGGCCTGGGAATATGACTGAGGTTTGATTCTGGAAACCATTGGCCTGGGAACATGACTGATGTTAGAATGTGGAATCCTGTGGCCTGGGAACATGACATCGGTTTGGATTCTGGTACCCTGTTGCCTGGGAACATGAAATCGGTTTGATTCTGTAAACCTGAGGTCTGGGAATATGACTGAGGTTTGATTGTGGTACCCTATGGCCTGGCAACATGACTGAGGTTTGATTCTGGATGCCTGTGGCCTGGGAACATGACTGAGGCATGATTCTGGAAACCTGTGGCCTGGGAACATGACATCTGTTTAGATTGTGGAATACTGTGCCCCGGGAACCTGACTGAGCCTTGGTTCTGGAACCCTGTGGACTGGGAACATGACTGAGGTTTTATTCTGGAACCCTGTAGCCTGGGACCATAACTGAGGATTGATTCTGGAACCCTGTGGCCTGGGCACATGACAACGGTGGATTCTGGAACCCTGTGGACTAGGAACATGACTGAGGTTTTATTCTGGAACCTTGTAGCCTGGGAACATAACTGAGGATTGATTCTGGAACCCTGTGGCCTGGGAACATGACATGGGTGGATTCTGGAACCCTGAGGCCTGGGAACATGACATCTGTTTAGATTGTGGAATGCTGTGCCCTGGGAACGTGACTGAGCCTTGGTTCTGGAACCCTGTGGACTGGGAACATGACTGACGTTTTATTCTGGAACACTGTAGCCTGGGAACATAACTGAGGATTGATTCTGGAACCCTGTGGCCTGGGAACATGACTGGGATTTGATTTCTGAAACCTGTGTCCAGGGAAAATGACTGAGGTTTTATTCTGGAACCCTGTGTCCTGGGAACACGACTGAGGTTTGATTCTGGAACCATGTGGCCTGGGAACATGACATCTGTTTAGATTGTGGAATACTCTGCCCCGGGAACCTGACTGAGCCTTGGTTCTGGAAACCTGTGGACTGGGAATATGACTGAGGTTTTATTCTGGATCCGTGTGTCCTGTTAACATGACATGGGTGGATTCTGGAACCCTGAGGCCTGGGAAAATGACATCTGTTTAGATTGTGGAATACTGTGGCCTGGGAACTTGACTGAGCCTTGGTTCTGGAAACCTGTGGACTGGGAATATGACTGAGGTTTTATTCTGGAGCCGTGTAGCCTGGGAACATAACTGAGGATTCCCTTTGGAACCCTGTGGCCCAGGAACATGACATGGGTGGATTCTGGAAACCTGAGGCCTTGGAACATGACATCTGTTTAGATTGTGGAATACTGTGGCCCGGGAACCTGACTGAACCTTGGTTCTGGAACCCTGTGGACTGGGAACATGACTGAGGTTTTATTCTGGAACCCTGTAGCCTGGGAACATAACTGAGGATTGATTCTGGAAGCCTGTGGCCTGGGAACATGACATCGGTGGATTCTGGAACACTGTGGCCTGGGAACCTGAGAACGGTTTGACTCTGGAACCCTGTGGCCTGGGAACACGAAATCGGTTTGATTCCGGAAATCTGAGGCCTGGCAACATGACTGAGGTTTGATTCTGGATCTCTGTGGCCTGGGAAAATGACTGAGGCGTGATTCTGAAGACCTGTGGCCTGGAAACATGACATCTGTTTAGATTGTGGAATACTTTGGCCCGGGAACCTGACTGAGCCTTGGTTCTGGAACACTGTGCACTAGGAACATGACTGAGGTTTTATTCTGGAACCCTGTAGCCTGGGAACATAACTGAGGATTGATTCTGGAACCCTGTGGCCTGGGAACATAACATGGGTGGATTCTGGAACCCTGAGGCCTGGGAACAAGACATCTGTTTAGATTGTGGAATACTGTGACCCGGGAACCTGACTGAGCCTTGGTTCTGGAACCCTATGTACTGGGAATATGACTGAGGTTTTATTCTGGAACCCTGTAGCCTGGGAACATAACTGAGGATTGATTCTGGAACCCTGTGGCCTGGGAACATGACATGGGTGGATTCTGGAACCCTGAGGCCTTGGAACATGACATCTGTTTAGATTGTGGAATACTGTGCCCCGGGTACCTGACTGAGCCTTGATTCTGGAACCCTGTGGACTGGGAACATGACTGAGGTTTTATTCCGGAACCCTGTAGCCTGCGAACATAACTGAGGATTGATTCTGGAACCCTGTGGCCTGGCCGCATGACATCGGTGGATTCTGGAACTCTGTGGCCTGGGAACCTGCGAACGGTTTGACTCTGGTACCCTGTGGCCTGGGAACATGTCTGAGGTTTGATGGTGGAAACCTGTGGCCTGGCAACATGACTGAGGATTGATTCTGGAAGACTGTGGCCCGGGAACATGATATCTGGTTGATTCTGGAAACCTGTGTCCTGGGAACATGACTGAGGTTTGATTCTGGAACCCTGTGGCTTGGGAACATGACTGAGGTTTGTTTCTGTAAGCCTGTTCCCTGGGAACATGAATGCGGTTTGATTCTGGACACCTGTGTCCTGGGAAAAAGACTGAGGTTTGATTCTGCAACCCTGTGGCTTGGGAACATGACTGAGGTTTGTTTCTGGAAGCCTGTTCTCTGGGAACATGACTGAGGTTTGATTCTGGACACCTGTGTCCTGGGAACATGACTGAGGTTTGATTGTTGAAACCTGTGGCCTTCGAACATGACTCAGGTTGATTCTGGAACCATGTGTCCTGGGAATATGACTGAGGTTTCATTCTGGAATCCTTTGGCCTGGGAAAATGACTGAGGTTTCATTGTGGAAACATGTGGCCTGGGATCATGACTGAGGTTTGATGGTGGAACACTCTGGCCTGGCAAAATGACTGAGGCTTGATTCTGGAGCCCTGTTTACTGGGAACATGACTGAGGTTTGATGGCAGAAACCTGTGGACTGGCAACATGACTGAGGTTTGATTTGGAACCCTGTGCACGGGGACCATGACTGAGGCCTGATACTGGAACCCCGTGGCATGGGAACATGACATTGGTTTGATTCTGGAGCCCTGTTTACTGGGAACATGACTGAGGTTTCATGGTTGAATCCTGTGGCCTGGCCACATGATTGAGGTTTGATAGTGGAACCCTCAGGCTTGGGAACATGAGTGAGGCTTGATGGTGGAACACTGTGGCCTGGCAATATGCCTGAGGTTTGATGGTGGAACCCTGTGGCTTGGCAAGATGACTTAGGTTAGATTGTGGAACACTCTGACCTGGGAACATGACTGAGGCTTGATGGTGGAACCGTGGCCTGGCCACAGGACTGAGGTTTGATTGTGGAACCCTCTGGCCTGGGAATATGACTGAGGTTTAATTGTGGAACCCTGTGGCCTGGGAACATGACTGGGATTTGATTTCTGAAACCTGTGTCCAGGGAACATGACTGAGGTTTTATTCTGGAACCCTGTGTCCTGGGAACACGACTGAGGTTTGATTCTGTAACCATGTGGCCTGGGAATATGACTGAGGTTTGATTCTGGAAACCATTGGCCTGGGAACATGACTGATGTTAGAGTGTGGAATCCTGTGCCCTGGGAACATGACATCGGTTTGGATTCTGGTACCCTGTGGCCTGGAAACATGAAATCGGTTTGATTCTGGAAACCTTAGGCCTGGGAATATGACTGAGGTTTGATGGTGGTACCCTATGGCCTGGCAACATAACTGAGGTTTGATTCTGGATCCCTGTGGCCTGGGAACATGACATCTGTTTAGATTGTGGAATACTGTGCCCCGGGAACCTGACTGAGCCTTGGTTCTGGACCCCTGTGGACTGGGAACATGACTGAGGTTTTATTCTGGAACCCTGTGTCCTGTTAACATGACATGGGTGGATTCTGGAACCCTGAGGCCTGGGAACATGAAATCTGTTTAGATTGTGGAATACTGTGGCCTGGGAACTTGACTGAGCCTTGGTTCTGGAAACCTGTGGACTGGGAATATGACTGAGGTTTTATTCTGGAGCCGTGTAGCCTGGGAACATAACTGAGGATTCACTTTGGAACCCTGTGGCCCAGGAACATGACATGGGTGGATTCTGGAACGCTGAGGCCTTGGAACATGACATCTGTTTAGATTGTGGAATACTGTGGCCCGGGAACCTGACTGAGCCTTGGTTCTGGAACCCTGTGGACTGGGATAATGACTGAGGTTTTATTCTGGAACCCTGTAGCCTGGGAACATAACTGAGGATTGATTCTGGAAGCCTGTGGCCTGGGAACATGACATCGGTGGATTCTGGAACACTGTGGCCTGGGAACCTGCGAACGGTTTGACTCTGGAACCCTGTGGCCTGGGAACACGAAATCGGTTTGATTCCGGAAATCTGAGGCCTGGCAACATGACTGAGGTTTGATTCTGGATCTCTGTGGCCTGGGAAAATGACTGAGGCGTGATTCTGAAGACCTGTGGCCTGGAAACATGACATCTGTTTAGATTGTGGAATACTTTGGCCCGGGAACCTGACTGAGCCTTGGTTCTGGAACACTGTGCACTAGGAACATGACTGAGGTTTTATTCTGGAACCCTGTAGCCTGGGAACATAACTGAGGATTGATTCTGGAACCCTGTGGCCTGGGAACATAACATGGGTGGATTCTGGAACCCTGAGGCCTGGGAACAAGACATCTGTTTAGATTGTGGAATACTGTGACCCGGGAACCTGACTGAGCCTTGGTTCTGGAACCCTATGTACTGGGAATATGACTGAGGTTTTATTCTGGAACCCTGTAGCCTGGGAACATAACTGAGGATTGATTCTGGAACCCTGTGGCCTGGGAACATGACATGGGTGGATTCTGGAACCCTGAGGCCTTGGAACATGACATCTGTTTAGATTGTGGAATACTGTGCCCCGGGTACCTGACTGAGCCTTGATTCTGGAACCCTGTGGACTGGGAACATGACTGAGGTTTTATTCCGGAACCCTGTAGCCTGCGAACATAACTGAGGATTGATTCTGGAACCCTGTGGCCTGGCCGCATGACATCGGTGGATTCTGGAACTCTGTGGCCTGGGAACCTGCGAACGGTTTGACTCTGGTACCCTGTGGCCTGGGAACATGTCTGAGGTTTGATGGTGGAAACCTGTGGCCTGGCAACATGACTGAGGATTGATTCTGGAAGACTGTGGCCCGGGAACATGATATCTGGTTGATTCTGGAAACCTGTGTCCTGGGAACATGACTGAGGTTTGATTCTGGAACCCTGTGGCTTGGGAACATGACTGAGGTTTGTTTCTGTAAGCCTGTTCCCTGGGAACATGAATGCGGTTTGATTCTGGACACCTGTGTCCTGGGAAAAAGACTGAGGTTTGATTCTGCAACCCTGTGGCTTGGGAACATGACTGAGGTTTGTTTCTGGAAGCCTGTTCTCTGGGAACATGACTGAGGTTTGATTCTGGACACCTGTGTCCTGGGAACATGACTGAGGTTTGATTGTTGAAACCTGTGGCCTTCGAACATGACTCAGGTTGATTCTGGAACCATGTGTCCTGGGAATATGACTGAGGTTTCATTCTGGAATCCTTTGGCCTGGGAAAATGACTGAGGTTTCATTGTGGAAACATGTGGCCTGGGATCATGACTGAGGTTTGATGGTGGAACACTCTGGCCTGGCAAAATGACTGAGGCTTGATTCTGGAGCCCTGTTTACTGGGAACATGACTGAGGTTTGATGGCAGAAACCTGTGGACTGGCAACATGACTGAGGTTTGATTTGGAACCCTGTGCACGGGGACCATGACTGAGGCCTGATACTGGAACCCCGTGGCATGGGAACATGACATTGGTTTGATTCTGGAGCCCTGTTTACTGGGAACATGACTGAGGTTTCATGGTTGAATCCTGTGGCCTGGCCACATGATTGAGGTTTGATAGTGGAACCCTCAGGCTTGGGAACATGAGTGAGGCTTGATGGTGGAACACTGTGGCCTGGCAATATGCCTGAGGTTTGATGGTGGAACCCTGTGGCTTGGCAAGATGACTTAGGTTAGATTGTGGAACACTCTGACCTGGGAACATGACTGAGGCTTGATGGTGGAACCGTGGCCTGGCCACAGGACTGAGGTTTGATTGTGGAACCCTCTGGCCTGGGAATATGACTGAGGTTTAATTGTGGAACCCTGTGGCCTGGGAACATGACTGGGATTTGATTTCTGAAACCTGTGTCCAGGGAACATGACTGAGGTTTTATTCTGGAACCCTGTGTCCTGGGAACACGACTGAGGTTTGATTCTGTAACCATGTGGCCTGGGAATATGACTGAGGTTTGATTCTGGAAACCATTGGCCTGGGAACATGACTGATGTTAGAGTGTGGAATCCTGTGCCCTGGGAACATGACATCGGTTTGGATTCTGGTACCCTGTGGCCTGGAAACATGAAATCGGTTTGATTCTGGAAACCTTAGGCCTGGGAATATGACTGAGGTTTGATGGTGGTACCCTATGGCCTGGCAACATAACTGAGGTTTGATTCTGGATCCCTGTGGCCTGGGAACATGACATCTGTTTAGATTGTGGAATACTGTGCCCCGGGAACCTGACTGAGCCTTGGTTCTGGACCCCTGTGGACTGGGAACATGACTGAGGTTTTATTCTGGAACCCTGTGTCCTGTTAACATGACATGGGTGGATTCTGGAACCCTGAGGCCTGGGAACATGAAATCTGTTTAGATTGTGGAATACTGTGGCCTGGGAACTTGACTGAGCCTTGGTTCTGGAAACCTGTGGACTGGGAATATGACTGAGGTTTTATTCTGGAGCCGTGTAGCCTGGGAACATAACTGAGGATTCACTTTGGAACCCTGTGGCCCAGGAACATGACATGGGTGGATTCTGGAACGCTGAGGCCTTGGAACATGACATCTGTTTAGATTGTGGAATACTGTGGCCCGGGAACCTGACTGAGCCTTGGTTCTGGAACCCTGTGGACTGGGATAATGACTGAGGTTTTATTCTGGAACCCTGTAGCCTGGGAACATAACTGAGGATTGATTCTGGAAGCCTGTGGCCTGGGAACATGACATCGGTGGATTCTGGAACACTGTGGCCTGGGAACCTGCGAACGGTTTGACTCTGGAACCCTGTGGCCTGGGAACACGAAATCGGTTTGATTCCGGAAATCTGAGGCCTGGCAACATGACTGAGGTTTGATTCTGGATCTCTGTGGCCTGGGAAAATGACTGAGGCGTGATTCTGAAGACCTGTGGCCTGGAAACATGACATCTGTTTAGATTGTGGAATACTTTGGCCCGGGAACCTGACTGAGCCTTGGTTCTGTAACACTGTGCACTAGGAACATGACTGAGGTTTTATTCTGGAACCCTGTAGCCTGGGAACATAACTGAGGATTGATTCTGGAACCCTGTGGCCTGGGAACATAACATGGGTGGATTCTGGAACCCTGAGGCCTGGGAACAAGACATCTGTTTAGCTTGTGGAATACTGTGACCCGGGAACCTGACTGAGCCTTGGTTCTGGAACCCTATGTACTGGGAATATGACTGAGGTTTTATTCTGAAACCCTGTAGCCTGGGAACATAACTGAGGATTGATTCTGGAACCCTGTGGCCTGGGAACATGACATGGGTGGATTCTGGAACCCTGAGGCCTGGGAACATGACATCTGTTTAGATTGTGGAATACTGTGCCCCGGGTACCTGACTGAGCCTTGATTCTGGAACCCTGTGGACTGGGAACATGAATGAGGTTTTATTCCGGAACCCTGTAGCCTGCGAACATAACTGAGGATTGATTCTGGAACCCTGTGGCCTGGCCGCATGACATCGGTGGATTCTGGAACTCTGTGGCCTGGGAACCTGCGAACGGTTTGACTCTGGTACCCTGTGGCCTGGGAACATGTCTGAGGTTTGATGGTGGAAACCTGTGGCCTGGCAACATGACTGAGGATTGATTCTGGAAGACTGTGGCCAGGGAACATGATATCTGGTTGATTCTGGAAACCTGTGTCCTGGGAACAAGACTGAAGTTTGATTCTGGAACCCTGGGCCTGGGAACATGACTGAGGTTTGTTTCTGGAAGCCTGTTCCCTGGGAACATGACTGCGGTTTGATTCTGGACACCTGTGTCCTGGGAACAAGACTGAGGTTTGATTCTGCAACCCTGTGGCTTGGGAACATGACTGAGGTTTGTTTCTGGAAGCCTGTTCCCTGGGAACATGACTGCGGTTTGATTCTGGACACCTGTGTCCTGGGAACAAGACTGAGGTTTGATTCTGCAACCCTGTGGCTTGGGAACATGACTGAGGTTTGTTTCTGGAAGCCTGTTCTCTGGGAACATGACTGAGGTTTGATTCTGGACACCTGTGTCCTGGGAACATGACTGAGGTTTGATTGTTGAAACCTGTGGCCTTCGAACATGACTCAGGTTGATTCTGGAACCATGTGTCCTGGGAATATGACTGAGGTTTGATTCTGGAAACCTTTGGCCTGGGAAAATGACTGAGGTTTCGTTGTGGAAACATGTGGCCTGGGATCATGACTGAGGTTTGATGGTGGAACACTCTGGCCTGGCAAAATGACTGAGGCTTGATTCTGGAGCCCTGTTTACTGGGAACATGACTGAGGTTTGATGGCAGAAACCTGTGGACTGGCAACATGACTGAGGTTTGATTTGGAACCCTGTGCACGGGGACCATGCCTGAGGCCTGATACTGGAACCCCGTGGCATGGGAACATGACATTGGTTTGATTCTGGAGCCCTGTTTACTGGGAACATGACTGAGGTTTCATGGTTGAATCCTGTGGCCTGGCAACATGATTGAGGTTTGATAGTGGAACCCTCAGGCTTGGGAACATGAGTGAGGCTTGATGGTGGAACACTGTGGCCTGGCAATATGCCTGAGGTTTGATGGTGGAACCCTGTGGCTTGGCAAGATGACTTAGGTTAGATTGTGGAACACTCTGACCTGGGAACATGACTGAGGCTTGATGGTGGAACCGTGGCCTGGCAACAGGACTGAGGTTTGATTGTGGAACCCTCTGGCCTGGGAATATGACTGAGGTTTAATTGTGGAACCCTGTGGCCTGGGAACATGACTGGGATTTGATTTCTGAAACCTGTGTCCAGGGAACATGACTGAGGTTTTATTCTGGAACCCTGTGTCCTGGGAACACGACTGAGGTTTGATTCTGTAACCATGTGGCCTGGGAATATGACTGAGGTTTGATTCTGGAAACCATTGGCCTGGGAACATGACTGATGTAAGAATGTGGAATCCTGTGGCCTGGGAACATGACATCGGTTTGGATTCTGGTACCCTGTTGCCTGGGAACATGAAATCGGTTTGATTCTGTAAACCTGAGGTCTGGGAATATGACTGAGGTTTGATTGTGGTACCCTATGGCCTGGCAACATGACTGAGGTTTGATTCTGGATGCCTGTGGCCTGGGAACATGACTGAGGCATGATTCTGGAAACCTGTGGCCTGGGAACATGACATCTGTTTAGATTGTGGAATACTGTGCCCCGGGAACCTGACTGAGCCTTGGTTCTGGAACCCTGTGGACTGGGAACATGACTGAGGTTTTATTCTGGAACCCTGTAGCCTGGGACCATAACTGAGGATTGATTCTGGAACCCTGTGGCCTGGGCACATGACAACGGTGGATTCTGGAACCCTGTGGACTAGGAACATGACTGAGGTTTTATTCTGAAACCTTGTAACCTGGGAACATAACTGAGGATTGATTCTGGAACCCTGTGGCCTGTTAACATGACATGGGTGGATTCAGGAACCCTGAGGCCTGGGAACATGACATCTGTTTAGATTGTGGAATACTGTGCCCTGGGAACGTGACTGAGCCTTGGTTCTGGAACCCTGTGGACTGGGAACATGACTGAGGTTTTATTCTGGAACCCTGTAGCCTGGGAACATAACTGAGGATTGATTCTGGAACCCTGTGGCCTGGGAACATAACATGGGTGGATTCTGGAACCCTGAGGCCTGGTAACATGACATCTGTTTAGATTGTGGAATACTGTGACCCGGGAACCTGACTGAGCCTTGGTTCTGGAACCCTATGTACTGGGAATATGACTGAGGTTTTATTCTGGAACCCTGTAGCCTGGGAACATAACTGAGGATTGATTCTGGAACCCTGTGGCCTGGGAACATGACATGGGTGGATTCTGGAACCCTGAGGCCTGGGAACATGACATCTGTTTAGATTGTGGAATACTGTGCCCCGGGTACCTGACTGAGCCTTGATTCTGGAACCCTGTGGACTGGGAACATGACTGAGGTTTTATTCCGGAACCCTGTAGCCTGGGAACATAACTGAGGATTGATTCTGGAACCCTGTGGCCTGGGAACATGACATGGGTGGATTCTGGAACCCTGAGGCCTGGGAACATGACATCTGTTTAGATTGTGGAATACTGTGCCCCGGGTACCTGACTGAGCCTTGATTCTGGAACCCTGTGGACTGGGAACATGACTGAGGTTTTATTCCGGAACCCTGTAGCCTGCGAACATAACTGAGGATTGATTCTGGAACCCTGTGGCCTAGCCGCATGACATCGGTAGATTCTGGAACTCTGTGGCCTGGGAACCTGCGAACGGTTTGACTCTGGTACCCTGTGGCCTGGGAATATGTCTGAGGTTTGATGGTGGAAACCTGTGGCCTGGCAACATGACTGAAGATTGATTCTGGAAGAGTGTGGCCAGGGAACATGATATCTGGTTGATTCTGGAAACCTGTGTCCTGGGAACAAGACTGAAGTTTGATTCTGGAACCCTGTGGCCTGGGAACATGACTGAGGTTTGTTTCTGGAAGCCTATTCCCTGGAAACATGACTGCGGTTTGATTCTGGACACCTGTGTCCTAGGAACAAGACTGAGGTTTGATTCTGCAACCCTGTGGCTTGGGAACATGACTGAGGTTTGTTTCTGGAAGCCTGTTCTCTGGGAACATGACTGAGGTTTGATTCTGGACACCTGTGTCCTGGGAACATGACTGAGGTTTGATTGTTGAAACCTGTGGCCTTCGAACATGACTCAGGTTGATTCTGGAACCATGTTTCCTGGGAATATGACTGAGGTTTGATTCTGGAAACCTTTGGCCTGGGAAAATGACTGAGGTTTCGTTGTGGAAACATGTGGCCTGGGATCATGACTGAGGTTTGATGGTGGAACACTCTGGCCTGGCAAAATGACTGAGGCTTGATTCTGGAGCCCTGTTTACTGGGAACATGACTGAGGTTTGATGGCAGAAACCTGTGGACTGGCAACATGACTGAGGTTTGATTTGGAACCCTGTGCACGGGGACCATGCCTGAGGCCTGATACTGGAACCCCGTGGCATGGGAACATGACATTGGTTTGATTCTGGAGCCCTGTTTACTGGGAACATGACTGAGGTTTCATGGTTGAATCCTGTGGCCTGGCCACATGATTGAGGTTTGATAGTGGAACCCTCAGGCTTGGGAACATGAGTGAGGCTTGATGGTGGAACACTGTGGCCTGGCAATATGCCTGAGGTTTGATGGTGGAACCCTGTGGCTTGGCAAGATGACTTAGGTTAGATTGTGGAACACTCTGACCTGGGAACATGACTGAGGCTTGATGGTGGAACCGTGGCCTGGCAACAGGACTGAGGTTTGATTGTGGAACCCTCTGGCCTGGGAATATGACTGAGGTTTAATTGTGGAACCCTGTGGCCTGGGAACATGACTGGGATTTGATTTCTGAAACCTGTGTCCAGGGAACATGACTGAGGTTTTATTCTGGAACCCTGTGTCCTGGGAACACGACTGAGGTTTGATTCTGTAACCATGTGGCCTGGGAATATGACTGAGGTTTGATTCTGGAAACCATTGGCCTGGGAACATGACTGATGTAAGAATGTGGAATCCTGTGGCCTGGGAACATGACATCGGTTTGGATTCTGGTACCCTGTTGCCTGGGAACATGAAATCGGTTTGATTCTGTAAACCTGAGGTCTGGGAATATGACTGAGGTTTGATTGTGGTACCCTATGGCCTGGCAACATGACTGAGGTTTGATTCTGGATGCCTGTGGCCTGGGAACATGACTGAGGCATGATTCTGGAAACCTGTGGCCTGGGAACATGACATCTGTTTAGATTGTGGAATACTGTGCCCCGGGAACCTGACTGAGCCTTGGTTCTGGAACCCTGTGGACTGGGAACATGACTGAGGTTTTATTCTGGAACCCTGTAGCCTGGGACCATAACTGAGGATTGATTCTGGAACCCTGTGGCCTGGGCACATGACAACGGTGGATTCTGGAACCCTGTGGACGAGGAACATGACTGAGGTTTTATTCTGAAACCTTGTAACCTGGGAACATAACTGAGGATTGATTCTGGAACCCTGTGGCCTGTTAACATGACATGGGTGGATTCAGGAACCCTGAGGCCTGGGAACATGACATCTGTTTAGATTGTGGAATACTGTGCCCTGGGAACGTGACTGAGCCTTGGTTCTGGAACCCTGTGGACTGGGAACATGACTGACGTTTTATTCTGGAACCCTGTAGCCTGGGAACATAACTGAGGATTGATTCTGGAACCCTGTGGCCTGGGAACATGACTGGGATTTGATTTCTGAAACCTGTGTCCAGGGAAAATGACTGAGGTTTTATTCTGGAACCCTGTGTCCTGGGAACACGACTGAGGTTTGATTCTGGAACCATGTGGCCTGGGAATATGACTTAGGTTTGATTCTGGAAACCATTGGCCTGGGAACATGACTGATGTTAGAGTGTGGAATCCTGTGCCCTGGGAACATGACATCGGTTTGGATTCTGGTACCCTGTTGCCTGGAAACATGAAATCGGTTTGATTCTGGAAACCTTAGGCCTGGGAATATGACTGAGGTTTGATGGTGGTACCCTATGGCCTGGCAACATGACTGAGGTTTGATTCTGGATCCCTGTGGCCTGGGAACATGACATCTGTTTAGATTGTGGAATACTGTGCCCCGGGAACCTGACTGAGCCTTGGTTCTGGACCCCTGTGGACTGGGAACATGACTGAGGTTTTATTCTGGAACCCTGTGTCCTGTTAACATGACATGGGTGGATTCTGGAACCCTGAGGCCTGGGAACATGAAATCTGTTTAGATTGTGGAATACTGTGGCCTGGGAACTTGACTGAGCCTTGGTTCTGGAAACCTGTGGACTGGGAATATGACTGAGGTTTTATTCTGGAGCCGTGTAGCCTGGGAACATAACTGAGGATTCACTTTGGAACCCTGTGGCCCAGGAACATGACATGGGTGGATTCTGGAAACCTGAGGCCTTGGAACATGACATCTGTTTAGATTGTGGAATACTGTGGCCCGGGAACCTGACTGAGCCTTGGTTCTGGAACCCTGTGGACTGGGAACATGACTGAGGTTTTATTCTGGAACCCTGTAGCCTGGGAACATAACTGAGGATTGATTCTGGAAGCCTGTGGCCTGGGAACATGACATCGGTGGATTCTGGAACACTGTGGCCTGGGAACCTGCGAATGGTTTGACTCTGGAACCCTGTGGCCTGGGAACACGAAATCGGTTTGATTCCGGAAATCTGAGGCCTGGCAACATGACTGAGGTTTGATTCTGGATCTCTGTGGCCTGGGAAAATGACTGAGGCGTGATTCTGAAGACCTGTGGCCTGGAAACATGACATCTGTTTAGATTGTGGAATACTTTGGCCTGGGAACCTGACTGAGCCTTGGTTCTGTAACACTGTGCACTAGGAACATGACTGAGGTTTTATTCTGGAACCCTGTAGCCTGGGAACATAACTGAGGATTGATTCTGGAACCCTGTGGCCTGGGAACATAACATGGGTGGATTCTGGAACCCTGAGGCCTGGTAACATGACATCTGTTTAGATTGTGGAATACTGTGACCCGGGAACCTGACTGAGCCTTGGTTCTGGAACCCTATGTACTGGGAATATGACTGAGGTTTTATTCTGGAACCCTGTAGCCTGGGAACATAACTGAGGATTGATTCTGGAACCCTGTGGCCTGGGAACATGACATGGGTGGATTCTGGAACCCTGAGGCCTGGGAACATGACATCTGTTTAGATTGTGGAATACTGTGCCCCGGGTACCTGACTGAGCCTTGATTCTGGAACCCTGTGGACTGGGAACATGACTGAGGTTTTATTCCGGAACCCTGTAGCCTGGGAACATAACTGAGGATTGATTCTGGAACCCTGTGGCCTGGGAACATGACATGGGTGGATTCTGGAACCCTGAGGCCTGGGAACATGACATCTGTTTAGATTGTGGAATACTGTGCCCCGGGTACCTGACTGAGCCTTGATTCTGGAACCCTGTGGACTGGGAACATGACTGAGGTTTTATTCCGGAACCCTGTAGCCTGCGAACATAACTGAGGATTGATTCTGGAACCCTGTGGCCTAGCCGCATGACATCGGTAGATTCTGGAACTCTGTGGCCTGGGAACCTGCGAACGGTTTGACTCTGGTACCCTGTGGCCTGGGAACATGTCTGAGGTTTGATGGTGGAAACCTGTGGCCTGGCAACATGACTGAAGATTGATTCTGGAAGACTGTGGCCAGGGAACATGATATCTGGTTGATTCTGGAAACCTGTGTCCTGGGAACAAGACTGAAGTTTGATTCTGGAACCCTGTGGCCTGGGAACATGACTGAGGTTTGTTTCTGGAAGCCTATTCCCTGGAAACATGACTGCGGTTTGATTCTGGACACCTGTGTCCTAGGAACAAGACTGAGGTTTGATTCTGCAACCCTGTGGCTTGGGAACATGACTGAGGTTTGTTTCTGGAAGCCTGTTCTCTGGGAACATGACTGAGGTTTGATTCTGGACACCTGTGTCCTGGGAACATGACTGAGGTTTGATTCTGCAACCCTGTGGCTTGGGAACATGACTGAGGTTTGTTTCTGGAAGCCTGTTCCCTGGGAACATGACTGCGGTTTGATTCTGGACACCTGTGTCCTGGGAACAAGACTGAGGTTTGATTCTGCAACCCTGTGGCTTGGGAACATGACTGAGGTTTGTTTCTGGAAGCCTGTTCTCTGGGAACATGACTGAGGTTTGATTCTGGACACCTGTGTCCTGGGAACATGACTGAGGTTTGATTGTTGAAACCTGTGGCCTTCGAACATGACTCAGGTTGATTCTGGAACCATGTGTCCTGGGAATATGACTGAGGTTTGATTCTGGAAACCTTTGGCCTGGGAAAATGACTGAGGTTTCATTGTGGAAACATGTGGCCTGGGATCATGACTGAGGTTTGATGGTGGAACACTCTGGCCTGGCAAAATGACTGAGGCTTGATTCTGGAGCCCTGTTTACTGGGAACATGACTGAGGTTTGATGGCAGAAACCTGTGGACTGGCAACATGACTGAGGTTTGATTTGGAACCCTGTGCACGGGGACCATGACTGAGGCCTGATACTGGAACCCCGTGGCATGGGAACATGACATTGGTTTGATTCTGGAGCCCTGTTTACTGGGAAGATGACTGAGGTTTCATGGTTGAATCCTGTGGCCTGGCAACATGATTGAGGTTTGATAGTGGAACCCTCAGGCTTGGGAACATGAGTGAGGCTTGATGGTGGAACACTGTGGCCTGGCAATATGCCTGAGGTTTGATGGTGGAACCCTGTGGCTTGGCAAGATGACTTAGGTTAGATTGTGGAACACTCTGACCTGGGAACATGACTGAGGCTTGATGGTGGAACCGTGGCCTGGCAACAGGACTGAGGTTTGATTGTGGAACCCTCTGGCCTGGGAATATGACTGAGGTTTGATGGCAGAAACCTGTGGACTGGCAACATGACTGAGGTTTGATTTGGAACCCTGTGCACGGGGACCATGACTGAGGCCTGATACTGGAACCCCGTGGCATGGGAACATGACATTGGTTTGATTCTGGAGCCCTGTTTACTGGGAACATGACTGAGGTTTCATGGTTGAATCCTGTGGCCTGGCAACATGATTGAGGTTTGATAGTGGAACCCTCAGGCTTGGGAACATGAGTGAGGCTTGATGGTGGAACACTGTGGCCTGGCAATATGCCTGAGGTTTGATGGTGGAACCCTGTGGCTTGGCAAGATGACTTAGGTTAGATTGTGGAACACTCTGACCTGGGAACATGACTGAGGCTTGATGGTGGAACCGTGGCCTGGCAACAGGACTGAGGTTTGATTGTGGAACCCTCTGGCCTGGGAATATGACTGAGGTTTAATTGTGGAACACTGTGGCCTGGGAACATGACTGGGATTTGATTTCTGAAACCTGTGTCCAGGGAACATGACTGAGGTTTTATTCTGGAACCCTGTGTCCTGGGAACACGACTGAGGTTTGATTCTGTAACCATGTGGCCTGGGAATATGACTGAGGTTTGATTCTGGAAACCATTGGCCTGGGAACATGACTGATGTTAGAATGTGGAATCCTGTGGCCTGGGAACATGACATCGGTTTGGATTCTGGTACCCTGTTGCCTGGGAACATGAAATCGGTTTGATTCTGTAAACCTGAGGTCTGGGAATATGACTGAGGTTTGATTGTGGTACCCTATGGCCTGGCAACATGACTGAGGTTTGATTCTGGATGCCTGTGGCCTGGGAACATGACTGAGGCATGATTCTGGAAACCTGTGGCCTGGGAACATGACATCTGTTTAGATTGTGGAATACTGTGCCCCGGGAACCTGACTGAGCCTTGGTTCTGGAACCCTGTGGACTGGGAACATGACTGAGGTTTTATTCTGGAACCCTGTAGCCTGGGACCATAACTGAGGATTGATTCTGGAACCCTGTGGCCTGGGCACATGACAACGGTGGATTCTGGAACCCTGTGGACTAGGAACATGACTGAGGTTTTATTCTGGAACCTTGTAGCCTGGGAACATAACTGAGGATTGATTCTGGAACCCTGTGGCCTGGGAACATGACATGGGTGGATTCTGGAACCCTGAGGCCTGGTAACATGACATCTGTTTAGATTGTGGAATACTGTGCCCTGGGAACGTGACTGAGCCTTGGTTCTGGAACCCTGTGGACTGGGAACATGACTGACGTTTTATTCTGGAACCCTGTAGCCTGGGAACATAACTGAGGATTGATTCTGGAACCCTGTGGCCTGGGAACATGACTGGGATTTGATTTCTGAAACCTGTGTGCAGGGAAAATGACTGAGGTTTTATTCTGGAACCCTGTGTCCTGGGAACACGACTGAGGTTTGATTCTGGAACCATGTGGCCTGGGAATATGACTTAGGTTTGATTCTGGAAACCATTGGCCTGGGAACATGACTGATGTTAGAGTGTGGAATCCTGTGCCCTGGGAACATGACATCGGTTTGGATTCTGGTACCCTGTTGCCTGGAAACATGAAATCGGTTTGATTCTGGAAACCTTAGGCCTGGGAATATGACTGAGGTTTGATGGTGGTACCCTATGGCCTGGCAACATAACTGAGGTTTGATTCTGGATCCCTGTGGCCTGGGAACATGACATCTGTTTAGATTGTGGAATACTGTGCCCCGGGAACCTGACTGAGCCTTGGTTCTGGACCCCTGTGGACTGGGAACATGAGTGAGGTTTTATTCTGGAACCCTGTGTCCTGTTAACATGACATGGGTGGATTCTGGAACCCTGAGGCCTGGGAACATGAAATCTGTTTAGATTGTGGAATACTGTGGCCTGGGAACTTGACTGAGCCTTGGTTCTGGAAACCTGTGGACTGGGAATATGACTGAGGTTTTATTCTGGAGCCGTGTAGCCTGGGAACATAACTGAGGATTCACTTTGGAACCCTGTGGCCCAGGAACATGACATGGGTGGATTCTGGAACGCTGAGGCCTTGGAACATGACATCTGTTTAGATTGTGGAATACTGTGGCCCGGGAACCTGACTGAGCCTTGGTTCTGGAAACCTGTGGACTGGGAACATGACTGAGGTTTTATTCTGGAACCCTGTAGCCTGGGAACATAACTGAGGATTGATTCTGGAAGCCTGTGGCCTGGGAACATGACATCGGTGGATTCTGGAACACTGTGGCCTGGGAACCTGCGAACGGTTTGACTCTGGAACCCTGTGGCCTGGGAACACGAAATCGGTTTGATTCCGGAAATCTGAGGCCTGGCAACATGACTGAGGTTTGATTCTGGATCTCTGTGGCCTGGGAAAATGACTGAGGCGTGATTCTGAAGACCTGTGGCCTGGAAACATGACATCTGTTTAGATTGTGGAATACTTTGGCCCGGGAACCTGACTGAGCCTTGGTTCTGGAACACTGTGCACTAGGAACATGACTGAGGTTTTATTCTGGAAACCTGTAGCCTGGGAACATAACTGAGGATTGATTCTGGAATCCTGTGGCCTGGGAACATAACATGGGTGGATTCTGGAACCCTGAGGCCTGGGAACAAGACTTCTGTTTAGCTTGTGGAATACTGTGACCCGGGAACCTGACTGAGCCTTGGTTCTGGAACCCTATGTACTGGGAATATGACTGAGGTTTTATTCTGAAATCCTGTAGCCTGGGAACATAACTGAGGATTGATTCTGGAACCCTGTGGCCTGGGAACATGACATGGGTGGATTCTGGAACCCTGAGGCCTGGGAACATGACATCTGTTTAGATTGTGGAATACTGTGCCCCGGATACCTGACTGAGCCTTGATTCTGGAACCCTGTGGACTGGGAACATGACTGAGGTTTTATTCCGGAACCCTGTAGCCTGCGAACATAACTGAGGATTGATTCTTGAACCCTGTGGCCTGGCCGCATGACATCGGTGGATTCTGGAACTCTGTGGCCTGGGAACCTGCGAACGGTTTGACTCTGGTACCCTGTGGCCTGGGAACATGTCTGAGGTTTGATGGTGGAAACCTGTGGCCTGGCAACATGACTGAGGATTGATTCTGGAAGACTGTGGCCAGGGAACATGATATCTGGTTGATTCTGGACACCTGTGTCCTGGGAACAAGACTGAGGTTTGATTCTGCAACCCTGTGGCTTGGGAACATGACTGAGGTTTGTTTCTGGAAGCCTGTTCTCTGGGAACATGACTGAGGTTTGATTCTGGACACCTGTGTCCTGGGAACATGACTGAGGTTTGATTGTTGAAACCTGTGGCCTTCGAACATGACTCAGGTTGATTCTGGAACCATGTGTCCTGGGAATATGACTGAGGTTTGATTCTGGAAACCTTTGGCCTGGGAAAATGACTGAGGTTTCATTGTGGAAACATGTGGCCTGGGATCATGACTGAGGTTTGATGGTGGAACACTCTGGCCTGGCAAAATGACTGAGGCTTGATTCTGGAGCCCTGTTTACTGGGAACATGACTGAGGTTTGATGGCAGAAACCTGTGGACTGGCAACATGACTGAGGTTTGATTTGGAACCCTGTGCACGGGGACCATGCCTGAGGCCTGATACTGGAACCCCGTGGCATGGGAACATGACATTGGTTTGATTCTGGAGCCCTGTTTACTGGGAACATGACTGAGGTTTCATGGTTGAATCCTGTGGCCTGGCAACATGATTGAGGTTTGATAGTGGAACCCTCAGGCTTGGGAACATGAGTGAGGCTTGATGGTGGAACACTGTGGCCTGGCAATATGCCTGAGGTTTGATGGTGGAACCCTGTGGCTTGGCAAGATGACTTAGGTTAGATTGTGGAACACTCTGACCTGGGAACATGACTGAGGCTTGATGGTGGAACCGTGGCCTGGCAACAGGACTGAGGTTTGATTGTGGAACCCTCTGGCCTGGGAATATGACTGAGGTTTAATTGTGGAACCCTGTGGCCTGGGAACATGACTGGGATTTGATTTCTGAAACCTGTGTCCAGGGAACATGACTGAGGTTTTATTCTGGAACCCTGTGTCCTGGGAACACGACTGAGGTTTGATTCTGGAACCATGTGGCCTGGGAATATGACTGAGGTTTGATTCTGGAAACCATTGGCCTGGGAACATGACTGATGTTAGAATGTGGAATCCTGTGGCCTGGGAACATGACATCGGTTTGGATTCTGGTACCCTGTTGCCTGGGAACATGAAATCGGTTTGATTCTGTAAACCTGAGGTCTGGGAATATGACTGAGGTTTGATTGTGGTACCCTATGGCCTGGCAACATGACTGAGGTTTGATTCTGGATGCCTGTGGCCTGGGAACATGACTGAGGCATGATTCTGGAAACCTGTGGCCTAGGAACATGACATCTGTTTAGATTGTGGAATACTGTGCCCCGGGAACCTGACTGAGCCTTGGTTCTGGAACCCTGTGGACTGGGAACATGACTGAGGTTTTATTCTGGAACCCTGTAGCCTGGGACCATAACTGAGGATTGATTCTGGAACCCTGTGGCCTGGGCACATGACAACGGTGGATTCTGGAACCCTGTGGACTAGGAACATGACTGAGGTTTTATTCTGAAACCTTGTAACCTGGGAACATAACTGAGGATTGATTCTGGAACCCTGTGGCCTGGGAACATGACATGGGTGGATTCAGGAACCCTGAGGCCTGGGAACATGACATCTGTTTAGATTGTGGAATACTGTGCCCTGGGAACGTGACTGAGCCTTGGTTCTGGAACCCTGTGGACTGGGAACATGACTGACGTTTTATTCTGGAACCCTGTAGCCTGGGAACATAACTGAGGATTGATTCTGGAACCCTGTGGCCTGGGAACATGACTGGGATTTGATTTCTGAAACCTGTGTCCAGGGAAAATGACTGAGGTTTTATTCTGGAACCCTGTGTCCTGGGAACACGACTGAGGTTTGATTCTGGAACCATGTGGCCTGGGAATATGACTTAGGTTTGATTCTGGAAACCATTGGCCTGGGAACATGACTGATGTTAGAGTGTGGAATCCTGTGCCCTGGGAACATGACATCGGTTTGGATTCTGGTACCCTGTTGCCTGGAAACATGAAATCGGTTTGATTCTGGAAACCTTAGGCCTGGGAATATGACTGAGGTTTGATGGTGGTACCCTATGGCCTGGCAACATGACTGAGGTTTGATTCTGGATCCCTGTGGCCTGGGAACATGACATCTGTTTAGATTGTGGAATACTGTGCCCCGGGAACCTGACTGAGCCTTGGTTCTGGACCCCTGTGGACTGGGAACATGACTGAGGTTTTATTCTGGAACCCTGTGTCCTGTTAACATGACATGGGTGGATTCTGGAACCCTGAGGCCTGGGAACATGAAATCTGTTTAGATTGTGGAATACTGTGGCCTGGGAACTTGACTGAGCCTTGGTTCTCGAAACCTGTGGACTGGGAATATGACTGAGGTTTTATTCTGGAGCCGTGTAGCCTGGGAACATAACTGAGGATTCACTTTGGAACCCTGTGGCCCAGGAACATGACATGGGTGGATTCTGGAAACCTGAGGCCTTGGAACATGACATCTGTTTAGATTGTGGAATACTGTGGCCCGGGAACCTGACTGAGCCTTGGTTCTGGAACCCTGTGGACTGGGAACATGACTGAGGTTTTATTCTGGAACCCTGTAGCCTGGGAACATAACTGAGGATTGATTCTGGAAGCCTGTGGCCTGGGAACATGACATCGGTGGATTCTGGAACACTGTGGCCTGGGAACCTGCGAATGGTTTGACTCTGGAACCCTGTGGCCTGGGAACACGAAATCGGTTTGATTCCGGAAATCTGAGGCCTGGCAACATGACTGAGGTTTGATTCTGGATCTCTGTGGCCTGGGAAAATGACTGAGGCGTGATTCTGAAGACCTGTGGCCTGGAAACATGACATCTGTTTAGATTGTGGAATACTTTGGCCTGGGAACCTGACTGAGCCTTGGTTCTGTAACACTGTGCACTAGGAACATGACTGAGGTTTTATTCTGGAACCCTGTAGCCTGGGAACATAACTGAGGATTGATTCTGGAACCCTGTGGCCTGGGAACATAACATGGGTGGATTCTGGAACCCTGAGGCCTGGTAACATGACATCTGTTTAGATTGTGGAATACTGTGACCCGGGAACCTGACTGAGCCTTGGTTCTGGAACCCTATGTACTGGGAATATGACTGAGGTTTTATTCTGGAACCCTGTAGCCTGGGAACATAACTGAGGATTGATTCTGGAACCCTGTGGCCTGGGAACATGACATGGGTGGATTCTGGAACCCTGAGGCCTGGGAACATGACATCTGTTTAGATTGTGGAATACTGTGCCCCGGGTACCTGACTGAGCCTTGATTCTGGAACCCTGTGGACTGGGAACATGACTGAGGTTTTATTCCGGAACCCTGTAGCCTGGGAACATAACTGAGGATTGATTCTGGAACCCTGTGGCCTGGGAACATGACATGGGTGGATTCTGGAACCCTGAGGCCTGGGAACATGACATCTGTTTAGATTGTGGAATACTGTGCCCCGGGTACCTGACTGAGCCTTGATTCTGGAACCCTGTGGACTGGGAACATGACTGAGGTTTTATTCCGGAACCCTGTAGCCTGCGAACATAACTGAGGATTGATTCTGGAACCCTGTGGCCTAGCCGCATGACATCGGTAGATTCTGGAACTCTGTGGCCTGGGAACCTGCGAACGGTTTGACTCTGGTACCCTGTGGCCTGGGAACATGTCTGAGGTTTGATGGTGGAAACCTGTGGCCTGGCAACATGACTGAAGATTGATTCTGGAAGACTGTGGCCAGGGAACATGATATCTGGTTGATTCTGGAAACCTGTGTCCTGGGAACAAGACTGAAGTTTGATTCTGGAACCCTGTGGCCTGGGAACATGACTGAGGTTTGTTTCTGGAAGCCTATTCCCTGGAAACATGACTGCGGTTTGATTCTGGACACCTGTGTCCTAGGAACAAGACTGAGGTTTGATTCTGCAACCCTGTGGCTTGGGAACATGACTGAGGTTTGTTTCTGGAAGCCTGTTCTCTGGGAACATGACTGAGGTTTGATTCTGGACACCTGTGTCCTGGGAACATGACTGAGGTTTGATTCTGCAACCCTGTGGCTTGGGAACATGACTGAGGTTTGTTTCTGGAAGCCTGTTCCCTGGGAACATGACTGCGGTTTGATTCTGGACACCTGTGTCCTGGGAACAAGACTGAGGTTTGATTCTGCAACCCTGTGGCTTGGGAACATGACTGAGGTTTGTTTCTGGAAGCCTGTTCTCTGGGAACATGACTGAGGTTTGATTCTGGACACCTGTGGCCTTCGAACATGACTCAGGTTTGATTGTTGAAACCTGTGGCCTTCGAACATGACTCAGGTTGATTCTGGAACCATGTTTCCTGGGAATATGACTGAGGTTTGATTCTGGAAACCTTTGGCCTGGGAAAATGACTGAGGTTTCATTGTGGAAACATGTGGCCTGGGATCATGACTGAGGTTCGATGGTGGAACACTCTGGCCTGGCAAAATGACTGAGGCTTGATTCTGGAGCCCTGTTTACTAGGAACATGACTGAGGTTTGATGGCAGAAACCTGTGGACTGGCAACATGACTGAGGTTTGATTTGGAACCCTGTGCACGGGGACCATGACTGAGGCCTGATACTGGAACCCCGTGGCATGGGAACATGACATTGGTTTGATTCTGGAGCCCTGTTTACTGGGAACATGACTGAGGTTTCATGGTTGAATCCTGTGGCCTGGCCACATGATTGAGGTTTGATAGTGGAACCCTCAGGCTTGGGAACATGAGTGAGGCTTGATGGTGGAACACTGTGGCCTGGCAATATGCCTGAGGTTTGATGGTGGAACCCTGTGGCTTGGCAAGATGACTTAGGTTAGATTGTGGAACACTCTGACCTGGGAACATGACTGAGGCTTGATGGTGGAACCGTGGCCTGGCCACAGGACTGAGGTTTGATTGTGGAACCCTCTGGCCTGGGAATATGACTGAGGTTTAATTGTGGAACCCTGTGGCCTGGGAACATGACTGGGATTTGATTTCTGAAACCTGTGTCCAGGGAACATGACTGAGGTTTTCTTCTGGAACCCTGTGTCCTGGGACCACGACTGAGGTTTGATTCTGGAACCATGTGGCCTGGGAACATGACTGATGTTAGAGTGCGGAATCCTGTGGCCTGGGAACATGACATCTGTTTAGATTGTGGAATACTGTGCCCCGGGAACCTGACTGAGCCTTGGTTCTGGAACCCTGTGGACTGG
Organism: Balaenoptera physalus; assembly: GCF_965194825.1. Classification (NCBI taxonomy): domain Eukaryota; kingdom Metazoa; phylum Chordata; class Mammalia; order Artiodactyla; family Balaenopteridae; genus Balaenoptera; species Balaenoptera physalus. Next base: position 2,182,293 of record NW_028126467.1, read on the forward strand.
GAACATGACTGACGTTTTATTCTGGAACCCTGTAGCCTGGGAACATAACTGAGGATTGCTTCTGGAACCCTGTGGCCTGGGAACATGACATGGGTGGATTCTGGAACCCTGAGGCCTGGGAACATGACATCTGTTTAGATTGTGGAATACTGTGCCCCGGGTACCTGACTGAGCCTTGATTCTGGAACCCTGTGGACTGGGAACATGACTGAGGTTTTATTCCGGAACCCTGTAGCCTGGGAACATAACTGAGGATTGATTCTGGAACCCTGTGGCCTGGGAACATGACATGGGTGGATTCTGGAACCCTGAGGCCTGGGAACATGACATCTGTTTAGATTGTGGAATACTGTGCCCCGGGTACCTGACTGAGCCTTGATTCTGGAACCCTGTGGACTGGGAACATGACTGAGGTTTTATTCCGGAACCCTGTAGCCTGCGAACATAACTGAGGATTGATTCTGGAACCCTGTGGCCTAGCCGCATGACATCGGTAGATTCTGGAACTCTGTGGCCTGGGAACCTGCGAACGGTTTGACTCTGGTACCCTGTGGCCTGGGAACATGTCTGAGGTTTGATGGTGGAAACCTGTGGCCTGGCAACATGACTGAAGATTGATTCTGGAAGACTGTGGCCAGGGAACATGATATCTGGTTGATTCTGGAAACCTGTGTCCTGGGAACAAGACTGAAGTTTGATTCTGGAACCCTGTGGCCTGGGAACATGACTGAGGTTTGTTTCTGGAAGCCTATTCCCTGGAAACATGACTGCGGTTTGATTCTGGACACCTGTGTCCTAGGAACAAGACTGAGGTTTGATTCTGCAACCCTGTGGCTTGGGAACATGACTGAGGTTTGTTTCTGGAAGCCTGTTCTCTGGGAACATGACTGAGGTTTGATTCTGGACACCTGTGTCCTGGGAACATGACTGAGGTTTGATTCTGCAACCCTGTGGCTTGGGAACATGACTGAGGTTTGTTTCTGGAAGCCTGTTCCCTGGGAACATGACTGCGGTTTGATTCTGGACACCTGTGCCCTGGGAACAAGACTGAGGTTTGATTCTGCAACCCTGTGGCTTGGGAACATGACTGAGGTTTGTTTCTGGAAGCCTGTTCTCTGGGAACATGACTGAGGTTTGATTCTGGACACCTGTGTCCTGGGAACATGACTGAGGTTTGATTGTTGAAACCTGTGGCCTTCGAACATGACTCAGGTTGATTCTGGAACCATGTTTCCTGGGAATATGACTGAGGTTTGATTCTGGAAACCTTTGGCCTGGGAAAATGACTGAGGTTTCATTGTGGAAACATGTGGCCTGGGATCATGACTGAGGTTCGATGGTGGAACACTCTGGCCTGGCAAAATGACTGAGGCTTGATTCTGGAGCCCTGTTTACTAGGAACATGACTGAGGTTTGATGGCAGAAACCTGTGGACTGGCAACATGACTGAGGTTTGATTTGGAACCCTGTGCACGGGGACCATGCCTGAGGCCTGATACTGGAACCCCGTGGCATGGGAACATGACATTGGTTTGATTCTGGAGCCCTGTTTACTGGGAACATGACTGAGGTTTCATGGTTGAATCCTGTGGCCTGGCCACATGATTGAGGTTTGATAGTGGAACCCTCAGGCTTGGGAACATGAGTGAGGCTTGATGGTGGAACACTGTGGCCTGGCAATATGCCTGAGGTTTGATGGTGGAACCCTGTGGCTTGGCAAGATGACTTAGGTTAGATTGTGGAACACTCTGACCTGGGAACATGACTGAGGCTTGATGGTGGAACCGTGGCCTGGCCACAGGACTGAGGTTTGATTGTGGAACCCTCTGGCCTGGGAATATGACTGAGGTTTAATTGTGGAACCCTGTGGCCTGGGAACATGACTGGGATTTGATTTCTGAAACCTGTGTCCAGGGAACATGACTGAGGTTTTCTTCTGGAACCCTGTGTCCTGGGACCACGACTGAGGTTTGATTCTGGAACCATGTGGCCTGGGAATATGACTGATGTTAGAGTGCGGAATCCTGTGGCCTGGGAACATGACATCTGTTTAGATTGTGGAATACTGTGCCCCGGGAACCTGACTGAGCCTTGGTTCTGGAACCCTGTGGACTGGGAACATGACTGACGTTTTATTCTGGAACCCTGTAGCCTGGGAACATAACTGAGGATTGCTTCTGGAACCCTGTGGCCTGGGAACATGACATGGGTGGATTCTGGAACCCTGAGGCCTGGGAACATGACATCTGTTTAGATTGTGGAATACTGTGCCCCGGGTACCTGACTGAGCCTTGATTCTGGAACCCTGTGGACTGGGAACATGACTGAGGTTTTATTCCGGAACCCTGTGGCCTGGGAACATAACTGAGGATTGATTCTGGAACCCTGTGGCCTGGGAACATGACATGGGTGGATTCTGGAACCCTGAGGCCTGGGAACATGACATCTGTTTAGATTGTGGAATACTGTGCCCTGGGAACGTGACTGAGCCTTGGTTCTGGAACCCTGTGGACTGGGAACATGACTGACGTTTTATTCTGGAACCCTGTAGCCTGGGAACATAACTGAGGATTGATTCTGGAACCCTGTGGCCTGGGAACATGACTGGGATTTGATTTCTGAAACCTGTGTCCAGGGAAAATGACTGAGGTTTTATTCTGGAACCCTGTGTCCTGGGAACACGACTGAGGTTTGATTCTGGAACCATGTGGCCTGGGAATATGACTTAGGTTTGATTCTGGAAACCATTGGCCTGGGAACATGACTGATGTTAGAGTGTGGAATCCTGAGCCTTGGGAACATGACATCGGTTTGGATTCTGGTACCCTGTTGCCTGGGAACATGAAATCGGTTTGATTCTGTAAACCTGAGGTCTGGGAATATGACTGAGGTTTGATTGTGGTACCCTATGGCCTGGCAACATGACTGAGGTTTGATTCTGGATGCCTGTGGCCTGGGAACATGACTGAGGCATGATTCTGGAAACCTGTGGCCTGGGAACATGACATCTGTTTAGATTGTGGAATACTGTGCCCCGGGAACCTGACTGAGCCTTGGTTCTGGAACCCTGTGGACTGGGAACATGACTGAGGTTTTATTCTGGAACCCTGTAGCCTGGGACCATAACTGAGGATTGATTCTGGAACCCTGTGGCCTGGGCACATGACAACGGTGGATTCTGGAACCCTGTGGACTAGGAACATGACTGAGGTTTTATTCTGGAACCTTGTAGCCTGGGAACATAACTGAGGATTGATTCTGGAACCCTGTGGCCTGGGAACATGACATGGGTGGATTCAGGAACCCTGAGGCCTGGGAACATGACATCTGTTTAGATTGTGGAATACTGTGCCCTGGGAACGTGACTGAGCCTTGGTTCTGGAACCCTGTGGACTGGGAACATGACTGACGTTTTATTCTGGAACCCTGTAGCCTGGGAACATAACTGAGGATTGATTCTGGAACCCTGTGGCCTGGGAACATGACTGGGATTTGATTTCTGAAACCTGTGTCCAGGGAAAATGACTGAGGTTTTATTCTGGAACCCTGTGTCCTGGGAACACGACTGAGGTTTGATTCTGGAACCATGTGGCCTGGGAATATGACTTAGGTTTGATTCTGGAAACCATTGGCCTGGGAACATGACTGATGTTAGAGTGTGGAATCCTGTGCCCTGGGAACATGACATCGGTTTGGATTCTGGTACCCTGTTGCCTGGAAACATGAAATCGGTTTGATTCTGGAAACCTTAGGCCTGGGAATATGACTGAGGTTTGATGGTGGTACCCTATGGCCTGGCAACATGACTGAGGTTTGATTCTGGATCCCTGTGGCCTGGGAACATGACATCTGTTTAGATTGTGGAATACTGTGCCCCGGGAACCTGACTGAGCCTTGGTTCTGGACCCCTGTGGACTGGGAACATGACTGAGGTTTTATTCTGGAACCCTGTGTCCTGTTAACATGACATGGGTGGATTCTGGAACCCTGAGGCCTGGGAACATGAAATCTGTTTAGATTGTGGAATACTGTGGCCTGGGAACTTGACTGAGCCTTGGTTCTGGAAACCTGTGGACTGGGAATATGACTGAGGTTTTATTCTGGAGCCGTGTAGCCTGGGAACATAACTGAGGATTCACTTTGGAACCGTGTGGCCCAGGAACATGGCATGGGTGGATTCTGGAAACCTGAGGCCTTGGAACATGACATCTGTTTAGATTTTGGAATACTGTGGCCCGGGAACCTGACTGAGCCTTGGTTCTGGAACCCTGTGGACTGGGAACATGACTGTGGTTTTATTCTGGAACGCTGTAGCCTGGGAACATAACTGAGGATTGATTCTGGAAGCCTGTGGCCTGGGAACATGACATCGGTGGATTCTGGAACACTGTGGCCTGGGAACCTGCGAACGGTTTGACTCTGGAACCCTGTGGCATGGGAACACGAAATCGGTTTGATTCCGGAAATCTGAGGCCTGGCAACATGACTGAGGTTTGATTCTGGGTCTCTGTGGCCTGGGAAAATGACTGAGGCGTGATTCTGAAGACCTGTGGCCTGGAAACATGACATCTGTTTAGATTGTGGAATACTGTGACCCGGGAACCTGACTGAGCCTTGGTTCTGGAACCCTATGTACTGGGAATATGACTGAGGTTTTATTCTGGAACCCTGTAGCCTGGGAACATAACTGAGGATTGATTCTGGAACCCTGTGGCCTGGGAACATGACATGGGTGGATTCTGGAACCCTGAGGCCTGGGAACATGACATCTGTTTAGATTGTGGAATACTGTGCCCCGGGTACCTGACTGAGCCTTGATTCTGGAACCCTGTGGACTGGGAACATGACTGAGGTTTTATTCCGGAACCCTGTAGCCTGCGAACATAACTGAGGATTGATTCTGGAACCCTGTGGCCTGGCCGCATGACATCGGTGGATTCTGGAACTCTGTGGCCTGGGAACCTGCGAACGGTTTGACTCTGGTACCCTGTGGCCTGGGAACATGTCTGAGGTTTGATGGTGGAAACCTGTGGCCTGGCAACATGACTGAGGATTGATTCTGGAAGACTGTGGCCCGGGAACATGATATCTGGTTGATTCTGGAAACCTGTGTCCTGGGAACAAGACTGAAGTTTGATTCTGGAACCCTGTGGCCTGGGAACATGACTGAGGTTTGTTTCTGGAAGCCTGTTCACTGGGAACATGACTGCGGTTTGATTCTGGCCACCTGTGTCCTGGGAACAAGACTGAGGTTTGATTCTGCAACCCTGTGGCTTGGGAACATGACTGAGGTTTGTTTCTGGAAGCCTGTTCTCTGGGAACATGACTGAGGTTTGATTCTGGACACCTGTGTCCTGGGAACATGACTGAGGTTTGATTGTTGAAACCTGTGGCCTTCGAACATGACTCAGGTTGATTCTGGAACCATGTGTCCTGGGAATATGACTGAGGTTTGATTCTGGAAACCTTTGGCCTGGGAAAATGACTGAGGTTTCATTGTGGAAACATGTGGCCTGGGATCATGACTGAGGTTCGATGGTGGAACACTCTGGCCTGGCAAAATGACTGAGGCTTGATTCTGGAGCCCTGTTTACTAGGAACATGACTGAGGTTTGATGGCAGAAACCTGTGGACTGGCAACATGACTGAGGTTTGATTTGGAACCCTGTTCACGGGGACCATGACTGAGGCCTGATACTGGAACCCCGTGGCATGGGAACATGACATTGGTTTGATTCTGGAGCCCTGTTTACTGGGAACCTGACTGAGGTTTCATGGTTGAATCCTGTGGCCTGGCCACATGATTGAGGTTTGATAGTGGAACCCTCAGGCTTGGGAACATGAGTGAGGCTTGATGGTGGAACACTGTGGCCTGGCAATATGCCTGAGGTTTGATGGTGGAACCCTGTGGCTTGGCAAGATGACTTAGGTTAGATTGTGGAACACTCTGACCTGGGAACATGACTGAGGCTTGATGGTGGAACCGTGGCCTGGCCACAGGACTGAGGTTTGATTGTGGAACCCTCTGGCCTGAGAATATGACTGAGGTTTAATTGTGGAACCCTGTGGCCTGGGAACATGACTGGGATTTGATTACTGAAACCTGTGTCCAGGGAACATGACTGAGGTTTTCTTCTGGAACCCTGTGTCCTGGGACCACGACTGAGGTTTGATTCTGGAACCATGTGGCCTGGGAACATGACTGATGTTAGAGTGCGGAATCCTGTGGCCTGGGAACATGACATCTGTTTAGATTGTGGAATACTGTGCCCCGGGAACCTGACTGAGCCTTGGTTCTGGAACCCTGTGGACTGTGAACATGACTGACGTTTTATTCTGGAACCCTGTAGCCTGGGAACATAACTGAGGATTGATTCTGGAACCCTGTGGCCTGGGAACATGACATGGGTGGATTCTGGAACCCTGAGGCCTGGGAACATGACATCTGTTTAGATTGTGGAATACTGTGCCCCGGGTACCTGACTGAGCCTTGATTCTGGAACCCTGTGGACTGGGAACATGACTGAGGTTTTATTCCGGAACCCTGTGGCCTGGGAACATAACTGAGGATTGATTCTGGAACCCTGTGGCCTGGGAACATGACATTTGTGCATTCTGGAACCCTGAGGCCTGGTAACATGACATCTGTTTAGATTGTGGAATACTGTGCCCTGGGAACGTGACTGAGCCTTCGTTCTGGAACGCTGTGGACTGGGAACATGACTGACGTTTTATTCTGGAACCCTGTAGCCTGGGAACATAACTGAGGATTGATTCTGGAACCCTGTGGCCTGGGAACATGACTGGGATTTGACTTCTGAAACCTGTGTCCAGGGAAAATGACTGAGGTTTTATTCTGGAACCCTGTGTCCTGGGAACACGACTGAGGTTTGATTCTGGAACCATGTGGCCTGGGAATATGACTTAGGTTTGATTCTGGAAACCATTGGCCTTGGAACATGACTGATGTTAGAGTGTGGAATCCTGTGCCCCGGGAACATGACATCGGTTTGGATTCTGGTACCCTGTGGCCTGGAAACATGAAATCGGTTTGATTCTGGAAACCTTAGGCCTGGGAATATGACTGAGGTTTGATGGTGGTACCCTATGGCCTGGCAACATGACTGAGGTTTGATTCTGGATCCCTGTGGCCTGGGAACATGACATCTGTTTAGATTGTGGAATACTGTGCCCCGGGAACCTGACTGAGCCTTGGTTCTGGACCCCTGTGGACTGGGAACATGACTGAGGTTTTATTCTGGAAGCCTGTGTCCTGTTAACATGACATGGGTGGATTCTGGAACCCTGAGGCCTGGGAACATGAAATCTGTTTAGATTGTGGAATACTGTGGCCTGGGAACTTGACTGAGCCTTGGTTCTGGAACCCTGTGGACTGGGAACATGACTGAGGTTTTATTCTGGAACCCTGTAGCCTGGGAACATAACTGAGGATTGATTCTAGAAGCCTGTGGCCTGGGAACATGACATCGGTGGATTCTGGAACACTGTGGCCTGGGAACCTGCGAACGGTTTGACTCTGGAACCCTGTGGCCTGGGAACACGAAATCGGTTTGATTCCGGAAATCTGAGGCCTGGCAACATGACTGAGGTTTGATTCTGGATCTCTGTGGCCTGGGAAAATGACTGAGGCGTGATTCTGAAGACCTGTGGCCTGGAAACATGACATCTGTTTAGATTGTGGAATACTTTGGCCCGGGAACCTGACTGAGCCTTGGTTCTGGAACACTCTGCACTAGGAACATGACTGAGGTTTTATTCTGGAACCCTGTAGCCTGGGAACATAACTGAGGATTGATTCTGGAACCCTGTGGCCTGGGAACATAACATGGGTGGATTCTGGAACCCTGAGGCCTGGGAACAAGACATCTGTTTAGATTGTGGAATACTGTGACCCGGGAACCTGACTGAGCCTTGGTTCTGGAACCCTATGTACTGGGAATATGACTGAGGTTTTATTCTGAAACCCTGTAGCCTGGGAACATAACTGAGGATTGATTCTGGAACCCTGTGGCCTGGGAACATGACATGGGTGGATTCTGGAACCCTGAGGCCTGGGAACATGTCATCTGTTTAGATTGTGGAATACTGTGCCCCGGGTACCTGACTGAGCCTTGATTCTGGAACCCTGTGGACTGGGAACATGACTGAGGTTTTATTCCGGAACCCTGTAGCCTGCGAACATAATTGAGGATTGATTCTGGAACCCTGTGGCCTGGCCGCATGACATCGGTGGATTCTGGAACTCTGTGGCCTGGGAACCTGCGAACGGTTTGACTCGGGTACCCTGTGGCCTGGGAACATGTCTGAGGTTTGATGGTGGAAACCTGTGGCCTGGCAACATGACTGAGGATTGATTCTGGAAGACTGTGGCCAGGGAACATGATATCTGGTTGATTCTGGAAACCTGTGTCCTGGGAACAAGACTGAAGTTTGATTCTGGAACCCTGGGCCTGGGAACATGACTGAGGTTTGTTTCTGGAAGCCTGTTCCCTGGGAACATGACTGCGGTTTGATTCTGGACACCTGTGTCCTGGGAACAAGACTGAGGTTTGATTCTGCAACCCTGTGGCTTGGGAACATGACTGAGGTTTGTTTCTGGAAGCCTGTTCCCTGGGAACATGACTGCGGTTTGATTCTGGACACCTGTGTCCTGGGAACAAGACTGAGGTTTGATTCTGCAACCCTGTGGCTTGGGAACATGACTGAGGTTTGTTTCTGGAAGCCTGTTCTCTGGGAACATGACTGAGGTTTGATTCTGGACACCTGTGTCCTGGGAACATGACTGAGGTTTGATTGTTGAAACCTGTGGCCTTCGAACATGACTCAGGTTGATTCTGGAACCATGTGTCCTGGGAATATGACTGAGGTTTGATTCTGGAAACCTTTGGCCTGGGAAAATGACTGAGGTTTCATTGTGGAAACATGTGGCCTGGGATCATGACTGAGGTTTGATGGTGGAACACTCTGGCCTGGCAAAATGACTGAGGCTTGATTCTGGAGCCCTGTTTACTGGGAACATGACTGAGGTTTGATGGCAGAAACCTGTGGACTGGCAACATGACTGAGGTTTGATTTGGAACCCTGTGCACGGGGACCATGACTGAGGCCTGATACTGGAACCCCGTGGCATGGGAACATGACATTGGTTTGATTCTGGAGCCCTGTTTACTGGGAACATGACTGAGGTTTCATGGTTGAATCCTGTGGCCTGGCCACATGATTGAGGTTTGATAGTGGAACCCTCAGGCTTGGGAACATGAGTGAGGCTTGATGGTGGAACACTGTGGCCTGGCAATATGCCTGAGGTTTGATGGTGGAACCCTGTGGCTTGGCAAGATGACTTAGGTTAGATTGTGGAACACTCTGACCTGGGAACATGACTGAGGCTTGATGGTGGAACCGTGGCCTGGCAACAGGACTGAGGTTTGATTGTGGAACCCTCTGGCCTGGGAATATGACTGAGGTTTAATTGTGGAACCCTGTGGCCTGGGAACATGACTGGGATTTGATTTCTGAAACCTGTGTCCAGGGAACATGACTGAGGTTTTATTCTGGAACCCTGTGTCCTGGGAACACGACTGAGGTTTGATTCTGTAACCATGTGGCCTGGGAATATGACTGAGGTTTGATTCTGGAAACCATTGGCCTGGGAACATGACTGATGTAAGAATGTGGAATCCTGTGGCCTGGGAACATGACATCGGTTTGGATTCTGGTACCCTGTTGCCTGGGAACATGAAATCGGTTTGATTCTGTAAACCTGAGGTCTGGGAATATGACTGAGGTTTGATTGTGGTACCCTATGGCCTGGCAACATGACTGAGGTTTGATTCTGGATGCCTGTGGCCTGGGAACATGACTGAGGCATGATTCTGGAAACCTGTGGCCTGGGAACATGACATCTGTTTAGATTGTGGAATACTGTGCCCCGGGAACCTGACTGAGCCTTGGTTCTGGAACCCTGTGGACTGGGAACATGACTGAGGTTTTATTCTGGAACCCTGTAGCCTGGGACCATAACTGAGGATTGATTCTGGAACCCTGTGGCCTGGGCACATGACAACGGTGGATTCTGGAACCCTGTGGACTAGGAACATGACTGAGGTTTTATTCTGAAACCTTGTAACCTGGGAACATAACTGAGGATTGATTCTGGAACCCTGTGGCCTGGGAACATGACATGGGTGGATTCAGGAACCCTGAGGCCTGGGAACATGACATCTGTTTAGATTGTGGAATACTGTGCCCTGGGAACGTGACTGAGCCTTGGTTCTGGAACCCTGTGGACTGGGAACATGACTGACGTTTTATTCTGGAACCCTGTAGCCTGGGAACATAACTGAGGATTGATTCTGGAACCCTGTGGCCTGGGAACATGACTGGGATTTGATTTCTGAAACCTGTGTCCAGGGAAAATGACTGAGGTTTTATTCTGGAACCCTGTGTCCTGGGAACACGACTGAGGTTTGATTCTGGAACCATGTGGCCTGGGAATATGACTTAGGTTTGATTCTGGAAACCATTTGCCTGGGAATATGACTGATGTTAGAGTGTGGAATCCTGTGCCCTGGGAACAGGACATCGGTTTGGATTCTGGTACCCTGTTGCCTGGAAACATGAAATCGGTTTGATTCTGGAAACCTTAGGCCTGGGAATATGACTGAGGTTTGATGGTGGTACCCTATGGCCTGGCAACATGACTGAGGTTTGATTCTGGATCCCTGTGGCCTGGGAACATGACATCTGTTTAGATTGTGGAATACTGTGCCCCGGGAACCTGACTGAGCCTTGGTTCTGGACCCCCGTGGACTGGGAACATGACTGAGGTTTTATTCTGGAACCCTGTGTCCTGTTAACATGACATGGGTGGATTCTGGAACCCTGAGGCCTGGGAACATGAAATCTGTTTAGATTGTGGAATACTGTGGCCTGGGAACTTGACTGAGCCTTGGTTCAGGAAACCTGTGAACTGGGAATATGACTGAGGTTTTATTCTGGAACCCTGTAGCCTGGGAACATAACTGAGGATTCACTTTGGAACCCTGTGGCCCGGGAACATGACATGGGTGGATTCTGGAACCCTGAGGCCTTGGAACATGACATCTGTTTAGATTGTGGAATACTGTGACCCGGGAACCTGACTGAGCCTTGGTTCTGGAACCCTGTGGACTGGGAACATGACTGAGGTTTTATTCGGGAACCCTGTAGCCTGGGAACATAACTGAGGATTGATTCTGGAAGCCTGTGGCCTGGGAACATGACATCGGTGGATTCTGGAACACTGTGGCCTGGGAACCTGCGAACGGTTTGACTCTGGAACCCTGTGGCCTGGGAACACGAAATCGGTTTGATTCCGGAAATCTGAGGCCTGGCAACATGACTGAGGTTTGATTCTGGATCTTTGTGGCCTGGGAAAATGACTGAGGCGTGATTCTGAAGACCTGTGGCCTGGAAACATGACATCTGTTTAGATTGTGGAATACTTTGGCCCGGGAACCTGACTGAGCCTTGGTTCTGGAACACTGTGCACTAGGAACATGACTGAGGTTTTATTCTGGAACCCTGTAGCCTGGGAACATAACTGAGGATTGATTCTGGAACCCTGTGGCCTGGGAACATAACATGGGTGGATTCTGGAACCCTGAGGCCTAGGAACAAGACATCTGTTTAGCTTGTGGAATACTGTGACCCGGGAACCTGACTGAGCCTTGGTTCTGGAACCCTATGTACTGGGAATATGACTGAGGTTTTATTCTGGAACCCTGTAGCCTGGGAACATAACTGAGGATTGATTCTGGAACCCTGTGGCCTGGGAACATGACATGGGTGGATTCTGGAACCCTGAGGCCTGGGAACATGACATCTGTTTAGATTGTGGAATACTGTGCCCCGGGTACCTGACTGAGCCTTGATTCTGGAACCCTGTGGACTGGGAACATGACTGAGGTTTTATTCCGGAACCCTGTAGCCTGCGAACATAACTGAGGATTGATTCTGGAACCCTGTGGCCTGGCCGCATGACATCGGTGGATTCTGGAACTCTGTGGCCTGGGAACCTGCGAACGGTTTGACTCTGGTACCCTGTGGCCTGGGAACATGTCTGAGGTTTGATGGTGGAAACCTGTGGCCTGGCAACATGACTGAGGATTGATTCTGGAAGACTGTGGCCAGGGAACATGATATCTGGTTGATTCTGGAAACCTGTGTCCTGGGAACAAGACTGAAGTTTGATTCTGGAAGCCTGTGGCCTGGGAACATGACTGAGGTTTGTTTCTGGAAGCCTGTTCCCTGGGAACATGACTGCGGTTTGATTCTGGACACCTGTGTCCTGGGAACAAGACTGAGGTTTGATTCTGCAACCCTGTGGCTTGGGAACATGACTGAGGTTTGTTTCTGGAAGCCTGTTCTCTGGGAACATGACTGAGGTTTGATTCTGGACACCTGTGTCCTGGGAACATGACTGAGGTTTGATTGTTGAAACCTGTGGCCTTCGAACATGACTCAGGTTGATTCTGGAACCATGTGTCCTGGGAATATGACTGAGGTTTGATTCTGGAAACCTTTGGCCTGGGAAAATGACTGAGGTTTCATTGTGGAAACATGTGGCCTGGGATCATGACTGAGGTTTGATGGTGGAACACTCTGGCCTGGCAAAATGACTGAGGCTTGATTCTGGAGCCCTGTTTACTGGGAACATGACTGAGGTTTGATGGCAGAAACCTGTGGACTGGCAACATGACTGAGGTTTGATTTGGAACCCTGTGCACGGGGACCATGACTGAGGCCTGATACTGGAACCCCGTGGCATGGGAACATGACATTGGTTTGATTCTGGAGCCCTGTTTACTGGGAACATGACTGAGGTTTCATGGTTGAATCCTGTGGCCTGGCAACATGATTGAGGTTTGATAGTGGAACCCTCAGGCTTGGGAACATGAGTGAGGCTTGATGGTGGAACACTGTGGCCTGGCAATATGCCTGAGGTTTGATGGTGGAACCCTGTGGCTTGGCAAGATGACTTAGGTTAGATTGTGGAACACTCTGACCTGGGAACATGACTGAGGCTTGATGGTGGAACCGTGGCCTGGCAACAGGACTGAGGTTTGATTGTGGAACCCTCTGGCCTGGGAATATGACTGAGGTTTAATTGTGGAACCCTGTGGCCTGGGAACATGACTGGGATTTGATTTCTGAAACCTGTGTCCAGGGAACATGACTGAGGTTTTATTCTGGAACCCTGTGTCCTGGGAACACGACTGAGGTTTGATTCTGTAACCATGTGGCCTGGGAATATAACTGAGGTTTGATTCTGGAAACCATTGGCCTGGGAACATGACTGATGTTAGAATGTGGAATCCTGTGGCCTGGGAACATGACATCGGTTTGGATTCTGGTACCCTGTTGCCTGGGAACATGAAATCGGTTTGATTCTGTAAACCTGAGGTCTGGGAATATGACTGAGGTTTGATTGTGGTACCCTATGGCCTGGCAACATGACTGAGGTTTGATTCTGGATGCCTGTGGCCTGGGAACATGACTGAGGCATGATTCTGGAAACCTGTGGCCTGGGAACATGACATCTGTTTAGATTGTGGAATACTGTGCCCCGGGAACCTGACTGAGCCTTGGTTCTGGAACCCTGTGGACTGGGAACATGACTGAGGTTTTATTCTGGAACCCTGTAGCCTGGGACCATAACTGAGGATTGATTCTGGAACCATGTGGCCTGGGCACATGACAACGGTGGATTCTGGAACCCTGTGGACTAGGAACATGACTGAGGTTTTATTCTGGAACCTTGTAGCCTGGGAACATAACTGAGGATTGATTCTGGAACCCTGTGGCCTGGGAACATGACATGGGTGGATTCTGGAACCCTGAGGCCTGGGAACATGACATCTGTTTAGATTGTGGAATACTGTGCCCTGGGAACGTGACTGAGCCTTGGTTCTGGAACCCTGTGGACTGGGAACATGACTGACGTTTTATTCTGGAACCCTGTAGCCTGGGAACATAACTGAGGATTGATTCTGGAACCCTGTGGCCTGGGAACATGACTGGGATTTGATTTCTGAAACCTGTGTCCAGGGAAAATGACTGAGGTTTTATTCTGGAACCCTGTGTCCTGGGAACACGACTGAGGTTTGATTCTGGAACCATGTGGCCTGGGAATATGACTTAGGTTTGATTCTGGAAACCATTGGCCTGGGAACATGACTGATGTTAGAGTGTGGAATCCTGTGCCCTGGGAACATGACATCGGTTTGGATTCTGGTACCCTGTTGCCTGGAAACCTGAAATCGGTTTGATTCTGGAAACCTTAGGCCTGGGAATATGACTGAGGTTTGATGGTGGTACCCTATGGCCTGGCAACATGACTGAGGTTTGATTCTGGATCCCTGTGGCCTGGGAACATGACATCTGTTTAGATTGTGGAATACTGTGCCCCGGGAACCTGACTGAGCCTTGGTTCTGGACCCCTGTGGACTGGGAACATGACTGAGGTTTTATTCTGGAACCCTGTGTCCTGTTAACATGACATGGGTGGATTCTGGAACCCTGAGGCCTGGGAACATGAAATCTCATTAGATTGTGGAATACTGTGGCCTGGGAACTTGACTGAGCCTTGGTTCTGGAAACCTGTGAACTGGGAATATGACTGAGGTTTTATTCTGGAACCCTGTAGCCTGGGAACATAACTGAGGATTGATTCTGGAACCCTGTGGCCTGGGAACATGACATGGGTGGATTCTGGAACACTGTGGCCTGGGAACCTGCGAACGGTTTGACTCTGGAACCCTGTGGCCTGGGAACACGAAATCGGTTTGATTCCGGAAATCTGAGGCCTGGCAACATGACTGAGGTTTGATTCTGGATCTCTGTGGCCTGGGAAAATGACTGAGGCGTGATTCTGAAGACCTGTGGCCTGGAAACATGACATCTGTTTAGATTGTGGAATACTTTGGCACGGGAACCTGACTGAGCCTTGGTTCTGGAACACTGTGCACTAGGAACATGACTGAGGTTTTATTCTGGAACCCTGTAGCCTGGGAACATAACTGAGGATTGATTCTGGAACCCTGTGGCCTGGGAACATAACATGGGTGGATTCTGGAACCCTGAGGCCTGGGAACAAGACATCTGTTTAGCTTGTGGAATACTGTGACCCGGGAACCTGACTGAGCCTTGGTTCTGGAACCCTATGTACTGGGAATATGACTGAGGTTTTATTCTGGAACCCTGTAGCCTGGGAACATAACTGAGGATTGATTCTGGAACCCTGTGGCCTGGGAACATGACATGGGTGGATTCTGGAACCCTGAGGCCTGGGAACATGACATCTGTTTAGATTGTGGAATACTGTGCCCCGGGTACCTGACTGAGCCTTGATTCTGGAACCCTGTGGACTGGGAACATGACTGAGGTTTTATTCCGGAACCCTGTAGCCTGCGAACATAACTGAGGATTGATTCTGGAACCCTGTGGCCTGGGCACATGACAACGGTGGATTCTGGAACCCTGTGAACTAGGAACATGACTGAGGTTTTATTCTGGAACCTTGTAGCCTGGGAACATAACTGAGGATTGATTCTGGAACCCTGTGGCCTGGGAACATGACATGGGTGGATTCTGGAACCCTGAGGCCTGGGAACATGACATCTGTTTAGATTGTGGAATACTGTGCCCTGGGAACGTGACTGAGCTTTGGTTCTGGAACCGTGTGGACTAGGAACATGACTGACGTTTTATTCTGGAACCCTGTAGCCTGGAAACATAACTGAGGATTGATTCTGGAACCCTGTGGCCAGGGAACATGACTGGGATTTGATTTCTGAAAACTGTGTCCAGGGAAAATGACTGAGGTTTGATTCTGGATCCCTGTGGACTGGGAACATGACTGATGTTAGAGTGTGGAATCCTGTGGCCTGGGAACATGACTGAGGTTTGATTCTGGAACCATGTGGCCTGGGAACATGACATCTGTTTAGATTGTGGAATACTCTGCCCCGGGGACCTGACTGAGCCTTGGTTCTGGACCCCTGTGGACTGGGAACATGACTGAGGTTTTATTCTGGAACCCTGTGTCCTGTTAACATGACATGGGTGGATTCTGGAACCCTGAGGCCTGGGAACATGAAATCTGTTTAGATTGTGGAATACTGTGGCCTGGGAACTTGACTGAGCCTTGGTTCTGGAAACCTGTGGACTGGGAATATGACTGAGGTTTTATTCTGGAGCCGTGTAGCCTGGGAACATAACTGAGGATTCACTTTGGAACCCTGTGGCCCAGGAACATGACATGGGTGGATTCTGGAACCCTGAGGCCTTGGAACATGACATCTGTTTAGATTGTGGAATACTGTGGCCCGGGAACCTGACTGAGCCTTGGTTCTGGAACCCTGTGGACTGGGAACATGACTGAGGTTTTATTCTGGAACCCTGTACCCTGGGAACATAAATGAGGATTGATTCTGGAACCCTGTGGCCTGGGAACAAGACTGAAGTTTGATTCTGGAAGCCTGTGGCCTGGGAACATGACTGAGGTTTGTTTCTGGAAGCCTGTTCCCTGGAACATGACTGCGGTTTGATTCTGGACACCTGTGTCCTGGGAACAAGACTGAGGTTTGATTTTGCAACCCTGTGGCTTGGGAATATGACTGAGGTTTGATTCTGGAAACCTTTGGCCTGGGAAAATGACTGAGGTTTCATTGTGGAAACATGTGGCCTGGGATCATGACTGAGGTTTGATGGTGGAACACTCTGGCCTGGCAAAATGACTGAGGCTTGATTCTGGAGCCCTGTTTACTGGGAACATGACTGAGGTTTGATGGCAGAAACCTGTGGACTGGCAACATGACTGAGGTTTGATTTGGAACCCTGTGCACGGGGACCATGACTGAGGCCTGATACTGGAACCCCGTGGCATGGGAACATGACATTGGTTTGATTCTGGAGCCCTGTTTACTGGGAACATGACTGAGGTTTCATGGTTGAATCCTGTGGCCTGGCCACATGATTGAGGTTTGATAGTGGAACCCTCAGGCTTGGGAACATGAGTGAGGCTTGATGGTGGAACACTGTGGCCTGGCAATATGCCTGAGGTTTGATGGTGGAACCCTGTGGCTTGGCAAGATGACTTAGGTTAGATTGTGGAACACTCTGACCTGGGAACATGACTGAGGCTTGATGGTGGAACCGTGGCCTGGCCACAGGACTGAGGTTTGATTGTGGAACCCTCTGGCCTGGGAATATGACTGAGGTTTAATTGTGGAACCCTGTGGCCTGGGAACATGACTGGGATTTGATTACTGAAACCTGTGTCCAGGGAACATGACTGAGGTTTTCTTCTGGAACCCTGTGTCCTGGGACCACGACTGAGGTTTGATTCTGGAACCATGTGGCCTGGGAACATGACTGATGTTAGAGTGCGGAATCCTGTGGCCTGGGAACATGACATCTGTTTAGATTGTGGAATACTGTGCCCCGGGAACCTGACTGAGCCTTGGTTCTGGAACCCTGTGGACTGGGAACATGACTGACGTTTTATTCTGGAACCCTGTAGCCTGGGAACATAACTGAGGATTGATTCTGGAACCCTGTGGCCTGGGAATATGACATGGGTGGATTCTGGAACCCTGAGGCCTGGGAACATGACATCTGTTTAGATTGTGGAATACTGTGCCCCGGGTACCTGACTGAGCCTTGATTCTGGAACCCTGTGGACTGGGAACATGACTGAGGTTTTATTCCGGAACCCTGTGGCCTCGGAACATAACTGAGGATTGATTCTCTAACCCTGTGGCCTGGGAACATGACATGGGTGGATTCTGGAACCCTGAGGCCTGGGAACATGACATCTGTTTAGATTGTGGAATACTGTGCCCTGGGAACGTGACTGAGCCTTGGTTCTGGAACCCTGTGGACTGGGAACATGACTGACGTTTTATTCTGGAACCCTGTAGCCTGGGAACATAACTGAGGATTGATTCTGGAACCCTGTGGCCTGGGAACATGACTGGGATTTGATTTCTGAAACCTGTGTCCAGGGAAAATGACTGAGGTTTTATTCTGGAACCCTGTGTCCTGGGAACACGACTGAGGTTTGATTCTGGAACCATGTGGCCTGGGAATATGACTTAGGTTTGATTCTGGAAACCATTGGCCTGGGAACATGACTGATGTTAGAGTGTGGAATCCTGAGCCCTGGGAACATGACATCGGTTTGGATTCTGGTACCCTGTTGCCTGGGAACATGAAATCGGTTTGATTCTGTAAACCTGAGGTCTGGGAATATGACTGAGGTTTGATTGTGGTACCCTATGGCCTGGCAACATGACTGAGGTTTGATTCTGGATGCCTGTGGCCTGGGAACATGACTGAGGCATGATTCTGGAAACCTGTGGCCTGGGAACATGACATCTGTTTAGATTGTGGAATACTGTGCCCCGGGAACCTGACTGAGCCTTGGTTCTGGAACCCTGTGGACTGGGAACATGACTGAGGTTTTATTCTGGAACCCTGTAGCCTGGGACCATAACTGAGGATTGATTCTGGAACCCTGTGGCCTGGGCACATGACAACGGTGGATTCTGGAACCCTGTGGACTAGGAACATGACTGAGGTTTTATTCTGGAACCTTGTAGCCTGGGAACATAACTGAGGATTGATTCTGGAACCCTGTGGCCTGGGAACATGACATGGGTGGATTCAGGAACCCTGAGGCCTGGGAACATGACATCTGTTTAGATTGTGGAATACTGTGCCCTGGGAACGTGACTGAGCCTTGGTTCTGGAACCCTGTGGACTGGGAACATGACTGACGTTTTATTCTGGAACCCTGTAGCCTGGGAACATAACTGAGGATTGATTCTGGAACCCTGTGGCCTGGGAACATGACTGGGATTTGATTTCTGAAACCTGTGTCCAGGGAAAATGACTGAGGTTTTATTCTGGAACCCTGTGTCCTGGGAACACGACTGAGGTTTGATTCTGGAACCATGTGGCCTGGGAATATGACTTAGGTTTGATTCTGGAAACCATTTGCCTGGGAATATGACTGATGTTAGAGTGTGGAATCCTGTGCCCTGGGAACATGACATCGGTTTGGATTCTGGTACCCTGTTGCCTGGAAACATGAAATCGGTTTGATTCTGGAAACCTTAGGCCTGGGAATATGACTGAGGTTTGATGGTGGTACCCTATGGCCTGGCAACATGACTGAGGTTTGATTCTGGATCCCTGTGGCCTGGGAACATGACATCTGTTTAGATTGTGGAATACTGTGCCCCGGGAACCTGACTGAGCCTTGGTTCTGGACCCCCGTGGACTGGGAACATGACTGAGGTTTTATTCTGGAACCCTGTGTCCTGTTAACATGACATGGGTGGATTCTGGAACCCTGAGGCCTGGGAACATGAAATCTGTTTAGATTGTGGAATACTGTGGCCTGGGAACTTGACTGAGCCTTGGTTCAGGAAACCTGTGAACTGGGAATATGACTGAGGTTTTATTCTGGAACCCTGTAGCCTGGGAACATAACTGAGGATTCACTTTGGAACCCTGTGGCCCGGGAACATGACATGGGTGGATTCTGGAACCCTGAGGCCTTGGAACATGACATCTGTTTAGATTGTGGAATACTGTGACCCGGGAACCTGACTGAGCCTTGGTTCTGGAACCCTGTGGACTGGGAACATGACTGAGGTTTTATTCGGGAACCCTGTAGCCTGGGAACATAACTGAGGATTGATTCTGGAAGCCTGTGGCCTGGGAACATGACATCGGTGGATTCTGGAACACTGTGGCCTGGGAACCTGCGAACGGTTTGACTCTGGAACCCTGTGGCCTGGGAACACGAAATCGGTTTGATTCCGGAAATCTGAGGCCTGGCAACATGACTGAGGTTTGATTCTGGATCTTTGTGGCCTGGGAAAATGACTGAGGCGTGATTCTGAAGACCTGTGGCCTGGAAACATGACATCTGTTTAGATTGTGGAATACTTTGGCCCGGGAACCTGACTGAGCCTTGGTTCTGGAACACTGTGCACTAGGAACATGACTGAGGTTTTATTCTGGAACCCTGTAGCCTGGGAACATAACTGAGGATTGATTCTGGAACCCTGTGGCCTGGGAACATAACATGGGTGGATTCTGGAACCCTGAGGCCTAGGAACAAGACATCTGTTTAGCTTGTGGAATACTGTGACCCGGGAACCTGACTGAGCCTTGGTTCTGGAACCCTATGTACTGGGAATATGACTGAGGTTTTATTCTGGAACCCTGTAGCCTGGGAACATAACTGAGGATTGATTCTGGAACCCTGTGGCCTGGGAACATGACATGGGTGGATTCTGGAACCCTGAGGCCTGGGAACATGACATCTGTTTAGATTGTGGAATACTGTGCCCCGGGTACCTGACTGAGCCTTGATTCTGGAACCCTGTGGACTGGGAACATGACTGAGGTTTTATTCCGGAACCCTGTAGCCTGCGAACATAACTGAGGATTGATTCTGGAACCCTGTGGCCTGGCCGCATGACATCGGTGGATTCTGGAACTCTGTGGCCTGGGAACCTGCGAACGGTTTGACTCTGGTACCCTGTGGCCTGGGAACATGTCTGAGGTTTGATGGTGGAAACCTGTGGCCTGGCAACATGACTGAGGATTGATTCTGGAAGACTGTGGCCAGGGAACATGATATCTGGTTGATTCTGGAAACCTGTGTCCTGGGAACAAGACTGAAGTTTGATTCTGGAAGCCTGTGGCCTGGGAACATGACTGAGGTTTGTTTCTGGAAGCCTGTTCCCTGGGAACATGACTGCGGTTTGATTCTGGACACCTGTGTCCTGGGAACAAGACTGAGGTTTGATTCTGCAACCCTGTGGCTTGGGAACATGACTGAGGTTTGTTTCTGGAAGCCTGTTCTCTGGGAACATGACTGAGGTTTGATTCTGGACACCTGTGTCCTGGGAACATGACTGAGGTTTGATTGTTGAAACCTGTGGCCTTCGAACATGACTCAGGTTGATTCTGGAACCATGTGTCCTGGGAATATGACTGAGGTTTGATTCTGGAAACCTTTGGCCTGGGAAAATGACTGAGGTTTCATTGTGGAAACATGTGGCCTGGGATCATGACTGAGGTTTGATGGTGGAACACTCTGGCCTGGCAAAATGACTGAGGCTTGATTCTGGAGCCCTGTTTACTGGGAACATGACTGAGGTTTGATGGCAGAAACCTGTGGACTGGCAACATGACTGAGGTTTGATTTGGAACCCTGTGCACGGGGACCATGACTGAGGCCTGATACTGGAACCCCGTGGCATGGGAACATGACATTGGTTTGATTCTGGAGCCCTGTTTACTGGGAACATGACTGAGGTTTCATGGTTGAATCCTGTGGCCTGGCAACATGATTGAGGTTTGATAGTGGAACCCTCAGGCTTGGGAACATGAGTGAGGCTTGATGGTGGAACACTGTGGCCTGGCAATATGCCTGAGGTTTGATGGTGGAACCCTGTGGCTTGGCAAGATGACTTAGGTTAGATTGTGGAACACTCTGACCTGGGAACATGACTGAGGCTTGATGGTGGAACCGTGGCCTGGCAACAGGACTGAGGTTTGATTGTGGAACCCTCTGGCCTGGGAATATGACTGAGGTTTAATTGTGGAACCCTGTGGCCTGGGAACATGACTGGGATTTGATTTCTGAAACCTGTGTCCAGGGAACATGACTGAGGTTTTATTCTGGAACCCTGTGTCCTGGGAACACGACTGAGGTTTGATTCTGTAACCATGTGGCCTGGGAATATAACTGAGGTTTGATTCTGGAAACCATTGGCCTGGGAACATGACTGATGTTAGAATGTGGAATCCTGTGGCCTGGGAACATGACATCGGTTTGGATTCTGGTACCCTGTTGCCTGGGAACATGAAATCGGTTTGATTCTGTAAACCTGAGGTCTGGGAATATGACTGAGGTTTGATTGTGGTACCCTATGGCCTGGCAACATGACTGAGGTTTGATTCTGGATGCCTGTGGCCTGGGAACATGACTGAGGCATGATTCTGGAAACCTGTGGCCTGGGAACATGACATCTGTTTAGATTGTGGAATACTGTGCCCCGGGAACCTGACTGAGCCTTGGTTCTGGAACCCTGTGGACTGGGAACATGACTGAGGTTTTATTCTGGAACCCTGTAGCCTGGGACCATAACTGAGGATTGATTCTGGAACCATGTGGCCTGGGCACATGACAACGGTGGATTCTGGAACCCTGTGGACTAGGAACATGACTGAGGTTTTATTCTGGAACCTTGTAGCCTGGGAACATAACTGAGGATTGATTCTGGAACCCTGTGGCCTGGGAACATGACATGGGTGGATTCTGGAACCCTGAGGCCTGGGAACATGACATCTGTTTAGATTGTGGAATACTGTGCCCTGGGAACGTGACTGAGCCTTGGTTCTGGAACCCTGTGGACTGGGAACATGACTGACGTTTTATTCTGGAACCCTGTAGCCTGGGAACATAACTGAGGATTGATTCTGGAACCCTGTGGCCTGGGAACATGACTGGGATTTGATTTCTGAAACCTGTGTCCAGGGAAAATGACTGAGGTTTTATTCTGGAACCCTGTGTCCTGGGAACACGACTGAGGTTTGATTCTGGAACCATGTGGCCTGGGAATATGACTTAGGTTTGATTCTGGAAACCATTGGCCTGGGAACATGACTGATGTTAGAGTGTGGAATCCTGTGCCCTGGGAACATGACATCGGTTTGGATTCTGGTACCCTGTTGCCTGGAAACCTGAAATCGGTTTGATTCTGGAAACCTTAGGCCTGGGAATATGACTGAGGTTTGATGGTGGTACCCTATGGCCTGGCAACATGACTGAGGTTTGATTCTGGATCCCTGTGGCCTGGGAACATGACATCTGTTTAGATTGTGGAATACTGTGCCCCGGGAACCTGACTGAGCCTTGGTTCTGGACCCCTGTGGACTGGGAACATGACTGAGGTTTTATTCTGGAACCCTGTGTCCTGTTAACATGACATGGGTGGATTCTGGAACCCTGAGGCCTGGGAACATGAAATCTCATTAGATTGTGGAATACTGTGGCCTGGGAACTTGACTGAGCCTTGGTTCTGGAAACCTGTGAACTGGGAATATGACTGAGGTTTTATTCTGGAACCCTGTAGCCTGGGAACATAACTGAGGATTGATTCTGGAACCCTGTGGCCTGGGAACATGACATGGGTGGATTCTGGAACACTGTGGCCTGGGAACCTGCGAACGGTTTGACTCTGGAACCCTGTGGCCTGGGAACACGAAATCGGTTTGATTCCGGAAATCTGAGGCCTGGCAACATGACTGAGGTTTGATTCTGGATCTCTGTGGCCTGGGAAAATGACTGAGGCGTGATTCTGAAGACCTGTGGCCTGGAAACATGACATCTGTTTAGATTGTGGAATACTTTGGCACGGGAACCTGACTGAGCCTTGGTTCTGGAACACTGTGCACTAGGAACATGACTGAGGTTTTATTCTGGAACCCTGTAGCCTGGGAACATAACTGAGGATTGATTCTGGAACCCTGTGGCCTGGGAACATAACATGGGTGGATTCTGGAACCCTGAGGCCTGGGAACAAGACATCTGTTTAGATTGTGGAATACTGTGACCCGGGAACCTGACTGAGCCTTGGTTCTGGAACCCTATGTACTGGGAATATGACTGAGGTTTTATTCTGGAACCCTGTAGCCTGGGAACATAACTGAGGATTGATTCTGGAACCCTGTGGCCTGGGAACATGACATGGGTGGATTCTGGAACCCTGAGGCCTGGGAACATGACATCTGTTTAGATTGTGGAATACTGTGCCCCGGGTACCTGACTGAGCCTTGATTCTGGAACCCTGTGGACTGGGAACATGACTGAGGTTTTATTCCGGAACCCTGTAGCCTGCGAACATAACTGAGGATTGATTCTGGAACCCTGTGGCCTGGGCACATGACAACGGTGGATTCTGGAACCCTGTGAACTAGGAACATGACTGAGGTTTTATTCTGGAACCTTGTAGCCTGGGAACATAACTGAGGATTGATTCTGGAACCCTGTGGCCTGGGAACATGACATGGGTGGATTCTGGAACCCTGAGGCCTGGGAACATGACATCTGTTTAGATTGTGGAATACTGTGCCCTGGGAACGTGACTGAGCTTTGGTTCTGGAACCGTGTGGACTAGGAACATGACTGACGTTTTATTCTGGAACCCTGTAGCCTGGAAACATAACTGAGGATTGATTCTGGAACCCTGTGGCCAGGGAACATGACTGGGATTTGATTTCTGAAAACTGTGTCCAGGGAAAATGACTGAGGTTTGATTCTGGATCCCTGTGGACTGGGAACATGACTGATGTTAGAGTGTGGAATCCTGTGGCCTGGGAACATGACTGAGGTTTGATTCTGGAACCATGTGGCCTGGGAACATGACATCTGTTTAGATTGTGGAATACTCTGCCCCGGGGACCTGACTGAGCCTTGGTTCTGGACCCCTGTGGACTGGGAACATGACTGAGGTTTTATTCTGGAACCCTGTGTCCTGTTAACATGACATGGGTGGATTCTGGAACCCTGAGGCCTGGGAACATGAAATCTGTTTAGATTGTGGAATACTGTGGCCTGGGAACTTGACTGAGCCTTGGTTCTGGAAACCTGTGGACTGGGAATATGACTGAGGTTTTATTCTGGAGCCGTGTAGCCTGGGAACATAACTGAGGATTCACTTTGGAACCCTGTGGCCCAGGAACATGACATGGGTGGATTCTGGAACCCTGAGGCCTTGGAACATGACATCTGTTTAGATTGTGGAATACTGTGGCCCGGGAACCTGACTGAGCCTTGGTTCTGGAACCCTGTGGACTGGGAACATGACTGAGGTTTTATTCTGGAACCCTGTAGCCTGGGAACATAAATGAGGATTGATTCTGGAACCCTGTGGCCTGGGAACAAGACTGAAGTTTGATTCTGGAAGCCTGTGGCCTGGGAACATGACTGAGGTTTGTTTCTGGAAGCCTGTTCCCTGGAACATGACTGCGGTTTGATTCTGGACACCTGTGTCCTGGGAACAAGACTGAGGTTTGATTTTGCAACCCTGTGGCTTGGGAATATGACTGAGGTTTGATTCTGGAAACCTTTGGCCTGGGAAAATGACTGAGGTTTCATTGTGGAAACATGTGGCCTGGGATCATGACTGAGGTTTGATGGTGGAACACTCTGGCCTGGCAAAATGACTGAGGCTTGATTCTGGAGCCCTGTTTACTGGGAACATGACTGAGGTTTGATGGCAGAAACCTGTGGACTGGCAACATGACTGAGGTTTGATTTGGAACCCTGTGCACGGGGACCATGACTGAGGCCTGATACTGGAACCCCGTGGCATGGGAACATGACATTGGTTTGATTCTGGAGCCCTGTTTACTGGGAACATGACTGAGGTTTCATGGTTGAATCCTGTGGCCTGGCCACATGATTGAGGTTTGATAGTGGAACCCTCAGGCTTGGGAACATGAGTGAGGCTTGATGGTGGAACACTGTGGCCTGGCAATATGCCTGAGGTTTGATGGTGGAACCCTGTGGCTTGGCAAGATGACTTAGGTTAGATTGTGGAACACTCTGACCTGGGAACATGACTGAGGCTTGATGGTGGAACCGTGGCCTGGCCACAGGACTGAGGTTTGATTGTGGAACCCTCTGGCCTGGGAATATGACTGAGGTTTAATTGTGGAACCCTGTGGCCTGGGAACATGACTGGGATTTGATTACTGAAACCTGTGTCCAGGGAACATGACTGAGGTTTTCTTCTGGAACCCTGTGTCCTGGGACCACGACTGAGGTTTGATTCTGGAACCATGTGGCCTGGGAACATGACTGATGTTAGAGTGCGGAATCCTGTGGCCTGGGAACATGACATCTGTTTAGATTGTGGAATACTGTGCCCCGGGAACCTGACTGAGCCTTGGTTCTGGAACCCTGTGGACTGGGAACATGACTGACGTTTTATTCTGGAACCCTGTAGCCTGGGAACATAACTGAGGATTGATTCTGGAACCCTGTGGCCTGGGAATATGACATGGGTGGATTCTGGAACCCTGAGGCCTGGGAACATGACATCTGTTTAGATTGTGGAATACTGTGCCCCGGGTACCTGACTGAGCCTTGATTCTGGAACCCTGTGGACTGGGAACATGACTGAGGTTTTATTCCGGAACCCTGTGGCCTCGGAACATAACTGAGGATTGATTCTCTAACCCTGTGGCCTGGGAACATGACATGGGTGGATTCTGGAACCCTGAGGCCTGGGAACATGACATCTGTTTAGATTGTGGAATACTGTGCCCTGGGAACGTGACTGAGCCTTGGTTCTGGAACCCTGTGGACTGGGAACATGACTGACGTTTTATTCTGGAACCCTGTAGCCTGGGAACATAACTGAGGATTGATTCTGGAACCCTGTGGCCTGGGAACATGACTGGGATTTGATTTCTGAAACCTGTGTCCAGGGAAAATGACTGAGGTTTTATTCTGGAACCCTGTGTCCTGGGAACACGACTGAGGTTTGATTCTGGAACCATGTGGCCTGGGAATATGACTTAGGTTTGATTCTGGAAACCATTGGCCTGGGAACATGACTGATGTTAGAGTGTGGAATCCTGAGCCCTGGGAACATGACATCGGTTTGGATTCTGGTACCCTGTTGCCTGGGAACATGAAATCGGTTTGATTCTGTAAACCTGAGGTCTGGGAATATGACTGAGGTTTGATTGTGGTACCCTATGGCCTGGCAACATGACTGAGGTTTGATTCTGGATGCCTGTGGCCTGGGAACATGACTGAGGCATGATTCTGGAAACCTGTGGCCTGGGAACATGACATCTGTTTAGATTGTGGAATACTGTGCCCC
Organism: Balaenoptera physalus; assembly: GCF_965194825.1. NCBI lineage: Eukaryota > Metazoa > Chordata > Mammalia > Artiodactyla > Balaenopteridae > Balaenoptera > Balaenoptera physalus. Next base: position 2,209,280 of record NW_028126467.1, read on the forward strand.
GGGAACCTGACTGAGCCTTGGTTCTGGAACCCTGTGGACTGGGAACATGACTGAGGTTTTATTCTGGAACCCTGTAGCCTGGGACCATAACTGAGGATTGATTCTGGAACCCTGTGGCCTGGGCACATGACAACGGTGGATTCTGGAACCCTGTGGACTAGGAACATGACTGAGGTTTTATTCTGGAACCTTGTAGCCTGGGAACATAACTGAGGATTGATTCTGGAACCCTGTGGCCTGGGAACATGACATGGGTGGATTCAGGAACCCTGAGGCCTGGGAACATGACATCTGTTTAGATTGTGGAATACTGTGCCCTGGGAACGTGACTGAGCCTTGGTTCTGGAACCCTGTGGACTGGGAACATGACTGACGTTTTATTCTGGAACCCTGTAGCCTGGGAACATAACTGAGGATTGATTCTGGAACCCTGTGGCCTGGGAACATGACTGGGATTTGATTTCTGAAACCTGTGTCCAGGGAAAATGACTGAGGTTTTATTCTGGAACCCTGTGTCCTGGGAACACGACTGAGGTTTGATTCTGGAACCATGTGGCCTGGGAATATGACTTAGGTTTGATTCTGGAAACCATTGGCCTGGGAACATGACTGATGTTAGAGTGTGGAATCCTGTGCCCTGGGAACATGACATCGGTTTGGATTCTGGTACCCTGTTGCCTGGAAACATGAAATCGGTTTGATTCTGGAAACCTTAGGCCTGGGAATATGACTGAGGTTTGATGGTGGTACCCTATGGCCTGGCAACATGACTGAGGTTTGATTCTGGATCCCTGTGGCCTGGGAACATGACATCTGTTTAGATTGTGGAATACTGTGCCCCGGGAACCTGACTGAGCCTTGGTTCTGGACCCCTGTGGACTGGGAACATGACTGAGGTTTTATTCTGGAAGCCTGTGTCCTGTTAACATGACATGGGTGGATTCTGGAACCCTGAGGCCTGGGAACATGAAATCTGTTTAGATTGTGGAATACTGTGGCCTGGGAACTTGACTGAGCCTTGGTTCTGGAACCCTGTGGACTGGGAACATGACTGAGGTTTTATTCTGGAACCCTGTAGCCTGGGAACATAACTGAGGATTGATTCTAGAAGCCTGTGCCCTGGGAACATGACATCGGTGGATTCTGGAACACTGTGGCCTGGGAACCTGCGAACGGTTTGACTCTGGAACCCTGTGGCCTGGGAACACGAAATCGGTTTGATTCCGGAAATCTGAGGCCTGGCAACATGACTGAGGTTTGATTCTGGATCTCTGTGGCCTGGGAAAATGACTGAGGCGTGATTCTGAAGACCTGTGGCCTGGAAACATGACATCTGTTTAGATTGTGGAATACTTTGGCCCGGGAACCTGACTGAGCCTTGGTTCTGGAACACTGTGCACTAGGAACATGACTGAGGTTTTATTCTGGAACCCTGTAGCCTGGGAACATAACTGAGGATTGATTCTGGAACCCTGTGGCCTGGGAACATAACATGGGTGGATTCTGGAACCCTGAGGCCTGGGAACAAGATATCTGTTTAGATTGTGGAATACTGTGACCCGGGAACCTGACTGAGCCTTGGTTCTGGAACCCTATGTACTGGGAATATGACTGAGGTTTTATTCTGAAACCCTGTAGCCTGGGAACATAACTGAGGATTGATTCTGGAACCCTGTGGCCTGGGAACATGACATGGGTGGATTCAGGAACCCTGAGGCCTGGGAACATGACATCTGTTTAGATTGTGGAATACTGTGCCCTGGGAACGTGACTGAGCCTTGGTTCTGGAACCCTGTGGACTGGGAACATGACTGACGTTTTATTCTGGAACCCTGTAGCCTGGGAACATAACTGAGGATTGATTCTGGAACCCTGTGGCCTGGGAACATGACTGGGATTTGATTTCTGAAACCTGTGTCCAGGGAAAATGACTGAGGTTTTATTCTGGAACCCTGTGTCCTGGGAACACGACTGAGGTTTGATTCTGGAACCATGTGGCCTGGGAATATGACTTAGGTTTGATTCTGGAAACCATTGGCCTGGGAACATGACTGATGTTAGAGTGTGGAATCCTGTGCCCTGGGAACATGACATCGGTTTGGATTCTGGTACCCTGTTGCCTGGAAACATGAAATCGGTTTGATTCTGGAAACCTTAGGCCTGGGAATATGACTGAGGTTTGATGGTGGTACCCTATGGCCTGGCAACATGACTGAGGTTTGATTCTGGATCCCTGTGGCCTGGGAACATGACATCTGTTTAGATTGTGGAATACTGTGCCCCGGGAACCTGACTGAGCCTTGGTTCTGGACCCCTGTGGACTGGGAACATGACTGAGGTTTTATTCTGGAAGCCTGTGTCCTGTTAACATGACATGGGTGGATTCTGGAACCCTGAGGCCTGGGAACATGAAATCTGTTTAGATTGTGGAATACTGTGGCCTGGGAACTTGACTGAGCCTTGGTTCTGGAACCCTGTGGACTGGGAACATGACTGAGGTTTTATTCTGGAACCCTGTAGCCTGGGAACATAACTGAGGATTGATTCTAGAAGCCTGTGCCCTGGGAACATGACATCGGTGGATTCTGGAACACTGTGGCCTGGGAACCTGCGAACGGTTTGACTCTGGAACCCTGTGGCCTGGGAACACGAAATCGGTTTGATTCCGGAAATCTGAGGCCTGGCAACATGACTGAGGTTTGATTCTGGATCTCTGTGGCCTGGGAAAATGACTGAGGCGTGATTCTGAAGACCTGTGGCCTGGAAACATGACATCTGTTTAGATTGTGGAATACTTTGGCCCGGGAACCTGACTGAGCCTTGGTTCTGGAACACTGTGCACTAGGAACATGACTGAGGTTTTATTCTGGAACCCTGTAGCCTGGGAACATAACTGAGGATTGATTCTGGAACCCTGTGGCCTGGGAACATAACATGGGTGGATTCTGGAACCCTGAGGCCTGGGAACAAGATATCTGTTTAGATTGTGGAATACTGTGACCCGGGAACCTGACTGAGCCTTGGTTCTGGAACCCTATGTACTGGGAATATGACTGAGGTTTTATTCTGAAACCCTGTAGCCTGGGAACATAACTGAGGATTGATTCTGGAACCCTGTGGCCTGGGAACATGACATGGGTGGATTCAGGAACCCTGAGGCCTGGGAACATGACATCTGTTTAGATTGTGGAATACTGTGCCCTGGGAACGTGACTGAGCCTTGGTTCTGGAACCCTGTGGACTGGGAACATGACTGACGTTTTATTCTGGAACCCTGTAGCCTGGGAACATAACTGAGGATTGATTCTGGAACCCTGTGGCCTGGGAACATGACTGGGATTTGATTTCTGAAACCTGTGTCCAGGGAAAATGACTGAGGTTTTATTCTGGAACCCTGTGTCCTGGGAACACGACTGAGGTTTGATTCTGGAACCATGTGGCCTGGGAATATGACATAGGTTTGATTCTGGAAACCATTGGCCTGGGAACATGACTGATATTAGAGTGTGGAATCCTGTGCCCTGGGAACATGACATCGGTTTGGATTCTGGTACCCTGTTGCCTGGAAACATGAAATCGGTTTGATTCTGGAAACCTTAGGCCTGGGAATATGACTGAGGTTTGATGGTGGTACCCTATGGCCTGGCAACATGACTGAGGTTTGATTCTGGATCCCTGTGGCCTGGGAACATGACATCTGTTTAGATTGTGGAATACTGTGCCCCGGGAACCTGACTGAGCCTTGGTTCTGGACCCCTGTGGACTGGGAACATGACTGAGGTTTTATTCTGGAAGCCTGTGTCCTGTTAACATGACATGGGTGGATTCTGGAACCCTGAGGCCTGGGAACATGAAATCTGTTTAGATTGTGGAATACTGTGGCCTGGGAACTTGACTGAGCCTTGGTTCTGGAAACCTGTGGACTGGGAATATGACTGAGGTTTTATTCTGGAGCCGTGTAGCCTGGGAACATAACTGAGGATTCACTTTGGAACCCTGTGGCCCAGGAACATGACATGGGTGGATTCTGGAAACCTGAGGCCTTGGAACATGACATCTGTTTAGATTGTGGAATACTGTGGCCCGGGAACCTGACTGAGCCTTGGTTCTGGAACCCTGTGGACTGGGAACATGACTGAGGTTTTATTCTGGAACCCTGTAGCCTGGGAACATAACTGAGGATTGATTCTGGAAGCCTGTGGCCTGGGAACATGACATCGGTGGATTCTGGAACACTGTGTCCTGGGAACCTGCGAATGGTTTGACTCTGGAACCCTGTGGCCTGGGAACACGAAATCGGTTTGATTCCGGAAATCTGAGGCCTGGCAACATGACTGAGGTTTGATTCTGGATCTCTGTGGCCTGGGAAAATGACTGAGGCGTGATTCTGAAGACCTGTGGCCTGGAAACATGACATCTGTTTAGATTGTGGAATACTTTGGCCCGGGAACCTGACTGAGCCTTGGTTCTGGAACACTGTGCACTAGGAACATGACTGAGGTTTTATTCTGGAACCCTGTAGCCTGGGAACATAACTGAGGATTGATTCTGGAACCCTGTGGCCTGGGAACATAACATGGGTGGATTCTGGAACCCTGAGGCCTGGTAACATGACATCTGTTTAGATTGTGGAATACTGTGACCCGGGAACCTGACTGAGCCTTGGTTCTGGAACCCAATGTACTGGGAATATGACTGAGGTTTTATTCTGGAACCCTGTAGCCTGGGAACATAACTGAGGATTGATTCTGGAACCCTGTGGCCTGGGAACATGACATGGGTGGATTCTGGAACCCTGAGGCCTGGGAACATGACATCTGTTTAGATTGTGGAATACTGTGCCCCGGGTACCTGACTGAGCCTTGATTCTGGAACCCTGTGGACTGGGAACATGACTGAGGTTTTATTCCGGAACCCTGTAGCCTGCGAACATAACTGAGGATTGATTCTGGAACCCTGTGGCCTGGCCGCATGACATCGGTGGATTCTGGAACTCTGTGGCCTGGGAACCTGCGAACGGTTTGACTCTGGTACCCTGTGGCCTGGGAACATGTCTGAGGTTTGATGGTGGAAACCTGTGGCCTGGCAACATGACTGAGGATTGATTCTGGAAGACTGTGGCCCGGGAACATGATATCTGGTTGATTCTGGAAACCTGTGTCCTGGGAACATGACTGAGGTTTGATTCTGGAACCCTGTGGCTTGGGAACATGACTGAGGTTTGTTTCTGTAAGCCTGTTCCCTGGGAACATGAATGCGGTTTGATTCTGGACACCTGTGTCCTGGGAAAAAGACTGAGGTTTGATTCTGCAACCCTGTGGCTTGGGAACATGACTGAGGTTTGTTTCTGGAAGCCTGTTCTCTGGGAACATGACTGAGGTTTGATTCTGGACACCTGTGTCCTGGGAACATGACTGAGGTTTGATTGTTGAAACCTGTGGCCTTCGAACATGACTCAGGTTGATTCTGGAACCATGTGTCCTGGGAATATGACTGAGGTTTGATTCTGGAATCCTTTGGCCTGGGAAAATGACTGAGGTTTCATTGTGGAAACATGTGGCCTGGGATCATGACTGAGGTTTGATGGTGGAACACTCTGGCCTGGCAAAATGACTGAGGCTTGATTCTGGAGCCCTGTTTACTGGGAACATGACTGAGGTTTGATGGCAGAAACCTGTGGACTGGCAACATGACTGAGGTTTGATTTGGAACCCTGTGCACGGGGACCATGACTGAGGCCTGATACTGGAACCCCGTGGCATGGGAACATGACATTGGTTTGATTCTGGAGCCCTGTTTACTGGGAACATGACTGAGGTTTCATGGTTGAATCCTGTGGCCTGGCCACATGATTGAGGTTTGATAGTGGAACCCTCAGGCTTGGGAACATGAGTGAGGCTTGATGGTGGAACACTGTGGCCTGGCAATATGCCTGAGGTTTGATGGTGGAACCCTGTGGCTTGGCAAGATGACTTAGGTTAGATTGTGGAACACTCTGACCTGGGAACATGACTGAGGCTTGATGGTGGAACCGTGGCCTGGCAACAGGACTGAGGTTTGATTGTGGAACCCTCTGGCCTGGGAATATGACTGAGGTTTAATTGTGGAACCCTGTGGCCTGGGAACATGACTGGGATTTGATTTCTGAAACCTGTGTCCAGGGAACATGACTGAGGTTTTATTCTGGAACCCTGTGTCCTGGGAACACGACTGAGGTTTGATTCTGTAACCATGTGGCCTGGGAATATGACTGAGGTTTGATTCTGGAAACCATTGGCCTGGGAACATGACTGATGTTAGAATGTGGAATCCTGTGGCCTGGGAACATGACATCGGTTTGGAATCTGGTACCCTGTTGCCTGGGAACATGAAATCGGTTTGATTCTGTAAACCTGAGGTCTGGGAATATGACTGAGGTTTGATTGTGGTACCCTATGGCCTGGCAACATGACTGAGGTTTGATTCTGGATGCCTGTGGCCTGGGAACATGACTGAGGCATGATTCTGGAAACCTGTGGCCTGGGAACATGACATCTGTTTAGATTGTGGAATACTGTGCCCCGGGAACCTGACTGAGCCTTGGTTCTGGAACCCTGTGGACTGGGAACATGACTGAGGTTTTATTCTGGAACCCTGTAGCCTGGGACCATAACTGAGGATTGATTCTGGAACCCTGTGGCCTGGGCACATGACAACGGTGGATTCTGGAACCCTGTGGACTAGGAACATGACTGAGGTTTTATTCTGGAACCTTGTAGCCTGGGAACATAACTGAGGATTGATTCTGGAACCCTGTGGCCTGGGAACATGACATGGGTGGATTCTGGAACCCTGAGGCCTGGGAACATGACATCTGTTTAGATTGTGGAATACTGTGCCCTGGGAACGTGACTGAGCCTTGGTTCTGGAACCCTGTGGACTGGGAACATGACTGACGTTTTATTCTGGAACCCTGTAGCCTGGGAACATAACTGAGGATTGATTCTGGAACCCTGTGGCCTGGGAACATGACTGGGATTTGATTTCTGAAACCTGTGTCCAGGGAAAATGACTGAGGTTTTATTCTGGAACCCTGTGTCCTGGGAACACGACTGAAGTTTGATTCTGGAACCATGTGGCCTGGGAATATGACTTAGGTTTGATTCTGGAAACCATTGGCCTGGGAACATGACTGATGTTAGAGTGTGGAATCCTGTGCCCTGGGAACATGACCTCGGTTTGGATTCTGGTACCCTGTTGCCTGGAAACATGAAATCGGTTTGATTCTGGAAACCTTAGGCCTGGGAATATGACTGAGGTTTGATGGTGGTACCCTATGGCCTGGCAACATGACTGAGGTTTGATTCTGGATCCCTGTGGCCTGGGAACATGACATCTGTTTAGATTGTGGAATACTGTGCCCCGGGAACCTGACTGAGCCTTGGTTCTGGACCCCTGTGGACTGGGAACATGACTGAGGTTTTATTCTGGAACCCTGTGTCCTGTTAACATGACATGGGTGGATTCTGGAACCCTGAGGCCTGGGAACATGAAATCTGTTTAGATTGTGGAATACTGTGGCCTGGGAACTTGACTGAGCCTTGGTTCTGGAAACCTGTGGACTGGGAATATGACTGAGGTTTTATTCTGGAGCCGTGTAGCCTGGGAACATAACTGAGGATTCACTTTGGAACCCTGTGGCCCAGGAACATGACATGGGTGGATTCTGGAACCCTGAGGCCTTGGAACATGACATCTGTTTAGATTGTGGAATACTGTGGCCCGGGAACCTGACTGAGCCTTGGTTCTGGAACCCTGTGGACTGGGATAATGACTGAGGTTTTATTCTGGAACCCTGCAGCCTGGGAACATAACTGAGGATTGATTCTGGAAGCCTGTGGCCTGGGAACATGACATCGGTGGATTCTGGAACACTGTGGCCTGGGAACCTGCGAACGGTTTGACTCTGGAACCCTGTGGCCTGGGAACACGAAATCGGTTTGATTCCGGAAATCTGAGGCCTTGCAACATGACTGAGGTTTGATTCTGGATCTCTGTGGCCTGGGAAAATGACTGAGGCGTGATTTTGAAGACCTGTGGCCTGGAAACATGACATCTGTTTAGATTGTGGAATACTTTGGCCCGGGAACCTGACTGAGCCTTGGTTCTGGAACACTGTGCACTAGGAACATGACTGAGGTTTTATTCTGGAACCCTGTAGCCTGGGAACATAACTGAGGATTGATTCTGGAACCCTGTGGCCTGGGAACATAACATGGGTGGATTCTGGAACCCTGAGGCCTGGGAACAAGACATCTGTTTAGCTTGTGGAATACTGTGACCCGGGAACCTGACTGAGCCTTGGTTCTGGAACCCTATGTACTGGGAATATGACTGAGGTTTTATTCTGGAACCCTGTAGCCTGGGAACATAACTGAGGATTGATTCTGGAACCCTGTGGCCTGGGAACATGACATGGGTGCATTCTGGAACCCTGAGGCCTGGGAACATGACATCCGTTTAGATTGTGGAATACTGTGCCCCGGGTACCTGACTGAGCCTTGATTCTGGAACCCTGTGGACTGGGAACATGACTGAGGTTATATTTCGGAACCCTGTAGCCTGCGAACATAACTGAGGATTGATTCTGGAACCCTGTGGCCTGGGCGCATGACATCGGTGGATTCTGGAACTCTGTGGCCTGGGAACCTGCGAACGGTTTGACTCTGGTACCCTGTGGCCTGGGAACATGTCTGAGGTTTGATGGTGGAAACCTGTGGCCTGGCAACATGACTGAGGATTGATTCTGGAAGACTGTGGCCAGGGAACATGATATCTGGTTGATTCTGGAAACCTGTGTCCTGGGAACAAGACTGAAGTTTGACTCTGAAACCCTGTGGCCTGGGAACATGACTGAGGTTTGTTTCTGGAAGCCTGTTCCCTGGGAACATGACTGCGGTTTGATTCTGGACACCTGTATCCTGGGAACAAGACTGAGGTTTGATTCTGCAACCCTGTGGCTTGGGAACATGACTGAGGTTTGTTTCTGGAAGCCTGTTCTCTGGGAACATGACTGAGGTTTGATTCTGGACACCTGTGTCCTGGGAACATGACTGAGGTTTGATTGTTGAAACCTGTGGCCTTCGAACATGACTCAGGTTGATTCTGGAACCATGTGTCCTGGGAATATGACTGAGGTTTGATTCTGGAAACCTTTGGCCTGGGAAAATGACTGAGGTTTCATTGTGGAAACATGTGGCCTGGGATCATGACTGAGGTTTGATGGTGGAACACTCTGGCCTGGCAAAATGACTGAGGCTTGATTCTGGAGCCCTGTTTACTGGGAACATGACTGAGGTTTGATGGCAGAAACCTGTGGACTGGCAACATGACTGAGGTTTGATTTGGAACCCTGTGCACGGGGACCATGACTGAGGCCTGATACTGGAACCCCGTGGCATGGGAATATGACATTGGTTTGATTCTGGAGCCCTGTTTACTGGGAACATGACTGAGGTTTCATGGTTGAATCCTGTGGCCTGGCCACATGATTGAGGTTTGATAGTGGAACCCTCAGGCTTGGGAACATGAGTGAGGCTTGATGGTGGAACACTGTGGCCTGGCAATATGCCTGAGGTTTGATGGTGGAACCCTGTGGCTTGGCAAGATGACTTAGGTTAGATTGTGGAACACTCTGACCTGGGAACATGACTGAGGCTTGATGGTGGAACCGTGGCCTGGCAACAGGACTGAGGTTTGATTGTGGAACCCTCTGGCCTGGGAATATGACTGAGGTTTAATTGTGGAACCCTGTGGCCTGGGAACATGACTGGGATTTGATTTCTGAAACCTGTGTCCAGGGAACATGACTGAGGTTTTATTCTGGAACCCTGTGTCCTGGGAACACGACTGAGGTTTGATTCTGTAACCATGTGGCCTGGGAATATGACTGAGGTTTGATTCTGGAAACCATTGGCCTGGGAACATGACTGATGTTAGAATGTGGAATCCTGTGGCCTGGGAACATGACATCGGTTTGGATTCTGGTACCCTGTTGCCTGGGAACATGAAATCGGTTTGATTCTGTAAACCTGAGGTCTGGGAATATGACTGAGGTTTGATTGTGGTACCCTATGGCCTGGCAACATGACTGAGGTTTGATTCTGGATGCCTGTGGCCTGGGAACATGACTGAGGCATGATTCTGGAAACCTGTGGCCTGGGAACATGACATCTGTTTAGATTGTGGAATACTGTGCCCCGGGAACCTGACTGAGCCTTGGTTCTGGAACCCTGTGGACTGGGAACATGACTGAGGTTTTATTCTGGAACCCTGTAGCCTGGGACCATAACTGAGGATTGATTCTGGAACCCTGTGGCCTGGGCACATGACAACGGTGGATTCTGGAACCCTGTGGACTAGGAACATGACTGAGGTTTTATTCTGGAACCTTGTAGCCTGGGAACATAACTGAGGATTGATTCTGGAACCCTGTGGCCTGGGAACATGACATGGGTGGATTCTGGAACCCTGAGGCCTGGGAACATGACATCTGTTTAGATTGTGGAATACTGTGCCCTGGGAACGTGACTGAGCCTTGGTTCTGGAACCCTGTGGACTGGGAACATGACTGACGTTTTATTCTGGAACACTGTAGCCTGGGAACATAACTGAGGATTGATTCTGGAACCCTGTGGCCTGGGAACATGACTGGGATTTGATTTCTGAAACCTGTGTCCAGGGAAAATGACTGAGGTTTTATTCTGGAACCCTGTGTCCTGGGAACACGACTGAAGTTTGATTCTGGAACCATGTGGCCTGGGAATATGACTTAGGTTTGATTCTGGAAACCATTGGCCTGGGAACATGACTGATGTTAGAGTGTGGAATCCTGTGCCCTGGGAACATGACCTCGGTTTGGATTCTGGTACCCTGTTGCCTGGAAACATGAAATCGGTTTGATTCTGGAAACCTTAGGCCTGGGAATATGATTGAGGTATGATGGTGGTACCCTATGGCCTGGCAACATGACTGAGGTTTGATTCTGGATCCCTGTGGCCTGGGAACATGACATCTGTTTAGATTGTGGAATACTGTGCCCCGGGAACCTGACTGAGCCTTGGTTCTGGACCCCTGTGGACTGGGAACATGACTGAGGTTTTATTCTGGAACCCTGTGTCCTGTTAACATGACATGGGTGGATTCTGGAACCCTGAGGCCTGGGAACATGAAATCTGTTTAGATTGTGGAATACTGTGGCCTGGGAACTTGACTGAGCCTTGGTTCTGGAAACCTGTGGACTGGGAATATGACTGAGGTTTTATTCTGGAGCCGTGTAGCCTGGGAACATAACTGAGGATTCACTTTGGAACCCTGTGGCCCAGGAACATGGCATGGGTGGATTCTGGAACCCTGAGGCCTTGGAACATGACATCTGTTTAGATTGTGGAATACTGTGGCCCGGGAACCTGAATGAGCCTTGGTTCTGGACCCCTGTGGACTGGGAACATGACTGAGGTTTCATTCTGGAACCCTGTGTCCTGTTAACATGACATGGGTGGATTCTGGAACCCTGAGGCCTTGGAACATGACATCTGTTTAGATTGTGGAATACTGTGGCCCGGGAACCTGACTGAGCCTTGGTTCTGGAACCCTGTGGACTGGGATAATGACTGAGGTTTTATTCTGGAACCCTGTAGCCTGGGAACATAACTGAGGATTGATTCTGGAAGCCTGTGGCCTGGGAACATGACATCGGTGGATTCTGGAACACTGTGGCCTGGGAACCTGCGAACGGTTTGACTCTGGAACCCTGTGGTCTGGGAACACGAAATCGGTTTGATTCCGGAAATCTGAGGCCTTGCAACATGACTGAGGTTTGATTCTGGATCTCTGTGGCCTGGGAAAATGACTGAGGCGTGATTCTGAAGACCTGTGGCCTGGAAACATGACATCTGTTTAGATTGTGGAATACTTTGGCCTGGGAACCTGACTGAGCCTTGGTTCTGGAACACTGTGCACTAGGAACATGACTGAGGTTTTATTCTGGAACCCTGTAGCCTGGGAACATAACTGAGGATTGATTCTGGAACCCTGTGGCCTGGGAACATAACATGGGTGGATTCTGGAACCCTGAGGCCTGGGAACAAGACATCTGTTTAGCTTGTGGAATACTGTGACCCGGGAACCTGACTGAGCCTTGGTTCTGGAACCCTATGTACTGGGAATATGACTGAGGTTTTATTCTGGAACCCTGTAGCCTGGGAACATAACTGAGGATTGATTCTGGAACCCTGTGGCCTGGGAACATGACATGGGTGGATTCTGGAACCCTGAGGCCTGGGAACATGACATCCGTTTAGATTGTGGAATACTGTGCCCCGGGTACCTGACTGAGCCTTGATTCTGGAACCCTGTGGACTGGGAACATGACTGAGGTTATATTCCGGAACCCTGTAGCCTGCGAACATAACTGAGGATTGATTCTGGAACCCTGTGGCCTGGGCGCATGACATCGGTGGATTCTGGAACTCTGTGGCCTGGGAACCTGCGAACGGTTTGACTCTGGTACCCTGTGGCCTGGGAACATGTCTGAGGTTTGATGGTGGAAACCTGTGGCCTGGCAACATGACTGAGGATTGATTCTGGAAGACTGTGGCCAGGGAACATGATATCTGGTTGATTCTGGAAACCTGTGTCCTGGGAACAAGACTGAAGTTTGACTCTGAAACCCTGTGGCCTGGGAACATGACTGAGGTTTGTTTCTGGAAGCCTGTTCCCTGGGAACATGACTGCGGTTTGATTCTGGACACCTGTATCCTGGGAACAAGACTGAGGTTTGATTCTGCAACCCTGTGGCTTGGGAACATGACTGAGGTTTGTTTCTGGAAGCCTGTTCTCTGGGAACATGACTGAGGTTTGATTCTGGACACCTGTGTCCTGGGAACATGACTGAGGTTTGATTGTTGAAACCTGTGGCCTTCGAACATGACTCAGGTTGATTCTGGAACCATGTGTCCTGGGAATATGACTGAGGTTTGATTCTGGAAACCTTTGGCCTGGGAAAATGACTGAGGTTTCATTGTGGAAACATGTGGCCTGGGATCATGACTGAGGTTTGATGGTGGAACACTCTGGCCTGGCAAAATGACTGAGGCTTGATTCTGGAGCCCTGTTTACTGGGAACATGACTGAGGTTTGATGGCAGAAACCTGTGGACTGGCAACATGACTGAGGTTTGATTTGGAACCCTGTGCACGGGGACCATGACTGAGGCCTGATACTGGAACCCCGTGGCATGGGAATATGACATTGGTTTGATTCTGGAGCCCTGTTTACTGGGAACATGACTGAGGTTTCATGGTTGAATCCTGTGGCCTGGCCACATGATTGAGGTTTGATAGTGGAACCCTCAGGCTTGGGAACATGAGTGAGGCTTGATGGTGGAACACTGTGGCCTGGCAATATGCCTGAGGTTTGATGGTGGAACCCTGTGGCTTGGCAAGATGACTTAGGTTAGATTGTGGAACACTCTGACCTGGGAACATGACTGAGGCTTGATGGTGGAACCGTGGCCTGGCAACAGGACTGAGGTTTGATTGTGGAACCCTCTGGCCTGGGAATATGACTGAGGTTTAATTGTGGAACCCTGTGGCCTGGGAACATGACTGGGATTTGATTTCTGAAACCTGTGTCCAGGGAACATGACTGAGGTTTTATTCTGGAACCCTGTGTCCTGGGAACACGACTGAGGTTTGATTCTGTAACCATGTGGCCTGGGAATATGACTGAGGTTTGATTCTGGAAACCATTGGCCTGGGAACATGACTGATGTTAGAATGTGGAATCCTGTGGCCTGGGAACATGACATCGGTTTGGATTCTGGTACCCTGTTGCCTGGGAACATGAAATCGGTTTGATTCTGTAAACCTGAGGTCTGGGAATATGACTGAGGTTTGATTGTGGTACCCTATGGCCTGGCAACATGACTGAGGTTTGATTCTGGATGCCTGTGGCCTGGGAACATGACTGAGGCATGATTCTGGAAACCTGTGGCCTGGGAACATGACATCTGTTTAGATTGTGGAATACTGTGCCCCGGGAACCTGACTGAGCCTTGGTTCTGGAACCCTGTGGACTGGGAACATGACTGAGGTTTTATTCTGGAACCCTGTAGCCTGGGACCATAACTGAGGATTGATTCTGGAACCCTGTGGCCTGGGCACATGACAACGGTGGATTCTGGAACCCTGTGGACTAGGAACATGACTGAGGTTTTATTCTGGAACCTTGTAGCCTGGGAACATAACTGAGGATTGATTCTGGAACCCTGTGGCCTGGGAACATGACATGGGTGGATTCTGGAACCCTGAGGCCTGGGAACATGACATCTGTTTAGATTGTGGAATACTGTGCCCTGGGAACGTGACTGAGCCTTGGTTCTGGAACCCTGTGGACTGGGAACATGACTGACGTTTTATTCTGGAACACTGTAGCCTGGGAACATAACTGAGGATTGATTCTGGAACCCTGTGGCCTGGGAACATGACTGGGATTTGATTTCTGAAACCTGTGTCCAGGGAAAATGACTGAGGTTTTATTCTGGAACCCTGTGTCCTGGGAACACGACTGAAGTTTGATTCTGGAACCATGTGGCCTGGGAATATGACTTAGGTTTGATTCTGGAAACCATTGGCCTGGGAACATGACTGATGTTAGAGTGTGGAATCCTGTGCCCTGGGAACATGACCTCGGTTTGGATTCTGGTACCCTGTTGCCTGGAAACATGAAATCGGTTTGACTCTGGAAACCTTAGGCCTGGGAATATGATTGAGGTATGATGGTGGTACCCTATGGCCTGGCAACATGACTGAGGTTTGATTCTGGATCCCTGTGGCCTGGGAACATGACATCTGTTTAGATTGTGGAATACTGTGCCCCGGGAACCTGACTGAGCCTTGGTTCTGGACCCCTGTGGACTGGGAACATGACTGAGGTTTTATTCTGGAACCCTGTGTCCTGTTAACATGACATGGGTGGATTCTGGAACCCTGAGGCCTGGGAACATGAAATCTGTTTAGATTGTGGAATACTGTGGCCTGGGAACTTGACTGAGCCTTGGTTCTGGAAACCTGTGGACTGGGAATATGACTGAGGTTTTATTCTGGAGCCGTGTAGCCTGGGAACATAACTGAGGATTCACTTTGGAACCCTGTGGCCC
The DNA here is from genome assembly GCF_965194825.1 of Balaenoptera physalus. NCBI lineage: Eukaryota > Metazoa > Chordata > Mammalia > Artiodactyla > Balaenopteridae > Balaenoptera > Balaenoptera physalus. Next base: position 2,224,479 of record NW_028126467.1, read on the forward strand.
AGGAACATGGCATGGGTGGATTCTGGAACCCTGAGGCCTTGGAACATGACATCTGTTTAGATTGTGGAATACTGTGGCCCGGGAACCTGAATGAGCCTTGGTTCTGGACCCCTGTGGACTGGGAACATGACTGAGGTTTCATTCTGGAACCCTGTGTCCTGTTAACATGACATGGGTGGATTCTGGAACCCTGAGGCCTTGGAACATGACATCTGTTTAGATTGTGGAATACTGTGGCCCGGGAACCTGACTGAACCTTGGTTCTGGAACCCTGTGGACTGGGAACATGACTGAGGTTTTATTCTGGAACCCTGTAGTCTGGGAACATAACTGAGGATTGATTCTGGAAGCCTGTGGCTTGGGAACATGACATCGGTGGATTCTGGAACACTGTGGCCTGGGAACCTGAGAACGGTTTGACTCTGGAACCCTGTGGCCTGGGAACACGAAATCGGTTTGATTCCGGAAATCTGAGGCCTGGCAACATGACTGAGGTTTGATTCTGGATCTCTGTGGCCTGGGAAAATGACTGAGGCGTGATTCTGAAGACCTGTGGCCTGGAAACATGACATCTGTTTAGATTGTGGAATACTTTGGCCCGGGAACCTGACTGAGCCTTGGTTCTGGAACACTGTGCACTAGGAACATGACTGAGGTTTTATTCTGGAACCCTGTAGCCTGGGAACATAACTGAGGATTGATTCTGGAACCCTGTGGCCTGGGAACATAACATGGGTGGATTCTGGAACCCTGAGGCCTGGGAACAAGACATCTGTTTAGATTGTGGAATACTGTGACCCGGGAACCTGACTGAGCCTTGGTTCTGGAACCCTATGTACTGGGAATATGACTGAGGTTTTATTCTGGAACCCTGTAGCCTGGGAACATAACTGAGGATTGATTCTGGAACCCTGTGGCCTGGGAACATGACATGGGTGGATTCTGGAACCCTGAGGCCTTGGAACATGACATCGGTTTAGATTGTGGAATACTGTGCCCCGGGTACCTGACTGAGCCTTGATTCTGGAACCCTGTGGACTGGGAACATGACTGAGGTTTTATTCCGGAACCCTGTAGCCTGCGAACATAACTGAGGATTCATTCTGGAACCCTGTGGCCTGGCCGCATGACATCGGTGGATTCTGGAACTCTGTGGCCTGGGAACCTGCGAACGGTTTGACTCTGGTACCCTGTGGCCTGGGAACATGTCTGAGGTTTGATGGTGGAAACCTGTGGCCTGGCAACATGACTGAGGATTGATTCTGGAAGACTGTGGCCAGGGAACATGATATCTGGTTGATTCTGGAAACCTGTGTCCTGGGAACAAGACTGAAGTTTGATTCTGGAACCCTGTGGCCTGGGAACATGACTGAGGTTTGTTTCTGGAAGCCTGTTCCCTGGGAACATGACTGCGGTTTGATTCTGGACACCTGTGTCCTGGGAATAAGACTGAGGTTTGATTCTGCAACCCTGTGGCTTGGGAACATGACTGAGGTTTGTTTCTGGAATCCTGTTCTCTGGGAACATGACTGAGGTTTGATTCTGGACACCTGTGTCCTGGGAACATGACTGAGGTTTGATTGTTGAAACCTGTGGCCTTCGAACATGACTCAGGTTGATTCTGGAACCATGTGTCCTGGGAATATGACTGAGGTTTGATTCTGGAAACCTTTGGCCTGGGAAAATGACTGAGGTTTCATTGTGGAAACATGTGGCCTGGGATCATGACTGAGGTTTGATGGTGGAACACTCTGGCCTGGCAAAATGACTGAGGCTTGATTCTGGAGCCCTGTTTACTGGGAACATGACTGAGGTTTGATGGCAGAAACCTGTGGACTGGCAACATGACTGAGGTTTGATTTGGAACCCTGTGCACGGGGACCATGACTGAGGCCTGATACTGGAACCCCGTGGCATGGGAACATGACATTGGTTTGATTCTGGAGCCCTGTTTACTGGGAACATGACTGAGGTTTCATGGTTGAATCCTGTGGCCTGGCAACATGATTGAGGTTTGATAGTGGAACCCTCAGGCTTGGGAACATGAGTGAGGCTTGATGGTGGAACACTGTGGCCTGGCAATATGCCTGAGGTTTGATGGTGGAACCCTGTGGCTTGGCAAGATGACTTAGGTTAGATTGTGGAACACTCTGACCTAGGAACATGACTGAGGCTTGATGGTGGAACCGTGGCCTGGCAACAGGACTGAGGTTTGATTGTGGAACCCTCTGGCCTGGGAATATGACTGAGGTTTAATTGTGGAACCCTGTGGCCTGGGAACATGACTGGGATTTGATTTCTGAAACCTGTGTCCAGGGAACATGACTGAGGTTTTATTCTGGAACCCTGTGTCCTGGGAACACGACTGAGGTTTGATTCTGTAACCATGTGGCCTGGGAATATGACTGAGGTTTGATTCTGGAAACCATTGGCCTGGGAACATGACTGATGTTAGAATGTGGAATCCTGTGGCCTGGGAACATGACATCGGTTTGGATTCTGGTACCCTGTTGCCTGGGAACATGAAATCGGTTTGATTCTGTAAACCTGAGGTCTGGGAATATGACTGAGGTTTGATTGTGGTACCCTATGGCCTGGCAACATGACTGAGGTTTGATTCTGGATGCCTGTGGCCTGGGAACATGACTGAGGCATGATTCTGGAAACCTGTGGCCTGGGAACATGACATCTGTTTAGATTGTGGAATACTGTGCCCCGGGAACCTGACTGAGCCTTGGTTCTGGAACCCTGTGGACTGGGAACATGACTGAGGTTTTATTCTGGAACCCTGTAGCCTGGGACCATAACTGAGGATTGATTCTGGAACCCTGTGGCCTGGGCACATGACAACGGTGGATTCTGGAACCCTGTGGACTAGGAACATGACTGAGGTTTTATTCTGGAACCTTGTAGCCTGGGAACATAACTGAGGATTGATTCTGGAACCCTGTGGCCTGGGAACATGACATGGGTGGATTCTGGAACCCTGAGGCCTGGGAACATGACATCTGTTTAGATTGTGGAATACTGTGCCCTGGGAACGTGACTGAGCCTTGGTTCTGGAACCCTGTGGGCTGGGAACATGACTGACGTTTTATTCTGGAACCCTGTAGCCTGGGAACATAACTGAGGATTGATTCTGGAACCCTGTGGCCTGGGAACATGACTGGGATTTGATTTCTGAAACCTGTGTCCAGGGAAAATGACTGAGGTTTTATTCTGGAACCCTGTGTCCTGGGAACACGACTGAGGTTTGATTCTGGAACCATGTGGCCTGGGAACATGACATCTGTTTAGATTGTGGAATACTCTGCCCCGGGAACCTGACTGAGCCTTGGTTCTGGAAACCTGTGGACTGGGAATATGACTGAGGTTTTATTCTGGATCCGTGTGTCCTGTTAACATGACATGGGTGGATTCTGGAACCCTGAGGCCTGGGAACATGACATCTGTTTAGATTGTGGAATACTGTGGCCTGGGAACTTGACTGAGCCTTGGTTCTGGAAACCTGTGGACTGGGAATATGACTGAGGTTTTATTCTGGAGCCGTGTAGCCTGGGAACATAACTGAGGATTCCCTTTGGAACCCTGTGGCCCAGGAACATGACATGGGTGGATTCTGGAAACCTGAGGCCTTGGAACATGACATCTGTTTAGATTGTGGAATACTGTGGCCCGGGAACCTGACTGAACCTTGGTTCTGGAACCCTGTGGACTGGGAACATGACTGAGGTTTTATTCTGGAACCCTGTAGCCTGGGAACATAACTGAGGATTGATTCTGGAAGCCTGTGGCCTGGGAACATGACATCGGTGGATTCTGGAACACTGTGGCCTGGGAACCTGAGAACGGTTTGACTCTGGAACCCTGTGGCCTGGGAACACGAAATCGGTTTGATTCCGGAAATCTGAGGCCTGGCAACATGACTGAGGTTTGATTCTGGATCTCTGTGGCCTGGGAAAATGACTGAGGCGTGATTCTGAAGACCTGTGGCCTGGAAACATGACATCTGTTTAGATTGTGGAATACTTTGGCCCGGGAACCTGACTGAGCCTTGGTTCTGGAACACTGTGCACTAGGAACATGACTGAGGTTTTATTCTGGAACCCTGTAGTCTGGGAACATAACTGAGGATTGATTCTGGAACCCTGTGGCCTGGGAACATAACATGGGTGGATTCTGGAACCCTGAGGCCTGGGAACAAGACATCTGTTTAGATTGTGGAATACTGTGACCCGGGAACCTGACTGAGCCTTGGTTCTGGAACCCTATGTACTGGGAATATGACTGAGGTTTTATTCTGAAACCCTGTAGCCTGGGAACATAACTGAGGATTGATTCTGGAACCCTGTGGCCTGGGAACATGACATGGGTGGATTCAGGAACCCTGAGGCCTGGGAACATGACATCTGTTTAGATTGTGGAATACTGTGCCCTGGGAACGTGACTGAGCCTTGGTTCTGGAACCCTGTGGACTGGGAACATGACTGACGTTTTATTCTGGAACCCTGTAGCCTGGGAACATAACTGAGGATTGATTCTGGAACCCTGTGGCCTGGGAACATGACTGGGATTTGATTTCTGAAACCTGTGTCCAGGGAAAATGACTGAGGTTTTATTCTGGAACCCTGTGTCCTGGGAACACGACTGAGGTTTGATTCTGGAACCATGTGGCCTGGGAATATGACTTAGGTTTGATTCTGGAAACCATTGGCCTGGGAACATGACTGATGTTAGAGTGTGGAATCCTGTGCCCTGGGAACATGACATCGGTTTGGATTCTGGTACCCTGTTGCCTGGAAACATGAAATCGGTTTGATTCTGGAAACCTTAGGCCTGGGAATATGACTGAGGTTTGATGGTGGTACCCTATGGCCTGGCAACATGACTGAGGTTTGATTCTGGATCCCTGTGGCCTGGGAACATGACATCTGTTTAGATTGTGGAATACTGTGCCCCGGGAACCTGACTGAGCCTTGGTTCTGGAACCCTGTGGACTGGGAACATGACTGACGTTTTATTCTGGAACCCTGTAGCCTGGGAACATAACTGAGGATTGATTCTGGAACCCTGTGGCCTGGGAACATGACATGGGTGGATTCTGGAACCCTGAGGCCTGGGAACATGACATCTGTTTAGATTGTGGAATACTGTGCCCCGGGTACCTGACTGAGCCTTGATTCTGGAACCCTGTGGACTGGGAACATGACTGAGGTTTTATTCCAGAACCCTGTGGCCTGGGAACATAACTGAGGATTGATTCTGGAACCCTGTGGCCTGGGAACATGACATGGGTGGATTCTGGAACCCTGAGGCCTGGGAACATGACATCTGTTTAGATTGTGGAATACTGTGCCCTGGGAACGTGACTGAGCCTTGGTTCTGGAACCCTGTGGACTGGGAACATGACTGACGTTTTATTCTGGAACCCTGTAGCCTGGGAACATAACTGAGGATTGATTCTGGAACCCTGTGGCCTGGGAACATGACTGGGATTTGATTTCTGAAACCTGTGTCCAGGGAAAATGACTGAGGTTTTATTCTGGAACCCTGTGTCCTGGGAACACGACTGAGGTTTGATTCTGGAACCATGTGGCCTGGGAATATGACTTAGGTTTGATTCTGGAAACCATTGGCCATGGAACATGACTGATGTTAGAGTGTGGAATCCTGTGCCCCGGGAACATGACATCGGTTTGGATTCTGGTACCCTGTGGCCTGGAAACATGAAATCGGTTTGATTCTGGAAACCTTAGGCCTGGGAATATGACTGAGGTTTGATGGTGGTACCCTATGGCCTGGAAACATGACTGAGGTTTGATTCTGGATCCCTGTGGCCTGGGAACATGACATCTGTTTAGATTGTGGAATACTGTGCCCCGGGAACCTGACTGAGCCTTGGTTCTGGACCCCTGTGGACTGGGAACATGACTGAGGTTTTATTCTGGAAGCCTGTGTCCTGTTAACATGACATGGGTGGATTCTGGAACCCTGAGGCCTGGGAACATGAAATCTGTTTAGATTGTGGAATACTGTGGCCTGGGAACTTGACTGAGCCTTGGTTCTGGAACCCTGTGGACTGGGAACATGACTGAGGTTTTATTCTGGAACCCTGTAGCCTGGGAACATAACTGAGGATTGATTCTAGAAGCCTGTGCCCTGGGAACATGACATCGGTGGATTCTGGAACACTGTGGCCTGGGAACCTGCGAACGGTTTGACTCTGGAACCCTGTGGCCTGGGAACACGAAATCGGTTTGATTCCGGAAATCTGAGGCCTGGCAACATGACTGAGGTTTGATTCTGGATCTCTGTGGCCTGGGAAAATGACTGAGGCGTGATTCTGAAGACCTGTGGCCTGGAAACATGACATCTGTTTAGATTGTGGAATACTTTGGCCCGGGAACCTGACTGAGCCTTGGTTCTGGAACACTGTGCACTAGGAACATGACTGAGGTTTTATTCTGGAACCCTGTAGCCTGGGAACATAACTGAGGATTGATTCTGGAACCCTGTGGCCTGGGAACATAACATGGGTGGATTCTGGAACCCTGAGGCCTGGGAACAAGATATCTGTTTAGATTGTGGAATACTGTGACCCGGGAACCTGACTGAGCCTTGGTTCTGGAACCCTATGTACTGGGAATATGACTGAGGTTTTATTCTGAAACCCTGTAGCCTGGGAACATAACTGAGGATTGATTCTGGAACCCTGTGGCCTGGGAACATGACATGGGTGGATTCAGGAACCCTGAGGCCTGGGAACATGACATCTGTTTAGATTGTGGAATACTGTGCCCTGGGAACGTGACTGAGCCTTGGTTCTGGAACCCTGTGGACTGGGAACATGACTGACGTTTTATTCTGGAACCCTGTAGCCTGGGAACATAACTGAGGATTGATTCTGGAACCCTGTGGCCTGGGAACATGACTGGGATTTGATTTCTGAAACCTGTGTCCAGGGAAAATGACTGAGGTTTTATTCTGGAACCCTGTGTCCTGGGAACACGACTGAGGTTTGATTCTGGAACCATGTGGCCTGGGAATATGACTTAGGTTTGATTCTGGAAACCATTGGCCTGGGAACATGACTGATATTAGAGTGTGGAATCCTGTGCCCTGGGAACATGACATCGGTTTGGATCCTGGTACCCTGTTGCCTGGAAACATGAAATCGGTTTGATTCTGGAAACCTTAGGCCTGGGAATATGACTGAGGTTTGATGGTGGTACCCTATGGCCTGGCAACATGACTGAGGTTTGATTCTGGATCCCGGTGGCCTGGGAACATGACATCTGTTTAGATTGTGGAATACTGTGCCCCGGGAACCTGACTGAGCCTTGGTTCTGGACCCCTGTGGACTGGGAACATGACTGAGGTTTTATTCTGGAAGCCTGTGTCCTGTTAACATGACATGTGTGGATTCTGGAACCCTGAGGCCTGGGAACATGAAATCTGTTTAGATTGTGGAATACTGTGGCCTGGGAACTTGACTGAGCCTTGGTTCTGGAAACCTGTGGACTGGGAATATGACTGAGGTTTTATTCTGGAGCCGTGTAGCCTGGGAACATAACTGAGGATTCACTTTGGAACCCTGTGGCCCAGGAACATGACATGGGTGGATTCTGGAAACCTGAGGCCTTGGAACATGACATCTGTTTAGATTGTGGAATACTGTGGCCCGGGAACCTGACTGAGCCTTGGTTCTGGAACCCTGTGGACTGGGAACATGACTGAGGTTTTATTCTGGAACCCTGTAGCCTGGGAACATAACTGAGGATTGATTCTGGAAGCCTGTGGCCTGGGAACATGACATCGGTGGATTCTGGAACACTGTGGCCTGGGAACCTGCGAATGGTTTGACTCTGGAACCCTGTGGCCTGGGAACACGAAATCGGTTTGATTCCGGAAATCTGAGGCCTGGCAACATGACTGAGGTTTGATTCTGGATCTCTGTGGCCTGGGAAAATGACTGAGGCGTGATTCTGAAGACCTGTGGCCTGGAAACATGACATCTGTTTAGATTGTGGAATACTTTGGCCTGGGAACCTGACTGAGCCTTGGTTCTGGAACACTGTGCACTAGGAACATGACTGAGGTTTTATTCTGGAACCCTGTAGCCTGGGAACATAACTGAGGATTGATTCTGGAACCCTGTGGCCTGGGAACATAACATGGGTGGATTCTGGAACCCTGAGGCCTGGGAACAAGACATCTGTTTAGATTGTGGAATACTGTGACCCGGGAACCTGACTGAGCCTTGGTTCTGGAACCCTATGTACTGGGAATATGACTGAGGTTTTATTCTGGAACCCTGTAGCCTGGGAACATAACTGAGGATTGATTCTGGAACCCTGTGGCCTGGGAACATGACATGGGTGGATTCTGGAACCCTGAGGCCTGGGAACATGACATCTGTTTAGATTGTGGAATACTGTGCCCCGGGTACCTGACTGAGCCTTGATTCTGGAACCCTGTGGACTGGGAACATGACTGAGGTTTTATTCCGGAACCCTGTAGCCTGCGAACATAACTGAGGATTGATTCTGGAACCCTGTGGCCTGGCCGCATGACATCGGTGGATTCTGGAACTCTGTGGCCTGGGAACCTGCGAACGGTTTGACTCTGGTACCCTGTGGCCTGGGAACATATCTGAGGTTTGATGGTGGAAACCTGTGGCCTGGCAACATGACTGAGGATTGATTCTGGAAGACTGTGGCCCGGGAACATGATATCTGGTTGATTCTGGAAACCTGTGTCCTGGGAACATGACTGAGGTTTGATTCTGGAACCCTGTGGCTTGAGAACATGACTGAGGTTTGTTTCTGTAAGCCTGTTCCCTGGGAACATGAATGCGGTTTGATTCTGGACACCTGTGTCCTGGGAAAAAGACTGAGGTTTGATTCTGCAACCCTGTGGCTTGGGAACATGACTGAGGTTTGTTTCTGGAAGCCTGTTCTCTGGGAACATGACTGAGGTTTGATTCTGGACACCTGTGTCCTGGGAACATGACTGAGGTTTGATTGTTGAAACCTGTGGCCTTCGAACATGACTCAGGTTGATTCTGGAACCATGTGTCCTGGGAATATGACTGAGGTTTGATTCTGGAATCCTTTGGCCTGGGAAAATGACTGAGGTTTCATTGTGGAAACATGTGGCCTGGGATCATGACTGAGGTTTGATGGTGGAACACTCTGGCCTGGCAAAATGACTGAGGCTTGATTCTGGAGCCCTGTTTACTGGGAACATGACTGAGGTTTGATGGCAGAAACCTGTGGACTGGCAACATGACTGAGGTTTGATTTGGAACCCTGTGCACGGGGACCATGACTGAGGCCTGATACTGGAACCCCGTGGCATGGGAACATGACATTGGTTTGATTCTGGAGCCCTGTTTACTGGGAACATGACTGAGGTTTCATGGTTGAATCCTGTGGCCTGGCCACATGATTGAGGTTTGATAGTGGAACCCTCAGGCTTGGGAACATGAGTGAGGCTTGATGGTGGAACACTGTGGCCTGGCAATATGCCTGAGGTTTGATGGTGGAACCCTGTGGCTTGGCAAGATGACTTAGGTTAGATTGTGGAACACTCTGACCTGGGAACATGACTGAGGCTTGATGGTGGAACCGTGGCCTGGCAACAGGACTGAGGTTTGATTGTGGAACCCTCTGGCCTGGGAATATGACTGAGGTTTAATTGTGGAACCCTGTGGCCTGGGAACATGACTGGGATTTGATTTCTGAAACCTGTGTCCAGGGAACATGACTGAGGTTTTATTCTGGAACCCTGTGTCCTGGGAACACGACTGAGGTTTGATTCTGTAACCATGTGGCCTGGGAATATGACTGAGGTTTGATTCTGGAAACCATTGGCCTGGGAACATGACTGATGTTAGAATGTGGAATCCTGTGGCCTGGGAACATGACATCGGTTTGGATTCTGGTACCCTGTTGCCTGGGAACATGAAATCGGTTTGATTCTGTAAACCTGAGGTCTGGGAATATGACTGAGGTTTGATTGTGGTACCCTATGGCCTGGCAACATGACTGAGGTTTGATTCTGGATGCCTGTGGCCTGGGAACATGACTGAGGCATGATTCTGGAAACCTGTGGCCTGGGAACATGACATCTGTTTAGATTGTGGAATACTGTGCCCCGGGAACCTGACTGAGCCTTGGTTCTGGAACCCTGTGGACTGGGAACATGACTGAGGTTTTATTCTGGAACCCTGTAGCCTGGGACCATAACTGAGGATTGATTCTGGAACCCTGTGGCCTGGGCACATGACAACGGTGGATTCTGGAACCCTGTGGACTAGGAACATGACTGAGGTTTTATTCTGGAACCTTGTAGCCTGGGAACATAACTGAGGATTGATTCTGGAACCCTGTGGCCTGGGAACATGACATGGGTGGATTCTGGAACCCTGAGGCCTGGGAACATGACATCTGTTTAGATTGTGGAATACTGTGCCCTGGGAACGTGACTGAGCCTTGGTTCTGGAACCCTGTGGACTGGGAACATGACTGACGTTTTATTCTGGAACACTGTAGCCTGGGAACATAACTGAGGATTGATTCTGGAACCCTGTGGCCTGGGAACATGACTGGGATTTGATTTCTGAAACCTGTGTCCAGGGAAAATGACTGAGGTTTTATTCTGGAACCCTGTGTCCTGGGAACACGACTGAAGTTTGATTCTGGAACCATGTGGCCTGGGAATATGACTTAGGTTTGATTCTGGAAACCATTGGCCTGGGAACATGACTGATGTTAGAGTGTGGAATCCTGTGCCCTGGGAACATGACCTCGGTTTGGATTCTGGTACCCTGTTGCCTGGAAACATGAAATCGGTTTGATTCTGGAAACCTTAGGCCTGGGAATATGATTGAGGTATGATGGTGGTACCCTATGGCCTGGCAACATGACTGAGGTTTGATTCTGGATCCCTGTGGCCTGGGAACATGACATCTGTTTAGATTGTGGAATACTGTGCCCCGGGAACCTGACTGAGCCTTGGTTCTGGACCCCTGTGGACTGGGAACATGACTGAGGTTTTATTCTGGAACCCTGTGTCCTGTTAACATGACATGGGTGGATTCTGGAACCCTGAGGCCTGGGAACATGAAATCTGTTTAGATTGTGGAATACTGTGGCCTGGGAACTTGACTGAGCCTTGGTTCTGGAAACCTGTGGACTGGGAATATGACTGAGGTTTATTCTGGAGCCGTGTAGCCTGGGAACATAACTGAGGATTCACTTTGGAACCCTGTGGCCCAGGAACATGGCATGGGTGGATTCTGGAACCCTGAGGCCTTGGAACATGACATCTGTTTAGATTGTGGAATACTGTGGCCCGGGAACCTGAATGAGCCTTGGTTCTGGACCCCTGTGGACTGGGAATATGACTGAGGTTTCATTCTGGAACCCTGTGTCCTGTTAACATGACATGGGTGGATTCTGGAACCCTGAGGCCTTGGAACATGACATCTGTTTAGATTGTGGAATACTGTGGCCCGGGAACCTGACTGAGCCTTGGTTCTGGAACCCTGTGGACTGGGATAATGACTGAGGTTTTATTCTGGAACCCTGTAGCCTGGGAACATAACTGAGGATTGATTCTGGAAGCCTGTGGCCTGGGAACATGACATCGGTGGATTCTGGAACACTGTGGCCTGGGAACCTGCGAACGGTTTGACTCTGGAACCCTGTGGCCTGGGAACACGAAATCGGTTTGATTCCGGAAATCTGAGGCCTTGCAACATGACTGAGGTTTGATTCTGGATCTCTGTGGCCTGGGAAAATGACTGAGGCGTGATTTTGAAGACCTGTGGCCTGGAAACATGACATCTGTTTAGATTGTGGAATACTTTGGCCCGGGAACCTGACTGAGCCTTGGTTCTGGAACACTGTGCACTAGGAACATGACTGAGGTTTTATTCTGGAACCCTGTAGCCTGGGAACATAACTGAGGATTGATTCTGGAACCCTGTGGCCTGGGAACATAACATGGGTGGATTCTGGAACCCTGAGGCCTGGGAACAAGACATCTGTTTAGCTTGTGGAATACTGTGACCCGGGAACCTGACTGAGCCTTGGTTCTGGAACCCTATGTACTGGGAATATGACTGAGGTTTTATTCTGGAACCCTGTAGCCTGGGAACATAACTGAGGATTGATTCTGGAACCCTGTGGCCTGGGAACATGACATGGGTGGATTCTGGAACCCTGAGGCCTGGGAACATGACATCCGTTTAGATTGTGGAATACTGTGCCCCGGGTACCTGACTGAGCCTTGATTCTGGAACCCTGTGGACTGGGAACATGACTGAGGTTATATTCCGGAACCCTGTAGCCTGCGAACATAACTGAGGATTGATTCTGGAACCCTGTGGCCTGGGCGCATGACATCGGTGGATTCTGGAACTCTGTGGCCTGGGAACCTGCGAACGGTTTGACTCTGGTACCCTGTGGCCTGGGAACATGTCTGAGGTTTGATGGTGGAAACCTGTGGCCTGGCAACATGACTGAGGATTGATTCTGGAAGACTGTGGCCAGGGAACATGATATCTGGTTGATTCTGGAAACCTGTGTCCTGGGAACAAGACTGAAGTTTGACTCTGAAACCCTGTGGCCTGGGAACATGACTGAGGTTTGTTTCTGGAAGCCTGTTCCCTGGGAACATGACTGCGGTTTGATTCTGGACACCTGTATCCTGGGAACAAGACTGAGGTTTGATTCTGCAACCCTGTGGCTTGGGAACATGACTGAGGTTTGGTTCTGGAAGCCTGTTCTCTGGGAACATGACTGAGGTTTGATTCTGGACACCTGTGTCCTGGGAACATGACTGAGGTTTGATTGTTGAAACCTGTGGCCTTCGAACATGACTCAGGTTGATTCTGGAACCATGTGTCCTGGGAATATGACTGAGGTTTGATTCTGGAAACCTTTGGCCTGGGAAAATGACTGAGGTTTCATTGTGGAAACATGTGGCCTGGGATCATGACTGAGGTTTGATGGTGGAACACTCTGGCCTGGCAAAATGACTGAGGCTTGATTCTGGAGCCCTGTTTACTGGGAACATGACTGAGGTTTGATGGCAGAAACCTGTGGACTGGCAACATGACTGAGGTTTGATTTGGAACCCTGTGCACGGGGACCATGACTGAGGCCTGATACTGGAACCCCGTGGCATGGGAACATGACATTGGTTTGATTCTGGAGCCCTGTTTACTGGGAACATGACTGAGGTTTCATGGTTGAATCCTGTGGCCTGGCAACATGATTGAGGTTTGATAGTGGAACCCTCAGGCTTGGGAACATGAGTGAGGCTTGATGGTGGAACACTGTGGCCTGGCAATATGCCTGAGGTTTGATGGTGGAACCCTGTGGCTTGGCAAGATGACTTAGGTTAGATTGTGGAACACTCTGACCTGGGAACATGACTGAGGCTTGATGGTGGAACCGTGGCCTGGCAACCGGACTGAGGTTTGATTGTGGAACCCTCTGGCCTGGGAATATGACTGAGGTTTAATTGTGGAACCCTGTGGCCTGGGAACATGACTGGGATTTGATTTCTGAAATCTGTGTCCAGGGAACATGACTGAGGTTTTATTCTGGAACCCTGTGTCCTGGGAACACGACTGAGGTTTGATTCTGTAACCATGTGGCCTGGGAATATGACTGAGGTTTGATTCTGGAAACCATTGGCCTGGGAACATGACTGATGTTAGAATGTGGAATCCTGTGGCCTGGGAACATGACATCGGTTTGGATTCTGGTACCCTGTTGCCTGGGAACATGAAATCGGTTTGATTCTGTAAACCTGAGGTCTGGGAATATGACTGAGGTTTGATTGTGGTACCCTATGGCCTGGCAACATGACTGAGGTTTGATTCTGGATGCCTGTGGCCTGGGAACATGACTGAGGCATGATTCTGGAAACCTGTGGCCTGGGAACATGACATCTGTTTAGATTGTGGAATACTGTGCCCCGGGAACCTGACTGAGCCTTGGTTCTGGAACCCTGTGGACTGGGAACATGACTGAGGTTTTATTCTGGAACCCTGTAGCCTGGGACCATAACTGAGGATTGATTCTGGAACCCTGTGGCCTGGGCACATGACAACGGTGGATTCTGGAACCCTGTGGACTAGGAACATGACTGAGGTTTTATTCTGGAACCTTGTAGCCTGGGAACATAACTGAGGATTGATTCTGGAACCCTGTGGCCTGGGAACATGACATGGGTGGATTCTGGAACCCTGAGGCCTGGTAACATGACATCTGTTTAGATTGTGGAATACTGTGCCCTGGGAACGTGACTGAGCCTTGGTTCTGGAACCCTGTGGACTGGGAACATGACTGACGTTTTATTCTGGAACCCTGTAGCCTGGGAACATAACTGAGGATTGATTCTGGAACCCTGTGGCCTGGGAACATGACTGGGATTTGATTTCTGAAACCTGTGTCCAGGGAAAATGACTGAGGTTTTATTCTGGAACCCTGTGTCCTGGGAACACGACTGAGGTTTGATTCTGGAACCATGTGGCCTGGGAACATGACATCTGTTTAGATTGTGGAATACTCTGCCCCGGGAACCTGACTGAGCCTTGGTTCTGGAAACCTGTGGACTGGGAATATGACTGAGGTTTTATTCTGGATCCGTGTGTCCTGTTAACATGACATGGGTGGATTCTGGAACCCTGAGGCCTGGGAACATGACATCTGTTTAGATTGTGGAATACTGTGGCCTGGGAACTTGACTGAGCCTTTGTTCTGGAAACCTGTGGACTGGGAATATGACTGAGGTTTTATTCTGGAACCCTGTAGCCTGGGAACATAACTGAGGATTCCCTTTGGAACCCTGTGGCCCAGGAACATGACATGGGTGGATTCTGGAAACCTGAGGCCTTGGAACATGACATCTGTTTAGATTGTGGAATACTGTGGCCCGGGAACCTGACTGAACCTTGGTTCTGGAACCCTGTGGACTGGGAACATGACTGAGGTTTTATTCTGGAACCCTGTAGCCTGGGAACATAACTGAGGATTGATTCTGGAAGCCTGTGGCCTGGGAACATGACATCGGTGGATTCTGGAACACTGTGGCCTGGGAACCTGCGAACGGTTTGACTCTGGAACCCTGTGGCCTGGGAACACGAAATCGGTTTGATTCCGGAAATCTGAGGCCTGGCAACATGACTGAGGTTTGATTCTGGATCTTTGTGGCCTGGGAAAATGACTGAGGCGTGATTCTGAAGACCTGTGGCCTGGAAACATGACATCTGTTTAGATTGTGGAATACTTTGGCCCGGGAACCTGACTGAGCCTTGGTTCTGGAACACTGTGCACTAGGAACATGACTGAGGTTTTATTCTGGAACCCTGTAGCCTGGGAACATAACTGAGGATTGATTCTGGAACCCTGTGGCCTGGGAACATAACATGGGTGGATTCTGGAACCCTGAGGCCTGGGAACAAGACATCTGTTTAGATTGTGGAATACTGTGACCCGGGAACCTGACTGAGCCTTGGTTCTGGAACCCTATGTACTGGGAATATGACTGAGGTTTTATTCTGGAACCCTGTAGCCTGGGAACATAACTGAGGATTGATTCTGGAACCCTGTGGCCTGGGAACATGACATGGGTGGATTCTGGAACCCTGAGGCCTTGGAACATGACATCGGTTTAGATTGTGGAATACTGTGCCCCGGGTACCTGACTGAGCCTTGATTCTGGAACCCTGTGGACTGGGAACATGACTGAGGTTTTATTCCGGAACCCTGTAGCCTGCGAACATAACTGAGGATTCATTCTGGAACCCTGTGGCCTGGCCGCATGACATCGGTGGATTCTGGAACTCTGTGGCCTGGGAACCTGCGAACGGTTTGACTCTGGTACCCTGTGGCCTGGGAACATGTCTGAGGTTTGATGGTGGAAACCTGTGGCCTGGCAACATGACTGAGGATTGATTCTGGAAGACTGTGGCCAGGGAACATGATATCTGGTTGATTCTGGAAACCTGTGTCCTGGGAACAAGACTGAAGTTTGACTCTGAAACCCTGTGGCCTGGGAACATGACTGAGGTTTGTTTCTGGAAGCCTGTTCCCTGGGAACATGACTGCGGTTTGATTCTGGACACCTGTATCCTGGGAACAAGACTGAGGTTTGATTCTGCAACCCTGTGGCTTGGGAACATGACTGAGGTTTGTTTCTGGAAGCCTGTTCTCTGGGAACATGACTGAGGTTTGATTCTGGACACCTGTGTCCTGGGAACATGACTGAGGTTTGATTGTTGAAACCTGTGGCCTTCGAACATGACTCAGGTTGATTCTGGAACCATGTGTCCTGGGAATATGACTGAGGTTTGATTCTGGAAACCTTTGCCCTGGGAAAATGACTGAGGTTTCATTGTGGAAACATGTGGCCTGGGATCATGACTGAGGTTTGATGGTGGAACACTCTGGCCTGGCAAAATGACTGAGGCTTGATTCTGGAGCCCTGTTTACTGGGAACATGACTGAGGTTTGATGGCAGAAACCTGTGGACTGGCAACATGACTGAGGTTTGATTTGGAACCCTGTGCACGGGGACCATGACTGAGGCCTGATACTGGAACCCCGTGGCATGGGAACATGACATTGGTTTGATTCTGGAGCCCTGTTTACTGGGAACATGACTGAGGTTTCATGGTTGAATCCTGTGGCCTGGCAACATGATTGAGGTTTGATAGTGGAACCCTCAGGCTTGGGAACATGAGTGAGGCTTGATGGTGGAACACTGTGGCCTGGCAATATGCCTGAGGTTTGATGGTGGAACCCTGTGGCTTGGCAAGATGACTTAGGTTAGATTGTGGAACACTCTGACCTGGGAACATGACTGAGGCTTGATGGTGGAACCGTGGCCTGGCAACAGGACTGAGGTTTGATTGTGGAACCCTCTGGCCTGGGAATATGACTGAGGTTTAATTGTGGAACCCTGTGGCCTGGGAACATGACTGGGATTTGATTTCTGAAACCTGTGTCCAGGGAACATGACTGAGGTTTTATTCTGGAACCCTGTGTCCTGGGAACACGACTGAGGTTTGATTCTGGAACCATGTGGCCTGGGAATATGACTGAGGTTTGATTCTGGAAACCATTGGCCTGGGAACATGACTGATGTTAGAATGTGGAATCCTGTGGCCTGGGAACATGACATCGGTTTGGATTCTGGTACCCTGTTGCCTGGGAACATGAAATCGGTTTGATTCTGTAAACCTGAGGTCTGGGAATATGACTGAGGTTTGATTGTGGTACCCTATGGCCTGGCAACATGACTGAGGTTTGATTCTGGATGCCTGTGGCCTGGGAACATGACTGAGGCATGATTCTGGAAACCTGTGGCCTGGGAACATGACATCTGTTTAGATTGTGGAATACTGTGCCCCGGGAACCTGACTGAGCCTTGGTTCTGGAACCCTGTGGACTGGGAACATGACTGAGGTTTTATTCTGGAACCCTGTAGCCTGGGACCATAACTGAGGATTGATTCTGGAACCCTGTGGCCTGGGCACATGACAACGGTGGATTCTGGAACCCTGTGGACTAGGAACATGACTGAGGTTTTATTCTGGAACCTTGTAGCCTGGGAACATAACTGAGGATTGATTCTGGAACCCTGTGGCCTGGGAACATGACATGGGTGGATTCTGGAACCCTGAGGCCTGGGAACATGACATCTGTTTAGATTGTGGAATACTGTGCCCTGGGAACGTGACTGAGCCTTGGTTCTGGAACCCTGTGGACTGGGAACATGACTGACGTTTTATTCTGGAACCCTGTAGCCTGGGAACATAACTGAGGATTGATTCTGGAACCCTGTGGCCTGGGAACATGACTGGGATTTGATTTCTGAAACCTGTGTCCAGGGAAAATGACTGAGGTTTTATTCTGGAACCCTGTGTCCTGGGAACACGACTGAGGTTTGATTCTGGAACCATGTGGCCTGGGAACATGACATCTGTTTAGATTGTGGAATACTCTGCCCCGGGAACCTGACTGAGCCTTGGTTCTGGAAACCTGTGGACTGGGAATATGACTGAGGTTTTATTCTGGATCCGTGTGTCCTGTTAACATGACATGGGTGGATTCTGGAACCCTGAGGCCTGGGAACATGACATCTGTTTAGATTGTGGAATACTGTGGCCTGGGAACTTGACTGAGCCTTGGTTCTGGAAACCTGTGGACTGGGAATATGACTGAGGTTTTATTCTGGAGCCGTGTAGCCTGGGAACATAACTGAGGATTCCCTTTGGAACCCTGTGGCCCAGGAACATGACATGGGTGGATTCTGGAAACCTGAGGCCTTGGAACATGACATCTGTTTAGATTGTGGAATACTGTGGCCCGGGAACCTGACTGAACCTTGGTTCTGGAACCCTGTGGACTGGGAACATGACTGAGGTTTTATTCTGGAACCCTGTAGCCTGGGAACATAACTGAGGATTGATTCTGGAAGCCTGTGGCTTGGGAACATGACATCGGTGGATTCTGGAACACTGTGGCCTGGGAACCTGAGAACGGTTTGACTCTGGAACCCTGTGGCCTGGGAACACGAAATCGGTTTGATTCCGGAAATCTGAGGCCTGGCAACATGACTGAGGTTTGATTCTGGATCTCTGTGGCCTGGGAAAATGACTGAAGCGTGATTCTGAAGACCTGTGGCCTGGAAACATGACATCTGTTTAGATTGTGGAATACTTTGGCCCGGGAACCTGACTGAGCCTTGGTTCTGGAACACTGTGCACTAGGAACATGACTGAGGTTTTATTCTGGAACCCTGTAGCCTGGGAACATAACTGAGGATTGATTCTGGAACCCTGTGGCCTGGGAACATAACATGGGTGGATTCTGGAACCCTGAGGCCTGGGAACAAGACATCTGTTTAGATTGTGGAATACTGTGACCCGGGAACCTGACTGAGCCTTGGTTCTGGAACCCTATGTACTGGGAATATGACTGAGGTTTTATTCTGGAACCCTGTAGCCTGGGAACATAACTGAGGATTGATTCTGGAACCCTGTGGCCTGGGAACATGACATGGGTGGATTCTGGAACCCTGAGGCCTTGGAACATGACATCGGTTTAGATTGTGGAATACTGTGCCCCGGGTACCTGACTGAGCCTTGATTCTGGAACCCTGTGGACTGGGAACATGACTGAGGTTTTATTCCGGAACCCTGTAGCCTGCGAACATAACTGAGGATTCATTCTGGAACCCTGTGGCCTGGCCGCATGACATCGGTGGATTCTGGAACTCTGTGGCCTGGGAACCTGCGAACGGTTTGACTCTGGTACCCTGTGGCCTGGGAACATGTCTGAGGTTTGATGGTGGAAACCTGTGGCCTGGCAACATGACTGAGGATTGATTCTGGAAGACTGTGGCCAGGGAACATGATATCTGGTTGATTCTGGAAACCTGTGTCCTGGGAACAAGACTGAAGTTTGATTCTGGAACCCTGTGGCCTGGGAACATGACTGAGGTTTGTTTCTGGAAGCCTGTTCCCTGGGAACATGACTGCGGTTTGATTCTGGACACCTGTGTCCTGGGAATAAGACTGAGGTTTGATTCTGCAACCCTGTGGCTTGGGAACATGACTGAGGTTTGTTTCTGGAATCCTGTTCTCTGGGAACATGACTGAGGTTTGATTCTGGACACCTGTGTCCTGGGAACATGACTGAGGTTTGATTGTTGAAACCTGTGGCCTTCGAACATGACTCAGGTTGATTCTGGAACCATGTGTCCTGGGAATATGACTGAGGTTTGATTCTGGAAACCTTTGGCCTGGGAAAATGACTGAGGTTTCATTGTGGAAACATGTGGCCTGGGATCATGACTGAGGTTTGATGGTGGAACACTCTGGCCTGGCAAAATGACTGAGGCTTGATTCTGGAGCCCTGTTTACTGGGAACATGACTGAGGTTTGATGGCAGAAACCTGTGGACTGGCAACATGACTGAGGTTTGATTTGGAACCCTGTGCACGGGGACCATGACTGAGGCCTGATACTGGAACCCCGTGGCATGGGAACATGACATTGGTTTGATTCTGGAGCCCTGTTTACTGGGAACATGACTGAGGTTTCATGGTTGAATCCTGTGGCCTGGCAACATGATTGAGGTTTGATAGTGGAACCCTCAGGCTTGGGAACATGAGTGAGGCTTGATGGTGGAACACTGTGGCCTGGCAATATGCCTGAGGTTTGATGGTGGAACCCTGTGGCTTGGCAAGATGACTTAGGTTAGATTGTGGAACACTCTGACCTAGGAACATGACTGAGGCT
The DNA here is from genome assembly GCF_965194825.1 of Balaenoptera physalus. NCBI lineage: Eukaryota > Metazoa > Chordata > Mammalia > Artiodactyla > Balaenopteridae > Balaenoptera > Balaenoptera physalus. The sequence continues at coordinate 2,244,808 of NW_028126467.1, forward strand.
TGATGGTGGAACCGTGGCCTGGCAACAGGACTGAGGTTTGATTGTGGAACCCTCTGGCCTGGGAATATGACTGAGGTTTAATTGTGGAACCCTGTGGCCTGGGAACATGACTGGGATTTGATTTCTGAAACCTGTGTCCAGGGAACATGACTGAGGTTTTATTCTGGAACCCTGTGTCCTGGGAACACGACTGAGGTTTGATTCTGTAACCATGTGGCCTGGGAATATGACTGAGGTTTGATTCTGGAAACCATTGGCCTGGGAACATGACTGATGTTAGAATGTGGAATCCTGTGGCCTGGGAACATGACATCGGTTTGGATTCTGGTACCCTGTTGCCTGGGAACATGAAATCGGTTTGATTCTGTAAACCTGAGGTCTGGGAATATGACTGAGGTTTGATTGTGGTACCCTATGGCCTGGCAACATGACTGAGGTTTGATTCTGGATGCCTGTGGCCTGGGAACATGACTGAGGCATGATTCTGGAAACCTGTGGCCTGGGAACATGACATCTGTTTAGATTGTGGAATACTGTGCCCCGGGAACCTGACTGAGCCTTGGTTCTGGAACCCTGTGGACTGGGAACATGACTGAGGTTTTATTCTGGAACCCTGTAGCCTGGGACCATAACTGAGGATTGATTCTGGAACCCTGTGGCCTGGGCACATGACAACGGTGGATTCTGGAACCCTGTGGACTAGGAACATGACTGAGGTTTTATTCTGGAACCTTGTAGCCTGGGAACATAACTGAGGATTGATTCTGGAACCCTGTGGCCTGGGAACATGACATGGGTGGATTCTGGAACCCTGAGGCCTGGGAACATGACATCTGTTTAGATTGTGGAATACTGTGCCCTGGGAACGTGACTGAGCCTTGGTTCTGGAACCCTGTGGGCTGGGAACATGACTGACGTTTTATTCTGGAACCCTGTAGCCTGGGAACATAACTGAGGATTGATTCTGGAACCCTGTGGCCTGGGAACATGACTGGGATTTGATTTCTGAAACCTGTGTCCAGGGAAAATGACTGAGGTTTTATTCTGGAACCCTGTGTCCTGGGAACACGACTGAGGTTTGATTCTGGAACCATGTGGCCTGGGAACATGACATCTGTTTAGATTGTGGAATACTCTGCCCCGGGAACCTGACTGAGCCTTGGTTCTGGAAACCTGTGGACTGGGAATATGACTGAGGTTTTATTCTGGATCCGTGTGTCCTGTTAACATGACATGGGTGGATTCTGGAACCCTGAGGCCTGGGAACATGACATCTGTTTAGATTGTGGAATACTGTGGCCTGGGAACTTGACTGAGCCTTGGTTCTGGAAACCTGTGGACTGGGAATATGACTGAGGTTTTATTCTGGAGCCGTGTAGCCTGGGAACATAACTGAGGATTCCCTTTGGAACCCTGTGGCCCAGGAACATGACATGGGTGGATTCTGGAAACCTGAGGCCTTGGAACATGACATCTGTTTAGATTGTGGAATACTGTGGCCCGGGAACCTGACTGAGCCTTGGTTCTGGAACCCTGTGGACTGGGAACATGACTGAGGTTTTATTCTGGAACCCTGTAGCCTGGGAACATAACTGAGGATTGATTCTGGAAGCCTGTGGCCTGGGAACATGACATCGGTGGATTCTGGAACACTGTGGCCTGGGAACCTGAGAACGGTTTGACTCTGGAACCCTGTGGCCTGGGAACACGAAATCGGTTTGATTCCGGAAATCTGAGGCCTGGCAACATGACTGAGGTTTGATTCTGGATCTCTGTGGCCTGGGAAAATGACTGAGGCGTGATTCTGAAGACCTGTGGCCTGGAAACATGACATCTGTTTAGATTGTGGAATACTTTGGCCCGGGAACCTGACTGAGCCTTGGTTCTGGAACACTGTGCACTAGGAACATGACTGAGGTTTTATTCTGGAACCCTGTAGCCTGGGAACATAACTGAGGATTGATTCTGGAACCCTGTGGCCTGGGAACATAACATGGGTGGATTCTGGAACCCTGAGGCCTGGGAACAAGACATCTGTTTAGATTGTGGAATACTGTGACCCGGGAACCTGACTGAGCCTTGGTTCTGGAACCCTATGTACTGGGAATATGACTGAGGTTTTATTCTGGAACCCTGTAGCCTGGGAACATAACTGAGGATTGATTCTGGAACCCTGTGGCCTGGGAACATGACATGGGTTGATTCTGGAACCCTGAGGCCTTGGAACATGACATCGGTTTAGATTGTGGAATACTGTGCCCCGGGTACCTGACTGAGCCTTGATTCTGGAACCCTGTGGACTGGGAACATGACTGAGGTTTTATTCCGGAACCCTGTAGCCTGCGAACATAACTGAGGATTCATTCTGGAACCCTGTGGCCTGGCCGCATGACATCGGTGGATTCTGGAACTCTGTGGCCTGGGAACCTGCGAACGGTTTGACTCTGGTACCCTGTGGCCTGGGAACATGTCTGAGGTTTGATGGTGGAAACCTGTGGCCTGGCAACATGACTGAGGATTGATTCTGGAAGACTGTGGCCAGGGAACATGATATCTGGTTGATTCTGGAAACCTGTGTCCTGGGAACAAGACTGAAGTTTGATTCTGGAACCCTGTGGCCTGGGAACATGACTGAGGTTTGTTTCTGGAAGCCTGTTCCCTGGGAACATGACTGCGGTTTGATTCTGGACACCTGTGTCCTGGGAACAAGACTGAGGTTTGATTCTGCAACCCTGTGGCTTGGGAACATGACTGAGGTTTGTTTCTGGAAGCCTGTTCTCTGGGAACATGACTGAGGTTTGATTCTGGACACCTGTGTCCTGGGAACATGACTGAGGTTTGATTGTTGAAACCTGTGGCCTTCGAACATGACTCAGGTTGATTCTGGAACCATGTGTCCTGGGAATATGACTGAGGTTTGATTCTGGAATCCTTTGGCCTGGGAAAATGACTGAGGTTTCATTGTGGAAACATGTGGCCTGGGATCATGACTGAGGTTTGATGGTGGAACACTCTGGCCTGGCAAAATGACTGAGGCTTGATTCTGGAGCCCTGTTTACTGGGAACATGACTGAGGTTTGATGGCAGAAACCTGTGGACTGGCAACATGACTGAGGTTTGATTTGGAACCCTGTGCACGGGGACCATGACTGAGGCCTGATACTGGAACCCCGTGGCATGGGAACATGACATTGGTTTGATTCTGGAGCCCTGTTTACTGGGAACATGACTGAGGTTTCATGGTTGAATCCTGTGGCCTGGCCACATGATTGAGGTTTGATAGTGGAACCCTCAGGCTTGGGAACATGAGTGAGGCTTGATGGTGGAACACTGTGGCCTGGCAATATGCCTGAGGTTTGATGGTGGAACCCTGTGGCTTGGCAAGATGACTTAGGTTAGATTGTGGAACACTCTGACCTGGGAACATGACTGAGGCTTGATGGTGGAACCGTGGCCTGGCAACAGGACTGAGGTTTGATTGTGGAACCCTCTGGCCTGGGAATATGACTGAGGTTTAATTGTGGAACCCTGTGGCCTGGGAACATGACTGGGATTTGATTTCTGAAACCTGTGTCCAGGGAACATGACTGAGGTTTTATTCTGGAACCCTGTGTCCTGGGAACACGACTGAGGTTTGATTCTGTAACCATGTGGCCTGGGAATATGACTGAGGTTTGATTCTGGAAACCATTGGCCTGGGAACATGACTGATGTTAGAATGTGGAATCCTGTGGCCTGGGAACATGACATCGGTTTGGATTCTGGTACCCTGTTGCCTGGGAACATGAAATCGGTTTGATTCTGTAAACCTGAGGTCTGGGAATATGACTGAGGTTTGATTGTGGTACCCTATGGCCTGGCAACATGACTGAGGTTTGATTCTGGATGCCTGTGGCCTGGGAACATGACTGAGGCATGATTCTGGAAACCTGTGGCCTGGGAACATGACATCTGTTTAGATTGTGGAATACTGTGCCCCGGGAACCTGACTGAGCCTTGGTTCTGGAACCCTGTGGACTGGGAACATGACTGAGGTTTTATTCTGGAACCCTGTAGCCTGGGACCATAACTGAGGATTGATTCTGGAACCCTGTGGCCTGGGCACATGACAACGGTGGATTCTGGAACCCTGTGGACTAGGAACATGACTGAGGTTTTATTCTGGAACCTTGTAGCCTGGGAACATAACTGAGGATTGATTCTGGAACCCTGTGGCCTGGGAACATGACATGGGTGGATTCTGGAACCCTGAGGCCTGGGAACATGACATCTGTTTAGATTGTGGAATACTGTGCCCTGGGAACGTGACTGAGCCTTGGTTCTGGAACCCTGTGGGCTGGGAACATGACTGACGTTTTATTCTGGAACCCTGTAGCCTGGGAACATAACTGAGGATTGATTCTGGAACCCTGTGGCCTGGGAACATGACTGGGATTTGATTTCTGAAACCTGTGTCCAGGGAAAATGACTGAGGTTTTATTCTGGAACCCTGTGTCCTGGGAACACGACTGAGGTTTGATTCTGGAACCATGTGGCCTGGGAACATGACATCTGTTTAGATTGTGGAATACTCTGCCCCGGGAACCTGACTGAGCCTTGGTTCTGGAAACCTGTGGACTGGGAATATGACTGAGTTTTTATTCTGGATCCGTGTGTCCTGTTAACATGACATGGGTGGATTCTGGAACCCTGAGGCCTGGGAACATGACATCTGTTTAGATTGTGGAATACTGTGGCCTGGGAACTTGACTGAGCCTTGGTTTTAGAAACCTGTGGACTGGGAATATGACTGAGGTTTTATTCTGGAGCCGTGTAGCCTGGGAACATAACTGAGGATTCCCTTTGGAACCCTGTGGCCCAGGAACATGACATGGGTGGATTCTGGAAACCTGAGGCCTTGGAACATGACATCTGTTTAGATTGTGGAATACTGTGGCCCGGGAACCTGACTGAACCTTGGTTCTGGAACCCTGTGGACTGGGAACATGACTGAGGTTTTATTCTGGAACCCTGTAGCCTGGGAACATAACTGAGGATTGATTCTGGAAGCCTGTGGCCTGGGAACATGACATCGGTGGATTCTGGAACACTGTGGCCTGGGAACCTGAGAACGGTTTGACTCTGGAACCCTGTGGCCTGGGAACACGAAATCGGTTTGATTCCGGAAATCTGAGGCCTGGCAACATGACTGAGGTTTGATTCTGGATCTCTGTGGCCTGGGAAAATGACTGAGGCGTGATTCTGAAGACCTGTGGCCTGGAAACATGACATCTGTTTAGATTGTGGAATACTTTGGCCCGGGAACCTGACTGAGCCTTGGTTCTGGAACACTGTGCACTAGGAACATGACTGAGGTTTTATTCTGGAACCCTGTAGCCTGGGAACATAACTGAGGATTGATTCTGGAACCCTGTGGCCTGGGAACATAACATGGGTGGATTCTGGAACCCTGAGGCCTGGGAACAAGACATCTGTTTAGATTGTGGAATACTGTGACCCGGGAACCTGACTGAGCCTTGGTTCTGGAACCCTATGTACTGGGAATATGACTGAGGTTTTATTCTGGAACCCTGTAGCCTGGGAACATAACTGAGGATTGATTCTGGAACCCTGTGGCCTGGGAACATGACATGGGTGGATTCTGGAACCCTGAGGCCTTGGAACATGACATCTGTTTAGATTGTGGAATACTGTGCCCCGGGTACCTGACTGAGCCTTGATTCTGGAACCCTGTGGCCTGGGAACATGACTGAGGTTTGTTTCTGGAAGCCTGTTCCCTGGGAACATGACTGCGGTTTGATTCTGGCCACCTGTGTCCTGGGAACAAGACTGAGGTTTGATTCTGCAACCCTGTGGCTTGGGAACATGACTGAGGTTTGTTTCTGGAAGCCTGTTCTCTGGGAACATGACTGAGGTTTGATTCTGGACACCTGTGTCCTGGGAACATGACTGAGGTTTGATTGTTGAAACCTGTGGCCTTCGAACATGACTCAGGTTGATTCTGGAACCATGTGTCCTGGGAATATGACTGAGGTTTGATTCTGGAAACCTTTGGCCTGGGAAAATGACTGAGGTTTCATTGTGGAAACATGTGGCCTGGGATCATGACTGAGGTTCGATGGTGGAACACTCTGGCCTGGCAAAATGACTGAGGCTTGATTCTGGAGCCCTGTTTACTAGGAACATGACTGAGGTTTGATGGCAGAACCCTGTGGACTGGCAACATGACTGAGGTTTGATTTGGAACCCTGTGCACGGGGACCATGACTGAGGCCTGATACTGGAACCCCGTGGCATGGGAACATGACATTGGTTTGATTCTGGAGCCCTGTTTACTGGGAACATGACTGAGGTTTCATGGTTGAATCCTGTGGCCTGGCCACATGATTGAGGTTTGATAGTGGAACCCTCAGGCTTGGGAACATGAGTGAGGCTTGATGGTGGAACACTGTGGCCTGGCAATATGCCTGAGGTTTGATGGAGGAACCCTGTGGCTTGGCAAGATGACTTAGGTTAGATTGTGGAACACTCTGACCTGGGAACATGACTGAGGCTTGATGGTGGAACCGTGGCCTGGCCACAGGACTGAGGTTTGATTGTGGAACCCTCTGGCCTGGGAATATGACTGAGGTTTAATTGTGGAACCCTGTGGCCTGGGAACATGACTGGGATTTGATTACTGAAACCTGTGTCCAGGGAACATGACTGAGGTTTTCTTCTGGAACCCTGTGTCCTGGGACCACGACTGAGGTTTGATTCTGGAACCATGTGGCCTGGGAACATGACTGACGTTTTATTCTGGAACCCTGTAGCCTGGGAACATAACTGAGGATTGATTCTGGAACCCTGTGGCCTGGGAACATGACATGGGTGGATTCTGGAACCCTGAGGCCTGGGAACATGACATCTGTTTAGATTGTGGAATACTGTGCCCCGGGTACCTGACTGAGCCTTGATTCTGGAACCCTGTGGACTGGGAACATGACTGAGGTTTTATTCCGGAACCCTGTGGCCTGGGAAAATAACTGAGGATTGATTCTGGAACCCTGTGGCCTGGGAACATGACATGGGTGGATTCTGGAACCCTGAGGCCTGGGAACATGACATCTGTTTAGATTGTGGAATACTGTGCCCTGGGAACGTGACTGAGCCTTGGTTCTGGAACCCTGTGGACTGGGAACATGACTGACGTTTTATTCTGGAACCCTGTAGCCTGGGAACATAACTGAGGATTGATTCTGGAACCCTGTGGCCTGGGAACATGACTGGGATTTGATTTCTGAAACCTGTGTCCAGGGAAAATGACTGAGGTTTTATTCTGGAACCCTGTGTCCTGGGAACACGACTGAGGTTTGATTCTGGAACCATGTGGCCTGGGAATATGACTTAGGTTTGATTCTGGAAACCATTGGCCTGGGAACATGACTGATGTTAGAGTGTGGAATCCTGTGCCCTGGGAACATGACCTCGGTTTGGATTCTGGTACCCTGTTGCCTGGAAACATGAAATCGGTTTGATTCTGGAAACCTTAGGCCTGGGAATATGACTGAGGTTTGATGGTGGTACCCTATGGCCTGGCAACATGACTGAGGTTTGATTCTGGATCCCTGTGGCCTGGGAACATGACATCTGTTTAGATTGTGGAATACTGTGCCCCGGGAACCTGACTGAGCCTTGGTTCTGGACCCCTGTGGACTGGGAACATGACTGAGGTTTTATTCTGGAAGCCTGTGTCCTGTTAACATGACATGGGTGGATTCTGGAACCCTGAGGCCTGGGAACATGAAATCTGTTTAGATTGTGGAATACTGTGGCCTGGGAACTTGACTGAGCCTTGGTTCTGGAAACCTGTGGACTGGGAATATGACTGAGGTTTTATTCTGGAGCCGTGTAGCCTGGGAACATAACTGAGGATTCACTTTGGAACCCTGTGGCCCAGGAACATGACATGGGTGGATTCTGGAACCCTGAGGCCTTGGAACATGACATCTGTTTAGATTGTGGAATACTGTGGCCCGGGAACCTGACTGAGCCTTGGTTTTAGAAACCTGTGGACTGGGAATATGACTGAGGTTTTATTCTGGAGCCGTGTAGCCTGGGAACATAACTGAGGATTCCCTTTGGAACCCTGTGGCCCAGGAACATGACATGGGTGGATTCTGGAAACCTGAGGCCTTGGAACATGACATCTGTTTAGATTGTGGAATACTGTGGCCCGGGAACCTGACTGAACCTTGGTTCTGGAACCCTGTGGACTGGGAACATGACTGAGGTTTTATTCTGGAACCCTGTAGCCTGGGAACATAACTGAGGATTGATTCTGGAAGCCTGTGGCCTGGGAACATGACATCGGTGGATTCTGGAACACTGTGGCCTGGGAACCTGAGAACGGTTTGACTCTGGAACCCTGTGGCCTGGGAACACGAAATCGGTTTGATTCCGGAAATCTGAGGCCTGGCAACATGACTGAGGTTTGATTCTGGATCTCTGTGGCCTGGGAAAATGACTGAGGCGTGATTCTGAAGACCTGTGGCCTGGAAACATGACATCTGTTTAGATTGTGGAATACTTTGGCCCGGGAACCTGACTGAGCCTTGGTTCTGGAACACTGTGCACTAGGAACATGACTGAGGTTTTATTCTGGAACCCTGTAGCCTGGGAACATAACTGAGGATTGATTCTGGAACCCTGTGGCCTGGGAACATAACATGGGTGGATTCTGGAACCCTGAGGCCTGGGAACAAGACATCTGTTTAGATTGTGGAATACTGTGACCCGGGAACCTGACTGAGCCTTGGTTCTGGAACCCTATGTACTGGGAATATGACTGAGGTTTTATTCTGGAACCCTGTAGCCTGGGAACATAACTGAGGATTGATTCTGGAACCCTGTGGCCTGGGAACATGACATGGGTGGATTCTGGAACCCTGAGGCCTTGGAACATGACATCTGTTTAGATTGTGGAATACTGTGCCCCGGGTACCTGACTGAGCCTTGATTCTGGAACCCTGTGGCCTGGGAACATGACTGAGGTTTGTTTCTGGAAGCCTGTTCCCTGGGAACATGACTGCGGTTTGATTCTGGCCACCTGTGTCCTGGGAACAAGACTGAGGTTTGATTCTGCAACCCTGTGGCTTGGGAACATGACTGAGGTTTGTTTCTGGAAGCCTGTTCTCTGGGAACATGACTGAGGTTTGATTCTGGACACCTGTGTCCTGGGAACATGACTGAGGTTTGATTGTTGAAACCTGTGGCCTTCGAACATGACTCAGGTTGATTCTGGAACCATGTGTCCTGGGAATATGACTGAGGTTTGATTCTGGAAACCTTTGGCCTGGGAAAATGACTGAGGTTTCATTGTGGAAACATGTGGCCTGGGATCATGACTGAGGTTCGATGGTGGAACACTCTGGCCTGGCAAAATGACTGAGGCTTGATTCTGGAGCCCTGTTTACTAGGAACATGACTGAGGTTTGATGGCAGAACCCTGTGGACTGGCAACATGACTGAGGTTTGATTTGGAACCCTGTGCACGGGGACCATGACTGAGGCCTGATACTGGAACCCCGTGGCATGGGAACATGACATTGGTTTGATTCTGGAGCCCTGTTTACTGGGAACATGACTGAGGTTTCATGGTTGAATCCTGTGGCCTGGCCACATGATTGAGGTTTGATAGTGGAACCCTCAGGCTTGGGAACATGAGTGAGGCTTGATGGTGAAACACTGTGGCCTGGCAATATGCCTGAGGTTTGATGGAGGAACCCTGTGGCTTGGCAAGATGACTTAGGTTAGATTGTGGAACACTCTGACCTGGGAACATGACTGAGGCTTGATGGTGGAACCGTGGCCTGGCCACAGGACTGAGGTTTGATTGTGGAACCCTCTGGCCTGGGAATATGACTGAGGTTTAATTGTGGAACCCTGTGGCCTGGGAACATGACTGGGATTTGATTACTGAAACCTGTGTCCAGGGAACATGACTGAGGTTTTCTTCTGGAACCCTGTGTCCTGGGACCACGACTGAGGTTTGATTCTGGAACCATGTGGCCTGGGAACATGACTGACGTTTTATTCTGGAACCCTGTAGCCTGGGAACATAACTGAGGATTGATTCTGGAACCCTGTGGCCTGGGAATATGACATGGGTGGATTCTGGAACCCTGAGGCCTGGGAACATGACATCTGTTTAGATTGTGGAATACTGTGCCCCGGGTACCTGACTGAGCCTTGATTCTGGAACCCTGTGGACTGGGAACATGACTGAGGTTTTATTCCGGAACCCTGTGGCCTGGGAAAATAACTGAGGATTGATTCTGGAACCCTGTGGCCTGGGAACATGACATGGGTGGATTCTGGAACCCTGAGGCCTGGGAACATGACATCTGTTTAGATTGTGGAATACTGTGCCCTGGGAACGTGACTGAGCCTTGGTTCTGGAACCCTGTGGACTGGGAACATGACTGACGTTTTATTCTGGAACCCTGTAGCCTGGGAACATAACTGAGGATTGATTCTGGAACCCTGTGGCCTGGGAACATGACTGGGATTTGATTTCTGAAACCTGTGTCCAGGGAAAATGACTGAGGTTTTATTCTGGAACCCTGTGTCCTGGGAACACGACTGAGGTTTGATTCTGGAACCATGTGGCCTGGGAATATGACTTAGGTTTGATTCTGGAAACCATTGGCCTGGGAACATGACTGATGTTAGAGTGTGGAATCCTGTGCCCTGGGAACATGACCTCGGTTTGGATTCTGGTACCCTGTTGCCTGGAAACATGAAATCGGTTTGATTCTGGAAACCTTAGGCCTGGGAATATGACTGAGGTTTGATGGTGGTACCCTATGGCCTGGCAACATGACTGAGGTTTGATTCTGGATCCCTGTGGCCTGGGAACATGACATCTGTTTAGATTGTGGAATACTGTGCCCCGGGAACCTGACTGAGCCTTGGTTCTGGACCCCTGTGGACTGGGAACATGACTGAGGTTTTATTCTGGAAGCCTGTGTCCTGTTAACATGACATGGGTGGATTCTGGAACCCTGAGGCCTGGGAACATGAAATCTGTTTAGATTGTGGAATACTGTGGCCTGGGAACTTGACTGAGCCTTGGTTCTGGAAACCTGTGGACTGGGAATATGACTGAGGTTTTATTCTGGAGCCGTGTAGCCTGGGAACATAACTGAGGATTCACTTTGGAACCCTGTGGCCCAGGAACATGACATGGGTGGATTCTGGAACCCTGAGGCCTTGGAACATGACATCTGTTTAGATTGTGGAATACTGTGGCCCGGGAACCTGACTGAGCCTTGGTTCTGGAACCCTGTGGACTGGGATAATGACTGAGGTTTTATTCTGGAACCCTGTAGCCTGGGAACATAACTGAGGATTGATTCTGGAAGCCTGTGGCCTGGGAACATGACATCGGTGGATTCTGGAACACTGTGGCCTGGGAACCTGCGAACGGTTTGACTCTGGAACCCTGTGGCCTGGGAACACGAAATCGGTTTGATTCCGGAAATCTGAGGCCTTGCAACATGACTGAGGTTTGATTCTGGATCTCTGTGGCCTGGGAAAATGACTGAGGCGTGATTTTGAAGACCTGTGGCCTGGAAACATGACATCTGTTTAGATTGTGGTATACTTTGGCCCGGGAACCTGACTGAGCCTTGGTTCTGGAACACTGTGCACTAGGAACATGACTGAGGTTTTATTCTGGAACCCTGTAGCCTGGGAACATAACTGAGGATTGATTCTGGAACCCTGTGGCCTGGGAACATAACATGGGTGGATTCTGGAACCCTGAGGCCTGGGAACAAGACATCTGTTTAGCTTGTGGAATACTGTGACCCGGGAACCTGACTGAGCCTTGGTTCTGGAACCCTATGTACTGGGAATATGACTGAGGTTTTATTCTGGAACCCTGTAGCCTGGGAACATAACTGAGGATTGATTCTGGAACCCTGTGGCCTGGGAACATGACATGGGTGGATTCTGGAACCCTGAGGCCTGGGAACATGACATCCGTTTAGATTGTGGAATACTGTGCCCCGGGTACCTGACTGAGCCTTGATTCTGGAACCCTGTGGACTGGGAACATGACTGAGGTTATATTCCGGAACCCTGTAGCCTGCGAACATAACTGAGGATTGATTCTGGAACCCTGTGGCCTGGGCGCATGACATCGGTGGATTCTGGAACTCTGTGGCCTGGGAACCTGCGAACGGTTTGACTCTGGTACCCTGTGGCCTGGGAACATGTCTGAGGTTTGATGGTGGAAACCTGTGGCCTGGCAACATGACTGAGGATTGATTCTGGAAGACTGTGGCCAGGGAACATGATATCTGGTTGATTCTGGAAACCTGTGTCCTGGGAACAAGACTGAAGTTTGACTCTGAAACCCTGTGGCCTGGGAACATGACTGAGGTTTGTTTCTGGAAGCCTGTTCCCTGGGAACATGACTGCGGTTTGATTCTGGACACCTGTATCCTGGGAACAATACTGAGGTTTGATTCTGCAACCCTGTGGCTTGGGAACATGACTGAGGTTTGTTTCTGGAAGCCTGTTCTCTGGGAACATGACTGAGGTTTGATTCTGGACACCTGTGTCCTGGGAACATGACTGAGGTTTGATTGTTGAAACCTGTGGCCTTCGAACATGACTCAGGTTGATTCTGGAACCATGTGTCCTGGGAATATGACTGAGGTTTGATTCTGGAAACCTTTGTCCTGGGAAAATGACTGAGGTTTCATTGTGGAAACATGTGGCCTGGGATCATGACTGAGGTTTGATGGTGGAACACTCTGGCCTGGCAAAATGACTGAGGCTTGATTCTGGAGCCCTGTTTACTGGGAACATGACTGAGGTTTGATGGCAGAAACCTGTGGACTGGCAACATGACTGAGGTTTGATTTGGAACCCTGTGCACGGGGACCATGACTGAGGCCTGATACTGGAACCCCGTGGCATGGGAACATGCCATTGGTTTGATTCTGGAGCCCTGTTTACTGGGAACATGACTGAGGTTTCATGGTTGAATCCTGTGGCCTGGCCACATGATTGAGGTTTGATAGTGGAACCCTCAGGCTTGGGAACATGAGTGAGGCTTGATGGTGGAACACTGTGGCCTGGCAATATGCCTGAGGTTTGATGGTGGAACCCTGTGGCTTGGCAAGATGACTTAGGTTAGATTGTGGAACACTCTGACCTGGGAACATGACTGAGGCTTGATGGTGGAACCGTGGCCTGGCAACAGGACTGAGGTTTGATTGTGGAACCCTCTGGCCTGGGAATATGACTGAGGTTTAATTGTGGAACCCTGTGGCCTGGGAACATGACTGGGATTTGATTTCTGAAACCTGTGTCCAGGGAACATGACTGAGGTTTTATTCTGGAACCCTGTGTCCTGGGAACACGACTGAGGTTTGATTCTGTAACCATGTGGCCTGGGAATATGACTGAGGTTTGATTCTGGAAACCATTGGCCTGGGAACATGACTGATGTTAGAATGTGGAATCCTGTTGCCTGGGAACATGAAATCGGTTTGATTCTGTAAACCTGAGGTCTGGGAATATGACTGAGGTTTGATTGTGGTACCCTATGGCCTGGCAACATGACTGAGGTTTGATTCTGGATGCCTGTGGCCTGGGAACATGACTGAGGCATGATTCTGGAAACCTGTGGCCTGGGAACATGACATCTGTTTAGATTGTGGAATACTGTGCCCCGGGAACCTGACTGAGCCTTGGTTCTGGAACCCTGTGGACTGGGAACATGACTGAGGTTTTATTCTGGAACCCTGTAGCCTGGGACCATAACTGAGGATTGATTCTGGAACCCTGTGGCCTGGGCACATGACAACGGTGGATTCTGGAACCCTGTGGACTAGGAACATGACTGAGGTTTTATTCTGGAACCTTGTAGCCTGGGAACATAACTGAGGATTGATTCTGGAACCCTGTGGCCTGGGAACATGACATGGGTGGATTCTGGAACCCTGAGGCCTGGGAACATGACATCTGTTTAGATTGTGGAATACTGTGCCCTGGGAACGTGACTGAGCCTTGGTTCTGGAACCCTGTGGACTGGGAACATGACTGACGTTTTATTCTGGAACACTGTAGCCTGGGAACATAACTGAGGATTGATTCTGGAACCCTGTGGCCTGGGAACATGACTGGGATTTGATTTCTGAAACCTGTGTCCAGGGAAAATGACTGAGGTTTTATTCTGGAACCCTGTGTCCTGGGAACACGACTGAAGTTTGATTCTGGAACCATGTGGCCTGGGAATATGACTTAGGTTTGATTCTGGAAACCATTGGCCTGGGAACATGACTGATGTTAGAGTGTGGAATCCTGTGCCCTGGGAACATGACCTCGGTTTGGATTCTGGTACCCTGTTGCCTGGAAACATGAAATCGGTTTGATTCTGGAAACCTTAGGCCTGGGAATATGACTGAGGTTTGATGGTGGTACCCTATGGCCTGGCAACATGACTGAGGTTTGATTCTGGATCCCTGTGGCCTGGGAACATGACATCTGTTTAGATTGTGGAATACTGTGCCCCGGGAACCTGACTGAGCCTTGGTTCTGGACCCCTGTGGACTGGGATCATGACTGAGGTTTTATTCTGGAACCCTGTGTCCTGTTAACATGACATGGGTGGATTCTGGAACCCTGAGGCCTGGGAACATGAAATCTGTTTAGATTGTGGAATACTGTGGCCTGGGAACTTGACTGAGCCTTGGTTCTGGAAACCTGTGGACTGGGAATATGACTGAGGTTTTATTCTGGAGCCGTGTAGCCTGGGAACATAACTGAGGATTCACTTTGGAACCCTGTGGCCCAGGAACATGACATGGGTGGATTCTGGAACCCTGAGGCCTTGGAACATGACATCTGTTTAGATTGTGGAATACTGTGGCCCGGGAACCTGACTGAGCCTTGGTTCTGGAACCCTGTGGACTGGGATAATGACTGAGGTTTTATTCTGGAACCCTGTAGCCTGGGAACATAACTGAGGATTGATTCTGGAAGCCTGTGGCCTGGGAACATGACATCGGTGGATTCTGGAACACTGTGGCCTGGGAACCTGCGAACGGTTTGACTCTGGAACCCTGTGGCCTGGGAACACGAAATCGGTTTGATTCCGGAAATCTGAGGCCTTGCAACATGACTGAGGTTTGATTCTGGATCTCTGTGGCCTGGGAAAATGACTGAGGCGTGATTTTGAAGACCTGTGGCATGGAAACATGACATCTGTTTAGATTGTGGAATACTTTGGCCCGGGAACCTGACTGAGCCTTGGTTCTGGAACACTGTGCACTAGGAACATGACTGAGGTTTTATTCTGGAACCCTGTAGCCTGGGAACATAACTGAGGATTGATTCTGGAACCCTGTGGCCTGGGAACATAACATGGGTGGATTCTGGAACCCTGAGGCCTGGGAACAAGACATCTGTTTAGCTTGTGGAATACTGTGACCCGGGAACCTGACTGAGCCTTGGTTCTGGAACCCTATGTACTGGGAATATGACTGAGGTTTTATTCTGGAACCCTGTAGCCTGGGAACATAACTGAGGATTGATTCTGGAACCCTGTGGCCTGGGAACATGACATGGGTGGATTCTGGAACCCTGAGGCCTGGGTACATGACATCCGTTTAGATTGTGGAATACTGTGCCCCGGGTACCTGACTGAGCCTTGATTCTGGAACCCTGTGGACTGGGAACATGACTGAGGTTATATTCCGGAACCCTGTAGCCTGCGAACATAACTGAGGATTGATTCTGGAACCCTGTGGCCTGGGCGCATGACATCGGTGGATTCTGGAACTCTGTGGCCTGGGAACCTGCGAACGGTTTGACTCTGGTACCCTGTGGCCTGGGAACATGTCTGAGGTTTGATGGTGGAAACCTGTGGCCTGGCAACATGACTGAGGATTGATTCTGGAAGACTGTGGCCAGGGAACATGATATCTGGTTGATTCTGGAAACCTGTGTCCTGGGAACAAGACTGAAGTTTGACTCTGAAACCCTGTGGCCTGGGAACATGACTGAGGTTTGTTTCTGGAAGCCTGTTCCCTGGGAACATGACTGCGGTTTGATTCTGGACACCTGTATCCTGGGAACAAGACTGAGGTTTGATTCTGCAACCCTGTGGCTTGGGAACATGACTGAGGTTTGTTTCTGGAAGCCTGTTCTCTGGGAACATGACTGAGGTTTGATTCTGGACACCTGTGTCCTGGGAACATGACTGAGGTTTGATTGTTGAAACCTGTGGCCTTCGAACATGACTCAGGTTGATTCTGGAACCATGTGTCCTGGGAATATGACTGAGGTTTGATTCTGGAAACCTTTGGCCTGGGAAAATGACTGAGGTTTCATTGTGGAAACATGTGGCCTGGGATCATGACTGAGGTTTGATGGTGGAACACTCTGGCCTGGCAAAATGACTGAGGCTTGATTCTGGAGCCCTGTTTACTGGGAACATGACTGAGGTTTGATGGCAGAAACCTGTGGACTGGCAACATGACTGAGGTTTGATTTGGAACCCTGTGCACGGGGACCATGACTGAGGCCTGATACTGGAACCCCGTGGCATGGGAACATGACATTGGTTTGATTCTGGAGCCCTGTTTACTGGGAACATGACTGAGGTTTCATGGTTGAATCCTGTGGCCTGGCAACATGATTGAGGTTTGATAGTGGAACCCTCAGGCTTGGGAACATGAGTGAGGCTTGATGGTGGAACACTGTGGCCTGGCAATATGCCTGAGGTTTGATGGTGGAACCCTGTGGCTTGGCAAGATGACTTAGGTTAGATTGTGGAACACTCTGACCTGGGAACATGACTGAGGCTTGATGGTGGAACCGTGGCCTGGCAACAGGACTGAGGTTTGATTGTGGAACCCTCTGGCCTGGGAATATGACTGAGGTTTAATTGTGGAACCCTGTGGCCTGGGAACATGACTGGGATTTGATTTCTGAAACCTGTGTCCAGGGAACATGACTGAGGTTTTATTCTGGAACCCTGTGTCCTGGGAACACGACTGAGGTTTGATTCTGTAACCATGTGGCCTGGGAATATGACTGAGGTTTGATTCTGGAAACCATTGGCCTGGGAACATGACTGATGTTAGAATGTGGAATCCTGTGGCCTGGGAACATGACATCGGTTTGGATTCTGGTACCCTGTTGCCTGGGAACATGAAATCGGTTTGATTCTGTAAACCTGAGGTCTGGGAATATGACTGAGGTTTGATTGTGGTACCCTATGGCCTGGCAACATGACTGAGGTTTGATTCTGGATGCCTGTGGCCTGGGAACATGACTGAGGCATGATTCTGGAAACCTGTGGCCTGGGAACATGACATCTGTTTAGATTGTGGAATACTGTGCCCCGGGAACCTGACTGAGCCTTGGTTCTGGAACCCTGTGGACTGGGAACATGACTGAGGTTTTATTCTGGAACCCTGTAGCCTGGGACCATAACTGAGGATTGATTCTGGAACCCTGTGGCCTGGGCACATGACAACGGTGGATTCTGGAACCCTGTGGACTAGGAACATGACTGAGGTTTTATTCTGGAACCTTGTAGCCTGGGAACATAACTGAGGATTGATTCTGGAACCCTGTGGCCTGGGAACATGACATGGGTGGATTCTGGAACCCTGAGGCCTGGTAACATGACATCTGTTTAGATTGTGGAATACTGTGCCCTGGGAACGTGACTGAGCCTTGGTTCTGGAACCCTGTGGACGGGGAACATGACTGACGTTTTATTCTGGAACCCTGTAGCCTGGGAACATAACTGAGGATTGATTCTGGAACCCTGTGGCCTGGGAACATGACTGGGATTTGATTTCTGAAACCTGTGTCCAGGGAAAATGACTGAGGTTTTATTCTGGAACCCTGTGTCCTGGGAACACGACTGAGGTTTGATTCTGGAACCATGTGGCCTGGGAACATGACATCTGTTTAGATTGTGGAATACTCTGCCCCGGGAACCTGACTGAGCCTTGGTTCTGGAAACCTGTGGACTGGGAATATGACTGAGGTTTTATTCTGGATCCGTGTGTCCTGTTAACATGACATGGGTGGATTCTGGAACCCTGAGGCCTGGGAACATGACATCTGTTTAGATTGTGGAATACTGTGGCCTGGGAACTTGACTGAGCCTTGGTTCTGGAAACCTGTGGACTGGGAATATGACTGAGGTTTTATTCTGGAGCCGTGTAGCCTGGGAACATAACTGAGGATTCCCTTTGGAACCCTGTGGCCCAGGAACATGACATGGGTGGATTCTGGAAACCTGAGGCCTTGGAACATGACATCTGTTTAGATTGTGGAATACTGTGGCCCGGGAACCTGACTGAACCTTGGTTCTGGAACCCTGTGGACTGGGAACATGACTGAGGTTTTATTCTGGAACCCTGTAGCCTGGGAACATAACTGAGGATTGATTCTGGAAGCCTGTGGCCTGGGAACATGACATCGGTGGATTCTGGAACACTGTGGCCTGGGAACCTGCGAACGGTTTGACTCTGGAACCCTGTGGCCTGGGAACACGAAATCGGTTTGATTCCGGAAATCTGAGGCCTGGCAATATGACTGAGGTTTGATTCTGGATCTCTGTGGCCTGGGAAAATGACTGAGGCGTGATTCTGAAGACCTGTGGCCTGGAAACATGACATCTGTTTAGATTGTGGAATACTTTGGCCCGGGAACCTGACTGAGCCTTGGTTCTGGAACACTGTGCACTAGGAACATGACTGAGGTTTTATTCTGGAACCCTGTAGCCTGGGAACATAACTGAGGATTGATTCTGGAACCCTGTGGCCTGGGAACATAACATGGGTGGATTCTGGAACCCTGAGGCCTGGGAACAAGACATCTGTTTAGATTGTGGAATACTGTGACCCGGGAACCTGACTGAGCCTTGGTTCTGGAACCCTATGTACTGGGAATATGACTGAGGATTTATTCTGGAACCCTGTAGCCTGGGAACATAACTGAGGATTGATTCTGGAACCCTGTGTCCTGGGAACATGACATGGGTGGATTCTGGAACCCTGAGGCCTTGGAACATGACATCTGTTTAGATTGTGGAATACTGTGCCCCTGGTACCTGACTGAGCCTTGATTCTGGAACCCTGTGGACTGGGAACATGACTGAGGTTTTATTCCGGAACCCTGTAGCCTGCAAACATAACTGAGGATTGATTCTGGAACCCTGTGGCCTGGCCGCATGACATCGGTGGATTCTGGAACTCTGTGGCCTGGGAACCTGCGAACGGTTTGACTCTGGTACCCTGTGGCCTGGGAACATGTCTGAGGTTTGATGGTGGAAACCTGTGGCCTGGCAACATGACTGAGGATTGATTCTGGAAGACTGTGGCCAGGGAACATGATATCTGGTTGATTCTGGAAACCTGTGTCCTGGGAACAAGACTGAAGTTTGACTCTGAAACCCTGTGGCCTGGGAACATGACTGAGGTTTGTTTCTGGAAGCCTGTTCCCTGGGAACATGACTGCGGTTTGATTCTGGACACCTGTGTCCTGGGAACAAGACTGAGGTTTGATTCTGCAACCCTGTGGCTTGGGAACATGACTGAGGTTTGTTTCTGGAAGCCTGTTCTCTGGGAACATGACTGAGGTTTGATTCTGGACACCTGTGTCCTGGGAACATGACTGAGGTTTGATTGTTGAAACCTGTGGCCTTCGAACATGACTCAGGTTGATTCTGGAACCATGTGTCCTGGGAATATGACTGAGGTTTGATTCTGGAAACCTTTGGCCTGTGAAAATGACTGAGGTTTCATTGTGGAAACATGTGGCCTGGGATCATGACTGAGGTTTGATGGTGGAACACTCTGGCCTGGCAAAATGACTGAGGCTTGATTCTGGAGCCCTGTTTACTGGGAACATGACTGAGGTTTGATGGCAGAAACCTGTGGACTGGCAACATGACTGAGGTTTGATTTGGAACCCTGTGCACGGGGACCATGACTGAGGCCTGATACTGGAACCCCGTGGCATGGGAACATGACATTGGTTTGATTCTGGAGCCCTGTTTACTGGGAACATGACTGAGGTTTCATGGTTGAATCCTGTGGCCTGGCCACATGATTGAGGTTTGATAGTGGAACCCTCAGGCTTGGGAACATGAGTGAGGCTTGATGGTGGAACACTGTGGCCTGGCAATATGCCTGAGGTTTGATGGTGGAACCCTGTGGCTTGGCAAGATGACTTAGGTTAGATTGTGGAACACTCTGACCTGGGAACATGACTGAGGCTTGATGGTGGAACCGTGGCCTGGCAACAGGACTGAGGTTTGATTGTGGAACCCTCTGGCCTGGGAATATGACTGAGGTTTAATTGTGGAACCCTGTGGCCTGGGAACATGACTGGGATTTGATTTCTGAAACCTGTGTCCAGGGAACATGACTGAGGTTTTATTCTGGAACCCTGTGTCCTGGGAACACGACTGAGGTTTGATTCTGTAACCATGTGGCCTGGGAATATGACTGAGGTTTGATTCTGGAAACCATTGGCCTGGGAACATGACTGATGTTAGAATGTGGAATCCTGTTGCCTGGGAACATGAAATCGGTTTGATTCTGTAAACCTGAGGTCTGGGAATATGACTGAGGTTTGATTGTGGTACCCTATGGCCTGGCAACATGACTGAGGTTTGATTCTGGATGCCTGTGGCCTGGGAACATGACTGAGGCATGATTCTGGAAACCTGTGGCCTGGGAACATGACATCTGTTTAGATTGTGGAATACTGTGCCCCGGGAACCTGACTGAGCCTTGGTTCTGGAACCCTGTGGACTGGGAACATGACTGAGGTTTTATTCTGGAACCCTGTAGCCTGGGACCATAACTGAGGATTGATTCTGGAACCCTGTGGCCTGGGCACATGACAACGGTGGATTCTGGAACCCTGTGGACTAGGAACATGACTGAGGTTTTATTCTGGAACCTTGTAGCCTGGGAACATAACTGAGGATTGATTCTGGAACCCTGTGGCCTGGGAACATGACATGGGTGGATTCTGGAACCCTGAGGCCTGGGAACATGACATCTGTTTAGATTGTGGAATACTGTGCCCTGGGAACGTGACTGAGCCTTGGTTCTGGAACCCTGTGGACTGGGAACATGACTGACGTTTTATTCTGGAACACTGTAGCCTGGGAACATAACTGAGGATTGATTCTGGAACCCTGTGGCCTGGGAACATGACTGGGATTTGATTTCTGAAACCTGTGTCCAGGGAAAATGACTGAGGTTTTATTCTGGAACCCTGTGTCCTGGGAACACGACTGAAGTTTGATTCTGGAACCATGTGGCCTGGGAATATGACTTAGGTTTGATTCTGGAAACCATTGGCCTGGGAACATGACTGATGTTAGAGTGTGGAATCCTGTGCCCTGGGAACATGACCTCGGTTTGGATTCTGGTACCCTGTTGCCTGGAAACATGAAATCGGTTTGATTCTGGAAACCTTAGGCCTGGGAATATGACTGAGGTTTGATGGTGGTACCCTATGGCCTGGCAACATGACTGAGGTTTGATTCTGGATCCCTGTGGCCTGGGAACATGACATCTGTTTAGATTGTGGAATACTGTGCCCCGGGAACCTGACTGAGCCTTGGTTCTGGACCCCTGTGGACTGGGAACATGACTGAGGTTTTATTCTGGAACCCTGTGTCCTGTTAACATGACATGGGTGGATTCTGGAACCCTGAGGCCTGGGAACATGAAATCTGTTTAGATTGTGGAATACTGTGGCCTGGGAACTTGACTGAGCCTTGGTTCTGGAAACCTGTGGACTGGGAATATGACTGAGGTTTTATTCTGGAGCCGTGTAGCCTGGGAACATAACTGAGGATTCACTTTGGAACCCTGTGGCCCAGGAACATGACATGGGTGGATTCTGGAACCCTGAGGCCTGGGAACATGAAATCTGTTTAGATTGTGGAATACTGTGGCCTGGGAACCTGACTGAGCCTTGGTTCTGGAACCCTATGTACTGGGAATATGACTGAGGTTTTATTCTGGAACCCTGTAGCCTGGGAACATAACTGAGGATTGATTCTGGAACCCTGTGGCCTGGGAACATGACATGGGTGGATTCTGGAACCCTGAGGCCTGGGAACATGACATCCGTTTAGATTGTGGAATACTGTGCCCCGGGTACCTGACTGAGCCTTGATTCTGGAACCCTGTGGACTGGGAACATGACTGAGGTTATATTCCGGAACCCTGTAGCCTGCGAACATAACTGAGGATTGATTCTGGAACCCTGTGGCCTGGGCGCATGACATCGGTGGATTCTGGAACTCTGTGGCCTGGGAACCTGCGAACGGTTTGACTCTGGTACCCTGTGGCCTGGGAACATGTCTGAGGTTTGATGGTGGAAACCTGTGGCCTGGCAACATGACTGAGGATTGATTCTGGAAGACTGTGGCCAGGGAACATGATATCTGGTTGATTCTGGAAACCTGTGTCCTGGGAACAAGACTGAAGTTTGACTCTGAAACCCTGTGGCCTGGGAACATGACTGAGGTTTGTTTCTGGAAGCCTGTTCCCTGGGAACATGACTGCGGTTTGATTCTGGACACCTGTATCCTGGGAACAAGACTGAGGTTTGATTCTGCAACCCTGTGGCTTGGGAACATGACTGAGGTTTGTTTCTGGAAGCCTGTTCTCTGGGAACATGACTGAGGTTTGATTCTGGACACCTGTGTCCTGGGAACATGACTGAGGTTTGATTGTTGAAACCTGTGGCCTTCGAACATGACTCAGGTTGATTCTGGAACCATGTGTCCTGGGAATATGACTGAGGTTTGATTCTGGAAACCTTTGGCCTGGGAAAATGACTGAGGTTTCATTGTGGAAACATGTGGCCTGGGATCATGACTGAGGTTTGATGGTGGAACACTCTGGCCTGGCAAAATGACTGAGGCTTGATTCTGGAGCCCTGTTTACTGGGAACATGACTGAGGTTTGATGGCAGAAACCTGTGGACTGGCAACATGACTGAGGTTTGATTTGGAACCCTGTGCACGGGGACCATGACTGAGGCCTGATACTGGAACCCCGTGGCATGGGAACATGACATTGGTTTGATTCTGGAGCCCTGTTTACTGGGAACATGACTGAGGTTTCATGGTTGAATCCTGTGGCCTGGCCACATGATTGAGGTTTGATAGTGGAACCCTCAGGCTTGGGAACATGAGTGAGGCTTGATGGTGGAACACTGTGGCCTGGCAATATGCCTGAGGTTTGATGGTGGAACCCTGTGGCTTGGCAAGATGACTTAGGTTAGATTGTGGAACACTCTGACCTGGGAACATGACTGAGGCTTGATGGTGGAACCGTGGCCTGGCAACAGGACTGAGGTTTGATTGTGGAACCCTCTGGCCTGGGAATATGACTGAGGTTTAATTGTGGAACCCTGTGGCCTGGGAACATGACTGGGATTTGATTTCTGAAACCTGTGTCCAGGGAACATGACTGAGGTTTTATTCTGGAACCCTGTGTCCTGGGAACACGACTGAGGTTTGATTCTGTAACCATGTGGCCTGGGAATATGACTGAGGTTTGATTCTGGAAACCATTGGCCTGGGAACATGACTGATGTTAGAATGTGGAATCCTGTTGCCTGGGAACATGAAATCGGTTTGATTCTGTAAACCTGAGGTCTGGGAATATGACTGAGGTTTGATTGTGGTACCCTATGGCCTGGCAACATGACTGAGGTTTGATTCTGGATGCCTGTGGCCTGGGAACATGACTGAGGCATGATTCTGGAAACCTGTGGCCTGGGAACATGACATCTGTTTAGATTGTGGAATACTGTGCCCCGGGAACCTGACTGAGCCTTGGTTCTGGAACCCTGTGGACTGGGAACATGACTGAGGTTTTATTCTGGAACCCTGTAGCCTGGGACCATAACTGAGGATTGATTCTGGAACCCTGTGGCCTGGGCACATGACAACGGTGGATTCTGGAACCCTGTGGACTAGGAACATGACTGAGGTTTTATTCTGGAACCTTGTAGCCTGGGAACATAACTGAGGATTGATTCTGGAACCCTGTGGCCTGGGAACATGACATGGGTGGATTCTGGAACCCTGAGGCCTGGGAACATGACATCTGTTTAGATTGTGGAATACTGTGCCCTGGGAACGTGACTGAGCCTTGGTTCTGGAACCCTGTGGACTGGGAACATGACTGACGTTTTATTCTGGAACACTGTAGCCTGGGAACATAACTGAGGATTGATTCTGGAACCCTGTGGCCTGGGAACATGACTGGGATTTGATTTCTGAAACCTGTGTCCAGGGAAAATGACTGAGGTTTTATTCTGGAACCCTGTGTCCTGGGAACACGACTGAAGTTTGATTCTGGAACCATGTGGCCTGGGAATATGACTTAGGTTTGATTCTGGAAACCATTGGCCTGGGAACATGACTGATGTTAGAGTGTGGAATCCTGTGCCCTGGGAACATGACCTCGGTTTGGATTCTGGTACCCTGTTGCCTGGAAACATGAAATCGGTTTGATTCTGGAAACCTTAGGCCTGGGAATATGACTGAGGTTTGATGGTGGTACCCTATGGCCTGGCAACATGACTGAGGTTTGATTCTGGATCCCTGTGGCCTGGGAACATGACATCTGTTTAGATTGTGGAATACTGTGCCCCGGGAACCTGACTGAGCCTTGGTTCTGGACCCCTGTGGACTGGGAACATGACTGAGGTTTTATTCTGGAACCCTGTGTCCTGTTAACATGACATGGGTGGATTCTGGAACCCTGAGGCCTGGGAACATGAAATCTGTTTAGATTGTGGAATACTGTGGCCTGGGAACTTGACTGAGCCTTGGTTCTGGAAACCTGTGGACTGGGAATATGACTGAGGTTTTATTCTGGAGCCGTGTAGCCTGGGAACATAACTGAGGATTCACTTTGGAACCCTGTGGCCCAGGAACATGACATGGGTGGATTCTGGAACCCTGAGGCCTTGGAACATGACATCTGTTTAGATTGTGGAATACTGTGGCCCGGGAACCTGACTGAGCCTTGGTTCTGGAACCCTGTGGACTGGGATAATGACTGAGGTTTTATTCTGGAACCCTGTAGCCTGGGAACATAACTGAGGATTGATTCTGGAAGCCTGTGGCCTGGGAACATGACATCGGTGGATTCTGGAACACTGTGGCCTGGGAACCTGCGAACGGTTTGACTCTGGAACCCTGTGGCCTGGGAACACGAAATCGGTTTGATTCCGGAAATCTGAGGCCTTGCAACATGACTGAGGTTTGATTCTGGATGTCTGTGGCCTGGGAAAATGACTGAGGCGTGATTTTGAAGACCTGTGGCCTGGAAACATGACATCTGTTTAGATTGTGGTATACTTTGGCCCGGGAACCTGACTGAGCCTTGGTTCTGGAACACTGTGCACTAGGAACATGACTGAGGTTTTATTCTGGAACCCTGTAGCCTGGGAACATAACTGAGGATTGATTCTGGAACCCTGTGGCCTGGGAACATAACATGGGTGGATTCTGGAACCCTGAGGCCTGGGAACAAGACATCTGTTTAGCTTGTGGAATACTGTGACCCGGGAACCTGACTGAGCCTTGGTTCTGGAACCCTATGTACTGGGAATATGACTGAGGTTTTATTCTGGAACCCTGTAGCCTGGGAACATAACTGAGGATTGATTCTGGAACCCTGTGGCCTGGGAACATGACATGGGTGGATTCTGGAACCCTGAGGCCTGGGAACATGACATCCGTTTAGATTGTGGAATACTGTGCCCCGGGTACCTGACTGAGCCTTGATTCTGGAACCCTGTGGACTGGGAACATGACTGAGGTTATATTCCGGAACCCTGTAGCCTGCGAACATAACTGAGGATTGATTCTGGAACCCTGTGGCCTGGGCGCATGACATCGGTGGATTCTGGAACTCTGTGGCCTGGGAACCTGCGAACGGTTTGACTCTGGTACCCTGTGGCCTGGGAACATGTCTGAGGTTTGATGGTGGAAACCTGTGGCCTGGCAACATGACTGAGGATTGATTCTGGAAGACTGTGGCCAGGGAACATGATATCTGGTTGATTCTGGAAACCTGTGTCCTGGGAACAAGACTGAAGTTTGACTCTGAAACCCTGTGGCCTGGGAACATGACTGAGGTTTGTTTCTGGAAGCCTGTTCCCTGGGAACATGACTGCGGTTTGATTCTGGACACCTGTATCCTGGGAACAAGACTGAGGTTTGATTCTGCAACCCTGTGGCTTGGGAACATGACTGAGGTTTGTTTCTGGAAGCCTGTTCTCTGGGAACATGACTGAGGTTTGATTCTGGACACCTGTGTCCTGGGAACATGACTGAGGTTTGATTGTTGAAACCTGTGGCCTTCGAACATGACTCAGGTTGATTCTGGAACCATGTGTCCTGGGAATATGACTGAGGTTTGATTCTGGAAACCTTTGGCCTGGGAAAATGACTGAGGTTTCATTGTGGAAACATGTGGCCTGGGATCATGACTGAGGTTTGATGGTGGAACACTCTGGCCTGGCAAAATGACTGAGGCTTGATTCTGGAGCCCTGTTTACTGGGAACATGACTGAGGTTTGATGGCAGAAACCTGTGGACTGGCAACATGACTGAGGTTTGATTTGGAACCCTGTGCACGGGGACCATGACTGAGGCCTGATACTGGAACCCCGTGGCATGGGAACATGACATTGGTTTGATTCTGGAGCCCTGTTTACTGGGAACATGACTGAGGTTTCATGGTTGAATCCTGTGGCCTGGCCACATGATTGAGGTTTGATAGTGGAACCCTCAGGCTTGGGAACATGAGTGAGGCTTGATGGTGGAACACTGTGGCCTGGCAATATGCCTGAGGTTTGATGGTGGAACCCTGTGGCTTGGCAAGATGACTTAGGTTAGATTGTGGAACACTCTGACCTGGGAACATGACTGAGGCTTGATGGTGGAACCGTGGCCTGGCAACAGGACTGAGGTTTGATTGTGGAACCCTCTGGCCTGGGAATATGACTGAGGTTTAATTGTGGAACCCTGTGGCCTGGGAACATGACTGGGATTTGATTTCTGAAACCTGTGTCCAGGGAACATGACTGAGGTTTTATTCTGGAACCCTGTGTCCTGGGAACACGACTGAGGTTTGATTCTGTAACCATGTGGCCTGGGAATATGACTGAGGTTTGATTCTGGAAACCATTGGCCTGGGAACATGACTGATGTTAGAATGTGGAATCCTGTGGCCTGGGAACATGACATCGGTTTGGATTCTGGTACCCTGTTGCCTGGGAACATGAAATCGGTTTGATTCTGTAAACCTGAGGTCTGGGAATATGACTGAGGTTTGATTGTGGTACCCTATGGCCTGGCAACATGACTGAGGTTTGATTCTGGATGCCTGTGGCCTGGGAACATGACTGAGGCATGATTCTGGAAACCTGTGGCCTGGGAACATGACATCTGTTTAGATTGTGGAATACTGTGCCCCGGGAACCTGACTGAGCCTTGGTTCTGGAACCCTGTGGACTGGGAACATGACTGAGGTTTTATTCTGGAACCCTGTAGCCTGGGACCATAACTGAGGATTGATTCTGGAACCCTGTGGCCTGGGCACATGACAACGGTGGATTCTGGAACCCTGTGGACTAGGAACATGACTGAGGTTTTATTCTGGAACCTTGTAGCCTGGGAACATAACTGAGGATTGATTCTGGAACCCTGTGGCCTGGGAACATGACATGGGTGGATTCTGGAACCCTGAGGCCTGGTAACATGACATCTGTTTAGATTGTGGAATACTGTGCCCTGGGAACGTGACTGAGCCTTGGTTCTGGAACCCTGTGGACGGGGAACATGACTGACGTTTTATTCTGGAACCCTGTAGCCTGGGAACATAACTGAGGATTGATTCTGGAACCCTGTGGCCTGGGAACATGACTGGGATTTGATTTCTGAAACCTGTGTCCAGGGAAAATGACTGAGGTTTTATTCTGGAACCCTGTGTCCTGGGAACACGACTGAGGTTTGATTCTGGAACCATGTGGCCTGGGAATATGACTTAGGTTTGATTCTGGAAACCATTGGCCTGGGAACATGACTGATGTTAGAGTGTGGAATCCTGTGCCCTGGGAACATGACATCGGTTTGGATTCTGGTACCCTGTTGCCTGGAAACATGAAATCGGTTTGATTCTGGAAACCTTAGGCCTGGGAATATGACTGAGGTTTGATGGTGGTACCCTATGGCCTGGCAACATGACTGAGGTTTGATTCTGGATCCCTGTGGCCTGGGAACATGACATCTGTTTAGATTGTGGAATACTGTGCCCCGGGAACCTGACTGAGCCTTGGTTCTGGACCCCTGTGGACTGGGAACATGACTGAGGTTTTATTCTGGAAGCCTGTGTCCTGTTAACATGACATGGGTGGATTCTGGAACCCTGAGGCCTGGGAACATGAAATCTGTTTAGATTGTGGAATACTGTGGCCTGGAAACTTGACTGAGCCTTGGTTCAGGAAACCTGTGAACTGGGAATATGACTGAGGTTTTATTCTGGAACCCTGTAGCCTGGGAACATAACTGAGGATTGATTCTGGAACCCTGTGGCCCGGGAACATGACATGGGTGGATTCTGGAACCCTGAGGCCTTGGAACATGACATCTGTTTAGATTGTGGAATACTGTGACCCGGGAACCTTACTGAGCCTTGGTTCTGGAACCCTGTGGACTGGGAACATGACTGAGGTTTTATTCGGGAACCCTGTAGCCTGGGAACATAACTGAGGATTGATTCTGGAAGCCTGTGGCCTGGGAACATGACATCGGTGGATTCTGGAACACTGTGGCCTGGGAACCTGCGAACGGTTTGACTCTGGAACCCTGTGGCCTGGGAACACGAAATCGGTTTGATTCCGGAAATCTGAGGCCTGGCAACATGACTGAGGTTTGATTCTGGATCTCTGTGGCCTGGGAAAATGACTGAGGCGTGATTCTGAAGACCTGTAGCCTGGAAACATGACATCTGTTTAGATTGTGGAATACTTTGGCCCGGGAACCTGACTGAGCCTTGGTTCTGGAACACTGTGCACTAGGAACATGACTGAGGTTTTATTCTGGAACCCTGTAGCCTGGGAACATAACTGAGGATTGATTCTGGAACCCTGTGGCCTGGGAACATAACATGGGTGGATTCTGGAACCCTGAGGCCTGGGAACAAGACATCTGTTTAGCTTGTGGAATACTGTGACCCGGGAACCTGACTGAGCCTTGGTTGTGGAACCCTATGTACTGGGAATATGACTGAGCTTTTATTCTGGAACCCTGTAGCCTGGGAACATAACTGAGGATTGATTCTGGAACCCTGTGGCCTGGGAACATGACATGGGTGGATTCTGGAACCCTGAGGCCTGGGAACATGACATCTGTTTAGATTGTGGAATACTGTGCCCCGGGTACCTGACTGAGCCTTGATTCTGGAACCCTGTGGACTGGGAACATGACTGAGGTTTTATTCCGGAACCCTGTAGCCTGCGAACATAACTGAGGATTGATTCTGGAACCCTGTGGCCTGGCCGCATGACATCGGTGGATTCTGGAACTCTGTGGCCTGGGAACCTGCGAACGGTTTGACTCTGGTACCCTGTGGCCTGGGAACATGTCTGAGGTTTGATGGTGGAAACCTGTGGCCTGGCAACATGACTGAGGATTGATTCTGGAAGACTGTGGCCAGGGAACATGATATCTGGTTGATTCTGGAAACCTGTGTCCTGGGAACAAGACTGAAGTTTGATTCTGGAAGCCTGTGGCCTGGGAACATGACTGAGGTTTGTTTCTGGAAGCCTGTTCCCTGGGAACATGACTGCGGTTTGATTCTGGACACCTGTGTCCTGGGAACAAGACTGAGGTTTGATTCTGCAACCCTGTGGCTTGGGAACATGACTGAGGTTTGTTTCTGGAAGCCTGTTCTCTGGGAACATGACTGAGGTTTGATTCTGGACACCTGTGTCCTGGGAACATGACTGAGGTTTGATTGTTGAAACCTGTGGCCTTCGAACATGACTCAGGTTGATCTGGAACCATGTGTCCTGGGAATATGACTGAGGTTTGATTCTGGAAACCTTTGTCTTGGGAAAATGACTGAGGTTTCATTGTGGAAACATGTGGCCTGGGATCATGACTGAGGTTTGATGGTGGAACACTCTGGCCTGGCAAAATGACTGAGGCTTGATTCTGGAGCCCTGTTTACTGGGAACATGACTGAGGTTTGATGGCAGAAACCTGTGGACTGGCAACATGACTGAGGTTTGATTTGGAACCCTGTGCACGGGGACCATGACTGAGGCCTGATACTGGAACCCCGTGGCATGGGAACATGACATTGGTTTGATTCTGGAGCCCTGTTTACTGGGAACATGACTGAGGTTTCATGGTTGAATCCTGTTGCCTGGCAACATGATTGAGGTTTGATAGTGGAACCCTCAGGCTTGGGAACATGAGTGAGGCTTGATGGTGGAACACTGTGGCCTGGCAATATACCTGAAGTTTGATGGTGGAACCCTGTGGCTTGGCAAGATGACTTAGGTTAGATTGTGGAACACTCTGACCTGGGAACATGACTGAGGCTTGATGGTGGAACCGTGGCCTGGCAACAGGACTGAGGTTTGATTGTGGAACCCTCTGGCCTGGGAATATGACTGAGGTTTAATTGTGGAACCCTGTGGCCTGGGAACATGACTGGGATTTGATTTCTGAAACCTGTGTCCAGGGAACATGACTGAGGTTTTATTCTGGAACCCTGTGTCCTGGGAACACGACTGAGGTTTGATTCTGTAACCATGTGGCCTGGGAATATGACTGAGGTTTGATTCTGGAAACCATTGGCCTGGGAACATGACTGATGTTAGAATGTGGAATCCTGTGGCCTGGGAACATGACATCGGTTTGGATTCTGGTACCCTGTTGCCTGGGAACATGAAATCGGTTTGATTCTGTAAACCTGAGGTCTGGGAATATGACTGAGGTTTGATTGTGGTACCCTATGGCCTGGCAACATGACTGAGGTTTGATTCTGGATGCCTGTGGCCTGGGAACATGACTGAGGCATGATTCTGGAAACCTGTGGCCTGGGAACATGACATCTGTTTAGATTGTGGAATACTGTGCCCCGGGAACCTGACTGAGCCTTGGTTCTGGAACCCTGTGGACTGGGAACATGACTGAGGTTTTATTCTGGAACCCTGTAGCCTGGGACCATAACTGAGGATTGATTCTGGAACCCTGTGGCCTGGGCACATGACAACGGTGGATTCTGGAACCCTGTGGACTAGGAACATGACTGAGGTTTTATTCTGGAACCTTGTAGCCTGGGAACATAACTGAGGATTGATTCTGGAACCCTGTGGCCTGGGAACATGACATGGGTGGATTCTGGAACCCTGAGGCCTGGGAACATGACATCTGTTTAGATTGTGGAATACTGTGCCCTGGGAACGTGACTGAGCCTTGGTTCTGGAACCCTGTGGGCTGGGAACATGACTGACGTTTTATTCTGGAACCCTGTAGCCTGGGAACATAACTGAGGATTGATTCTGGAACCCTGTGGCCTGGGAACATGACTGGGATTTGATTTCTGAAACCTGTGTCCAGGGAAAATGACTGAGGTTTTATTCTGGAACCCTGTGTCCTGGGAACACGACTGAGGTTTGATTCTGGAACCATGTGGCCTGGGAACATGACATCTGTTTAGATTGTGGAATACTCTGCCCCGGGAACCTGACTGAGCCTTGGTTCTGGAAACCTGTGGACTGGGAATATGACTGAGGTTTTATTCTGGATCCGTGTGTCCTGTTAACATGACATGGGTGGATTCTGGAACCCTGAGGCCTGGGAACATGACATCTGTTTAGATTGTGGAATACTGTGGCCTGGGAACTTGACTGAGCCTTGGTTCTGGAAACCTGTGGACTGGGAATATGACTGAGGTTTTATTCTGGAGCCGTGTAGCCTGGGAACATAACTGAGGATTCCCTTTGGAACCCTGTGGCCCAGGAACATGACATGGGTGGATTCTGGAAACCTGAGGCCTTGGAACATGACATCTGTTTAGATTGTGGAATACTGTGGCCCGGGAACCTGACTGAACCTTGGTTCTGGAACCCTGTGGACTGGGAACATGACTGAGGTTTTATTCTGGAACCCTGTAGCCTGGGAACATAACTGAGGATTGATTCTGGAAGCCTGTGGCCTGGGAACATGACATCGGTGGATTCTGGAACACTGTGGCCTGGGAACCTGCGAACGGTTTGACTCTGGAACCCTGTGGCCTGGGAACACGAAATCGGTTTGATTCCGGAAATCTGAGGCCTGGCAACATGACTGAGGTTTGATTCTGGATCTCTGTGGCCTGGGAAAATGACTGAGGCGTGATTCTGAAGACCTGTGGCCTGGAAACATGACATCTGTTTAGAATGTGGAATACTTTGGCCCGGGAACCTGACTGAGCCTTGGTTCTGGAACACTGTGCACTAGGAACATGACTGAGGTTTTATTCTGGAACCCTGTAGCCTGGGAACATAACTGAGGATTGATTCTGGAACCCTGTGGCCTGGGAACATAACATGGGTGGATTCTGGAACCCTGAGGCCTGGGAACAAGACATCTGTTTAGATTGTGGAATACTGTGCCCCGGGTACCTGACTGAGCCTTGATTCTGGAACCCTGTGGACTGGGAACATGACTGAGGTTTTATTTCGGAACCCTGTAGCCTGCGAACATAACTGAGGATTGATTCTAGAACCCTGTGGCCTGGCCGCATGACATCGGTGGATTCTGGAACTCTGTGGCCTGGGAACCTGCGAACGGTTTGACTCTGGTACCCTGTGGCCTGGGAACATGTCTGAGGTTTGATGGTGGAAACCTGTGGCCTGGCAACATGACTGAAGTTTGATTCTGGAACCCTGTGGCCTGGGAACATGACTGAGGTTTGTTTCTGGAAGCCTGTTCCCTGGGAACATGACTGCGGTTTGATTCTGGACACCTGTGTCCTGGGAACAAGACTGAGGTTTGATTCTGCAACCCTGTGGCTTGGGAACATGACTGAGGTTTGTTTCTGGAAGCCTGTTCTCTGGGAACATGACTGAGGTTTGATTCTGGACACCTGTGTCCTGGGAACATGACTGAGGTTTGATTGTTGAAACCTGTGGCCTTCGAACATGACTCAGGTTGATTCTGGAACCATGTTTCCTGGGAATATGACTGAGGTTTGATTCTGGAAACCTTTGGCCTGGGAAAATGACTGAGGTTTCATCGTGGAAACATGTGGCCTGGGATCATGACTGAGGTTTGATGGTGGAACACTCTGGCCTGGCAAAATGACTGAGGCTTGATTCTGGAGCCCTGTTTACTGGGAACATGACTGAGGTTTGATGGCAGAAACCTGTGGACTGGCAACATGACTGAGGTTTGATTTGGAACCCTGTGCACGGGGACCATGACTGAGGCCTGATACTGGAACCCCGTGGCATGGGAACATGACATTGGTTTGATTCTGGAGCCCTGTTTACTGGGAACATGACTGAGGTTTCATGGTTGAATCCTGTGGCCTGGCCACATGATTGAGGTTTGATAGTGGAACCCTCAGGCTTGGGAACATGAGTGAGGCTTGATGGTGGAACACTGTGGCCTGGCAATATGCCTGAGGTTTGATGGTGGAACCCTGTGGCTTGGCAAGATGACTTAGGTTAGATTGTGGAACACTCTGACCTGGGAACATGACTGAGGCTTGATGGTGGAACCGTGGCCTGGCAACAGGACTGAGGTTTGATTGTGGAACCCTCTGGCCTGGGAATATGACTGAGGTTTAATTGTGGAACCCTGTGGCCTGGGAACATGACTGGGATTTGATTTCTGAAACCTGTGTCCAGGGAACATGACTGAGGTTTTATTCTGGAACCCTGTGTCCTGGGAACACGACTGAGGTTTGATTCTGTAACCATGTGGCCTGGGAATATGACTGAGGTTTGATTCTGGAAACCATTGGCCTGGGAACATGACTGATGTTAGAATGTGGAATCCTGTGGCCTGGGAACATGACATCGGTTTGGAATCTGGTACCCTGTTGCCTGGGAACATGAAATCGGTTTGATTCTGTAAACCTGAGGTCTGGGAATATGACTGAGGTTTGATTGTGGTACCCTATGGCCTGGCAACATGACTGAGGTTTGATTCTGGATGCCTGTGGCCTGGGAACATAACTGAGGCATGATTCTGGAAACCTGTGGCCTGGGAACATGACATCTGTTTAGATTGTGGAATACTGTGCCCCGGGAACCTGACTGAGCCTTGGTTCTGGAACCCTGTGGACTGGGAACATGACTGAGGTTTTATTCTGGAACCTTGTACTCTGGGAACATAACTGAGGATTGATTCTGGAACCCTGTGGCCTGGGAACATGACAGGGGTGGATTCTGGAACCCTGAGGCCTGGGAACATGACATCTGTTTAGATTGTGGAATACTGTGCCCTGGGAACGTGACTGAGCCTTGGTTCTGGAACCCTGTGGACTGGGAACATGACTGGGATTTGATTTCTGAAACCTGTGTCCAGGGAAAATGACTGAGGTTTTATTCTGGAACCCTGTGTCCTGGGAACACGACTGACGTTTGATTCTGGAACCATGTGGCCTGGGAATATGACTTAGGTTTGATTCTGGAAACCATTGGCCTGGGAACATGACTGATGTTAGAGTGTGGAATCCTGTGCCCTGGGAACATGACCTCGGTTTGGATTCTGGTACCCTGTTGCCTGGAAACATGAAATCGGTTTGATTCTGGAAACCTTAGGCCTGGGAATATGACTGAGGTTTGATGGTGGTACCCTATGGCCTGGCAACATGACTGAGGTTTGATTCTGGATCCCTGTGGCCTGGGAACATGACATCTGTTTAGATTGTGGAATACTGTGCCCCGGGAACCTGACTGAGCCTTGGTTCTGGACCCCTGTGGACTGGGAACATGACTGAGGTTTTATTCTGGAACCCTGTGTCCTGTTAACATGACATGGGTGGATTCTGGAACCCTGAGGCCTGGGAACATGAAATCTGTTTAGATTGTGGAATACTGTGGCCTGGGAACTTGACTGAGCCTTGGTTCTGGAAACCTGTGGACTGGGAATATGACTGAGGTTTTATTCTGGAGCCGTGTAGCCTGGGAACATAACTGAGGATTCACTTTGGAACCCTGTGGCCCAGGAACATGACATGGGTGGATTCTGGAACCCTGAGGCCTTGGAACATGACATCTGTTTAGATTGTGGAATACTGTGGCCCGGGAACCTGAATGAGCCTTGGTTCTGGAACCCTGTGGACTGGGATAATGACTGAGGTTTTATTCTGGAACCCTGTAGCCTGGGAACATAACTGAAGATTGATTCTGGAAGCCTGTGGCCTGGGAACATGACATCGGTGGATTCTGGAACACTGTGGCCTGGGAAACTGCGAACGGTTTGACTCTGGAACCCTGTGGCCTGGGAACACGAAATCGGTTTGATTCCGGAAATCTGAGGCCTGGCAACATGACTGAGGTTTGATTCTGGATCTCTGTGGCCTGGGAAAATGACTGAGGCGTGATTTTGAAGACCTGTGGCCTGGAAACATGACATCTGTTTAGATTGTGGAATACTTTGGCCCGGGAACCTGACTGAGCCTTGGTTCTGGAACACTGTGCACTAGGAACATGACTGAGGTTTTATTCTGGAACCCTGTAGCCTGGGAACATAACTGAGGATTGATTCTGGAACCCTGTGGCCTGGGAACATAACATGGGTGGATTCTGGAACCCTGAGGCCTGGGAACAAGACATCTGTTTAGCTTGTGGAATACTGTGACCCGGGAACCTGACTGAGCCTTGGTTCTGGAACCCTATGTACTGGGAATATGACTGAGGTTTTATTCTGGAACCCTGTAGCCTGGGAACATAACTGAGGATTGATTCTGGAACCCTGTGGCCTGGGAACATGACATGGGTGGATTCTGGAACCCTGAGGCCTGGGAACATGACATCTGTTTAGATTGTGGAATACTGTGCCCCGGGTACCTGACTGAGCCTTGATTCTGGAACCCTGTGGACTGGGAACATGACTGAGCTTTTATTCCGGAACCCTGTAGCCTGCGAACATAACTGAGGATTGATTCTGGAACCCTGTGGCCTGGCCGCATGACATCGGTGGATTCTGGAACTCTGTGGCCTGGGAACCTGCGAACGGTTTGACTCTGGTACCCTGTGGCCTGGGAACATGTCTGAGGTTTGATGGTGGAAACCTGTGGCCTGGCAACATGACTGAGGATTGATTCTGGAAGACTGTGGCCCGGGAACATGATATCTGGTTGATTCTGGAAACCTGTGTCCTGGGAACAAGACTGAAGTTTGATTCTGGAACCCTGTGGCCTGGGAACATGACTGAGGTTTGTTTCTGGAAGCCTGTTCCCTGGGAACATGACTGCGGTTTGATTCTGGCCACCTGTGTCCTGGGAACAAGACTGAGGTTTGATTCTGCAACCCTGTGGCTTGGGAACATGACTGAGGTTTGTTTCTGGAAGCCTGTTCTCTGGGAACATGACTGAGGTTTGATTCTGGACACCTGTGTCCTGGGAACATGACTGAGGTTTGATTGTTGAAACCTGTGGCCTTCGAACATGACTCAGGTTGATTCTGGAACCATGTGTCCTGGGAATATGACTGAGGTTTGATTCTGGAAACCTTTGGCCTGGGAAAATGACTGAGGTTTCATTGTGGAAACATGTGGCCTGGGATCATGACTGAGGTTCGATGGTGGAACACTCTGGCCTGGCAAAATGACTGAGGCTTGATTCTGGAGCCCTGTTTACTGGGAACATGACTGAGGTTTGATGGCAGAAACCTGTGGACTGGCAACATGACTGAGGTTTGATTTGGAACCCTGTGCACGGGGACCATGACTGAGGCCTGATACTGGAACCCCGTGGCATGGGAACATGACATTGGTTTGATTCTGGAGCCCTGTTTACTGGGAACATGACTGAGGTTTCATGGTTGAATCCTGTGGCCTGGCCACATGATTGAGGTTTGATAGTGGAACCCTCAGGCTTGGGAACATGAGTGAGGCTTGATGGTGGAACACTGTGGCCTGGCAATATGCCTGAGGTTTGATGGTGGAACCCTGTGGCTTGGCAAGATGACTTAGGTTAGATTGTGGAACACTCTGACCTGGGAACATGACTGAGGCTTGATGGTGGAACCCTGGCCTGGCCACAGGACTGAGGTTTGATTGTGGAACCCTCTGGCCTGAGAATATGACTGAGGTTTAATTGTGGAACCCTGTGGCCTGGGAACATGACTGGGATTTGATTACTGAAACCTGTGTCCAGGGAACATGACTGAGGTTTTCTTCTGGAACCCTGTGTCCTGGGACCACGACTGAGGTTTGATTCTGGAACCATGTGGCCTGGGAACATGACTGATGTTAGAGAGCGGAATCCTGTGGCCTGGGAACATGACATCTGTTTAGATTGTGGAATACTGTGCCCCGGGTACCTGACTGAGCCTTGATTCTGGAACCCTGTGGACTGGGAACATGACTGAGGTTTTATTCCGGAACCCTGTGGCCTGGGAACATAACTGAGGATTGATTCTGGAACCCTGTGGCCTGGGAACATGACATGGGTGGATTCTGGAACCCTGAGGCCTGGGAACATGACATCTGTTTAGATTGTGGAATACTGTGCCCTGGGAACGTGACTGAGCCTTGGTTCTGGAACCCTGTGGACTGGGAACATGACTGAGGTTTTATTCTGGAACCCTGTAGCCTGGGAACATAACTGAGGATTGATTCTGGAACCCTGTGGCCTGGGAACATGACATCGGTGGATTCTGGAACACTGTGGCCTGGGAACCTGCGAACGGTTTGACTCTGGAACCCTGTGGCCTGGGAACACGAAATCGGTTTGATTCCGGAAATCTGAGGCCTGGCAACATGACTGAGGTTTGATTTTGGATCTCTGTGGCCTGGGAAAATGACTGAGGCGTGATTCTGAAGACCTGTGGCCTGGAAACATGACATCTGTTTAGATTGTGGAATACTTTGGCCCGGGAACCTGACTGAGCCTTGGTTCTGGAACACTGTGCACTAGGAACATGACTGAGGTTTTATTCTGGAACCCTGTAGCCTGGGAACATAACTGAGGATTGATTCTGGAACCCTGTGGCCTGGGAACATAACATGGGTGGATTCTGGAACCCTGAGGCCTGGGAACAAGACATCTGTTTAGATTGTGGAATACTGTGATCCGGGAACCTGACTGAGCCTTGGTTCTGGAACCCTATGTACTGGGAATATGACTGAGGTTTTATTCTGAAACCCTGTAGCCTGGGAACATAACTGAGGATTGATTCTGGAACCCTGTGGCCTGGGAACATGACATGGGTGGATTCTGGAACCCTGAGGCCTGGGAACATGACATCTGTTTAGATTGTGGAATACTGTGCCCCGGGTACCTGACTGAGCCTTGATTCTGGAACCCTGTGGACTGGGAACATGACTGAGGTTTTATTCCGGAACCCTGTAGCCTGCGAACATAACTGAGGATTGATTCTGGAACCCTGTGGCCTGGCCGCATGACATCGGTGGATTCTGGAACTCTGTGGCCTGGGAACCTGCGAACGGTTTGACTCTGGTACCCTGTGGCCTGGGAACATGTCTGAGGTTTGATGGTGGAAACCTGTGGCCTGGCAACATGACTGAGGATTGATTCTGGAAGACTGTGGCCAGGGAACATGATATCTGGTTGATTCTGGAAACCTGTGTCCTGGGAAAAAGACTGAAGTTTGATTCTGGAACCCTGGGCCTGGGAACATGACTGAGGTTTGTTTCTGGAAGCCTGTTCCCTGGGAACATGACTGCGGTTTGATTCTGGCCACCTGTGTCCTGGGAACAAGACTGAGGTTTGATTCTGCAACCCTGTGGCTTGGGAACATGACTGAGGTTTGTTTCTGGAAGCCTGTTCCCTGGGAACATGACTGCGGTTTGATTCTGGACACCTGTGTCCTGGGAACAAGACTGAGGTTTGATTCTGCAACCCTGTGGCTTGGGAACATGACTGAGGTTTGTTTCTGGAAGCCTGTTCTCTGGGAACATGACTGAGGTTTGATTCTGGACACCTGTGTCCTGGGAACATGACTGAGGTTTGATTGTTGAAACCTGTGGCCTTCGAACATGACTCAGGTTGATTCTGGAACCATGTGTCCTGGGAATATGACTGAGGTTTGATTCTGGAAACCTTTGGCCTGGGAAAATGACTGAGGTTTCATTGTGGAAACATGTGGCCTGGGATCATGACTGAGGTTCGATGGTGGAACACTCTGGCCTGGCAAAATGACTGAGGCTTGATTCTGGAGCCCTGTTTACTGGGAACATGACTGAGGTTTGATGGCAGAAACCTGTGGACTGGCAACATGACTGAGGTTTGATTTGGAACCCTGTGCACGGGGACCATGACTGAGGCCTGATACTGGAACCCCGTGGCATGGGAACATGACATTGGTTTGATTCTGGAGCCCTGTTTACTGGGAACATGACTGAGGTTTCATGGTTGAATCCTGTGGCCTGGCCACATGATTGAGGTTTGATAGTGGAACCCTCAGGCTTGGGAACATGAGTGAGGCTTGATGGTGGAACACTGTGGCCTGGCAATATGCCTGAGGTTTGATGGTGGAACCCTGTGGCTTGGCAAGATGACTTAGGTTAGATTGTGGAACACTCTGACCTGGGAACATGACTGAGGCTTGATGGTGGAACCGTGGCCTGGCAACAGGACTGAGGTTTGATTGTGGAACCCTCTGGCCTGGGAATATGACTGAGGTTTAATTGTGGAACCCTGTGGCCTGGGAACATGACTGGGATTTGATTTCTGAAACCTGTGTCCAGGGAACATGACTGAGGTTTTATTCTGGAACCCTGTGTCCTGGGAACACGACTGAGGTTTGATTCTGTAACCATGTGGCCTGGGAATATGACTGAGGTTTGATTCTGGAAACCATTGGCCTGGGAACATGACTGATGTTAGAATG
Organism: Balaenoptera physalus; assembly: GCF_965194825.1. Classification (NCBI taxonomy): domain Eukaryota; kingdom Metazoa; phylum Chordata; class Mammalia; order Artiodactyla; family Balaenopteridae; genus Balaenoptera; species Balaenoptera physalus. Next base: position 2,284,978 of record NW_028126467.1, read on the forward strand.
TGGAATCCTGTGGCCTGGGAACATGACATCGGTTTGGATTCTGGTACCCTGTTGCCTGGGAACATGAAATCGGTTTGATTCTGTAAACCTGAGGTCTGGGAATATGACTGAGGTTTGATTGTGGTACCCTATGGCCTGGCAACATGACTGAGGTTTGATTCTGGATGCCTGTGGCCTGGGAACATGACTGAGGCATGATTCTGGAAACCTGTGGCCTGGGAACATGACATCTGTTTAGATTGTGGAATACTGTGCCCCGGGAACCTGACTGAGCCTTGGTTCTGGAACCCTGTGGACTGGGAACATGACTGAGGTTTTATTCTGGAACCCTGTAGCCTGGGACCATAACTGAGGATTGATTCTGGAACCCTGTGGCCTGGGCACATGACAACGGTGGATTCTGGAACCCTGTGGACTAGGAACATGACTGAGGTTTTATTCTGAAACCTTGTAACCTGGGAACATAACTGAGGATTGATTCTGGAACCCTGTGGCCTGGGAACATGACATGGGTGGATTCAGGAACCCTGAGGCCTGGGAACATGACATCTGTTTAGATTGTGGAATACTGTGCCCTGGGAACGTGACTGAGCCTTGGTTCTGGAACCCTGTGGACTGGGAACATGACTGACGTTTTATTCTGGAACCCTGTAGCCTGGGAACATAACTGAGGATTGATTCTGGAACCCTGTGGCCTGGGAACATGACTGGGATTTGATTTCTGAAACCTGTGTCCAGGGAAAATGACTGAGGTTTTATTCTGGAACCCTGTGTCCTGGGAACACGACTGAGGTTTGATTCTGGAACCATGTGGCCTGGGAATATGACTTAGGTTTGATTCTGGAAACCATTGGCCTGGGAACATGACTGATGTTAGAGTGTGGAATCCTGTGCCCTGGGAACATGACATCGGTTTGGATTCTGGTACCCTGTTGCCTGGAAACATGAAATCGGTTTGATTCTGGAAACCTTAGGCCTGGGAATATGACTGAGGTTTGATGGTGGTACCCTATGGCCTGGCAACATGACTGAGGTTTGATTCTGGATCCCTGTGGCCTGGGAACATGACATCTGTTTAGATTGTGGAATACTGTGCCCCGGGAACCTGACTGAGCCTTGGTTCTGGACCCCTGTGGACTGGGAACATGACTGAGGTTTTATTCTGGAACCCTGTGTCCTGTTAACATGACATGGGTGGATTCTGGAACCCTGAGGCCTGGGAACATGACATCTGTTTAGATTGTGGAATACTGTGGCCTGGGAACTTGACTGAGCCTTGGTTCTGGAAACCTGTGGACTGGGAATATGACTGAGGTTTTATTCTGGAGCCGTGTAGCCTGGGAACATAACTGAGGATTCACTTTGGAACCCTGTGGCCCAGGAACATGACATGGGTGGATTCTGGAAACCTGAGGCCTTGGAACATGACATCTGTTTAGATTGTGGAATACTGTGGCCCGGGAACCTGACTGAGCCTTGGTTCTGGAACCCTGTGGACTGGGAACATGACTGAGGTTTTATTCTGGAACCCTGTAGCCTGGGAACATAACTGAGGATTGATTCTGGAAGCCTGTGGCCTGGGAACATGACATCGGTGGATTCTGGAACACTGTGGCCTGGGAACCTGCGAACGGTTTGACTCTGGAACCCTGTGGCCTGGGAACACGAAATCGGTTTGATTCCGGAAATCTGAGGCCTGGCAACATGACTGAGGTTTGATTCTGGGTCTCTGTGGCCTGGGAAAATGACTGAGGCGTGATTCTGAAGACCTGTGGCCTGGAAACATGACATCTGTTTAGATTGTGGAATACTGTGACCCGGGAACCTGACTGAGCCTTGGTTCTGGAACCCTGTGGACTGGGAACATGACTGAGGTTTTATTCTGGAACCCTGTAGCCTGGGAACATAACTGAGGATTGATTCTGGAACCCTGTGGCCTGGGAACATGACATGGGTGGATTCTGGAACCCTGAGGCCTGGGAACATGACATCTGTTTAGATTGTGGAATACTGTGCCCCGGGTACCTGACTGAGCCTTGATTCTGGAACCCTGTGGACTGTGAACATGACTGAGGTTTTATTCCGGAACCCTGTAGCCTGCGAACATAACTGAGGATTGATTCTGGAACCCTGTGGCCTGGCCGCATGACATCGGTGGATTCTGGAACTCTGTGGCCTGGGAACCTGCGAACGGTTTGACTCTGGTACCCTGTGGCCTGGGAACATGTCTGAGGTTTGATGGTGGAAACCTGTGGCCTGGCAACATGACTGAGGATTGATTCTGGAAGACTGTGGCCCGGGAACATGATATCTGGTTGATTCTGGAAACCTGTGTCCTGGGAACAAGACTGAAGTTTGATTCTGGAACCCTGTGGCCTGGGAACATGACTGAGGTTTGTTTCTGGAAGCCTGTTCCCTGGGAACATGACTGCGGTTTGATTCTGGCCACCTGTGTCCTGGGAACAAGACTGAGGTTTGATTCTGCAACCCTGTGGCTTGGGAACATGACTGAGGTTTGTTTCTGGAAGCCTGTTCTCTGGGAACATGACTGAGGTTTGATTCTGGACACCTGTGTCCTGGGAACATGACTGAGGTTTGATTGTTGAAACCTGTGGCCTTCGAACATGACTCAGGTTGATTCTGGAACCATGTGTCCTGGGAATATGACTGAGGTTTGATTCTGGAAACCTTTGGCCTGGGAAAATGACTGAGGTTTCATTGTGGAAACATGTGGCCTGGGATCATGACTGAGGTTCGATGGTGGAACACTCTGGCCTGGCAAAATGACTGAGGCTTGATTCTGGAGCCCTGTTTACTGGGAACATGACTGAGGTTTGATGGCAGAAACCTGTGGACTGGCAACATGACTGAGGTTTGATTTGGAACCCTGTGCACGGGGACCATGACTGAGGCCTGATACTGGAACCCCGTGGCATGGGAACATGACATTGGTTTGATTCTGGAGCCCTGTTTACTGGGAACATGACTGAGGTTTCATGGTTGAATCCTGTGGCCTGGCCACATGATTGAGGTTTGATAGTGGAACCCTCAGGCTTGGGAACATGAGTGAGGCTTGATGGTGGAACACTGTGGCCTGGCAATATGCCTGAGGTTTGATGGTGGAACCCTGTGGCTTGGCAAGATGACTTAGGTTAGATTGTGGAACACTCTGACCTGGGAACATGACTGAGGCTTGATGGTGGAACCGTGGCCTGGCAACAGGACTGAGGTTTGATTGTGGAACCCTCTGGCCTGGGAATATGACTGAGGTTTAATTGTGGAACCCTGTGGCCTGGGAACATGACTGGGATTTGATTTCTGAAACCTGTGTCCAGGGAACATGACTGAGGTTTTATTCTGGAACCCTGTGTCCTGGGAACACGACTGAGGTTTGATTCTGTAACCATGTGGCCTGGGAATATGACTGAGGTTTGATTCTGGAAACCATTGGCCTGGGAACATGACTGATGTTAGAATGTGGAATCCTGTGGCCTGGGAACATGACATCGGTTTGGATTCTGGTACCCTGTTGCCTGGGAACATGAAATCGGTTTGATTCTGTAAACCTGAGGTCTGGGAATATGACTGAGGTTTGATTGTGGTACCCTATGGCCTGGCAACATGACTGAGGTTTGATTCTGGATGCCTGTGGCCTGGGAACATGACTGAGGCATGATTCTGGAAACCTGTGGCCTGGGAACATGACATCTGTTTAGATTGTGGAATACTGTGCCCCGGGAACCTGACTGAGCCTTGGTTCTGGAACCCTGTGGACTGGGAACATGACTGAGGTTTTATTCTGGAACCCTGTAGCCTGGGACCATAACTGAGGATTGATTCTGGAACCCTGTGGCCTGGGCACATGACAACGGTGGATTCTGGAACCCTGTGGACTAGGAACATGACTGAGGTTTTATTCTGAAACCTTGTAACCTGGGAACATAACTGAGGATTGATTCTGGAACCCTGTGGCCTGGGAACATGACATGGGTGGATTCAGGAACCCTGAGGCCTGGGAACATGACATCTGTTTAGATTGTGGAATACTGTGCCCTGGGAACGTGACTGAGCCTTGGTTCTGGAACCCTGTGGACTGGGAACATGACTGACGTTTTATTCTGGAACCCTGTAGCCTGGGAACATAACTGAGGATTGATTCTGGAACCCTGTGGCCTGGGAACATGACTGGGATTTGATTTCTGAAACCTGTGTCCAGGGAAAATGACTGAGGTTTTATTCTGGAACCCTGTGTCCTGGGAACACGACTGAGGTTTGATTCTGGAACCATGTGGCCTGGGAATATGACTTAGGTTTGATTCTGGAAACCATTGGCCTGGGAACATGACTGATGTTAGAGTGTGGAATCCTGTGCCCTGGGAACATGACATCGGTTTGGATTCTGGTACCCTGTTGCCTGGAAACATGAAATCGGTTTGATTCTGGAAACCTTAGGCCTGGGAATATGACTGAGGTTTGATGGTGGTACCCTATGGCCTGGCAACATGACTGAGGTTTGATTCTGGATCCCTGTGGCCTGGGAACATGACATCTGTTTAGATTGTGGAATACTGTGCCCCGGGAACCTGACTGAGCCTTGGTTCTGGACCCCTGTGGACTGGGAACATGACTGAGGTTTTATTCTGGAACCCTGTGTCCTGTTAACATGACATGGGTGGATTCTGGAACCCTGAGGCCTGGGAACATGAAATCTGTTTAGATTGTGGAATACTGTGGCCTGGGAACTTGACTGAGCCTTGGTTCTGGAAACCTGTGGACTGGGAATATGACTGAGGTTTTATTCTGGAGCCGTGTAGCCTGGGAACATAACTGAGGATTCACTTTGGAACCCTGTGGCCCAGGAACATGACATGGGTGGATTCTGGAAACCTGAGGCCTTGGAACATGACATCTGTTTAGATTGTGGAATACTGTGGCCCGGGAACCTGACTGAGCCTTGGTTCTGGAACCCTGTGGACTGGGAACATGACTGAGGTTTTATTCTGGAACCCTGTAGCCTGGGAACATAACTGAGGATTGATTCTGGAAGCCTGTGGCCTGGGAACATGACATCGGTGGATTCTGGAACACTGTGGCCTGGGAACCTGCGAACGGTTTGACTCTGGAACCCTGTGGCCTGGGAACACGAAATCGGTTTGATTCCGGAAATCTGAGGCCTGGCAACATGACTGAGGTTTGATTCTGGGTCTCTGTGGCCTGGGAAAATGACTGAGGCGTGATTCTGAAGACCTGTGGCCTGGAAACATGACATCTGTTTAGATTGTGGAATACTGTGACCCGGGAACCTGACTGAGCCTTGGTTCTGGAACCCTGTGGACTGGGAACATGACTGAGGTTTTATTCTGGAACCCTGTAGCCTGGGAACATAACTGAGGATTGATTCTGGAACCCTGTGGCCTGGGAACATGACATGGGTGGATTCTGGAACCCTGAGGCCTGGGAACATGACATCTGTTTAGATTGTGGAATACTGTGCCCCGGGTACCTGACTGAGCCTTGATTCTGGAACCCTGTGGACTGTGAACATGACTGAGGTTTTATTCCGGAACCCTGTAGCCTGCGAACATAACTGAGGATTGATTCTGGAACCCTGTGGCCTGGCCGCATGACATCGGTGGATTCTGGAACTCTGTGGCCTGGGAACCTGCGAACGGTTTGACTCTGGTACCCTGTGGCCTGGGAACATGTCTGAGGTTTGATGGTGGAAACCTGTGGCCTGGCAACATGACTGAGGATTGATTCTGGAAGACTGTGGCCCGGGAACATGATATCTGGTTGATTCTGGAAACCTGTGTCCTGGGAACAAGACTGAAGTTTGATTCTGGAACCCTGTGGCCTGGGAACATGACTGAGGTTTGTTTCTGGAAGCCTGTTCCCTGGGAACATGACTGCGGTTTGATTCTGGCCACCTGTGTCCTGGGAACAAGACTGAGGTTTGATTCTGCAACCCTGTGGCTTGGGAACATGACTGAGGTTTGTTTCTGGAAGCCTGTTCTCTGGGAACATGACTGAGGTTTGATTCTGGACACCTGTGTCCTGGGAACATGACTGAGGTTTGATTGTTGAAACCTGTGGCCTTCGAACATGACTCAGGTTGATTCTGGAACCATGTGTCCTGGGAATATGACTGAGGTTTGATTCTGGAAACCTTTGGCCTGGGAAAATGACTGAGGTTTCATTGTGGAAACATGTGGCCTGGGATCATGACTGAGGTTCGATGGTGGAACACTCTGGCCTGGCAAAATGACTGAGGCTTGATTCTGGAGCCCTGTTTACTAGGAACATGACTGAGGTTTGATGGCAGAAACCTGTGGACTGGCAACATGACTGAGGTTTGATTTGGAACCCTGTGCACGGGGACCATGACTGAGGCCTGATACTGGAACCCCGTGGCATGGGAACATGACATTGGTTTGATTCTGGAGCCCTGTTTACTGGGAACATGACTGAGGTTTCATGGTTGAATCCTGTGGCCTGGCCACATGATTGAGGTTTGATAGTGGAACCCTCAGGCTTGGGAACATGAGTGAGGCTTGATGGTGGAACACTGTGGCCTGGCAATATGCCTGAGGTTTGATGGTGGAACCCTGTGGCTTGGCAAGATGACTTAGGTTAGATTGTGGAACACTCTGACCTGGGAACATGACTGAGGCTTGATGGTGGAACCGTGGCCTGGCCACAGGACTGAGGTTTGATTGTGGAACCCTCTGGCCTGGGAATATGACTGAGGTTTAATTGTGGAACCCTGTGACCTGGGAACATGACTGGGATTTGATTACTGAAACCTGTGTCCAGGGAACATGACTGAGGTTTTCTTCTGGAACCCTGTGTCCTGGGACCACGACTGAGGTTTGATTCTGGAACCATGTGGCCTGGGAACATGACTGATGTTAGAGTGCGGAATCCTGTGGCCTGGGAACATGACATCTGTTTAGATTGTAGAATACTGTGCCCCGGGAACCTGGCTGAGCCTTGGTTCTGGAACCCTGTGGACTGGGAACATGACTGACGTTTTATTCTGGAACCCTGTAGCCTGGGAACATAACTGAGGATTGATTCTGGAACCCTGTGGCCTGGGAACATGACATGGGTGGATTCTGGAACCCTGAGGCCTGGGAACATGACATCTGTTTAGATTGTGGAATACTGTGCCCCGGGTACCTGACTGAGCCTTGATTCTGGAACCCTGTGGACTGGGAACATGACTGAGGTTTTATTCCGGAACCCTGTGGCCTGGGAACATAACTGAGGATTGATTCTGGAACCCTGTGGCCTGGGAACATGACATGGGTGGATTCTGGAACCCTGAGGCCTGGGAACATGACATCTGTTTAGATTGTGGAATACTGTGCCCTGGGAACGTGACTGAGCCTTGGTTCTGGAACCCTGTGGACTGGGAACATGACTGACGTTTTATTCTGGAACCCTGTAGCCTGGGAACATAACTGAGGATTGATTCTGGAACCCTGTGGCCTGGGAACATGACTGGGATTTGATTTCTGAAACCTGTGTCCAGGGAAAATGACTGAGGTTTTATTCTGGAACCCTGTGTCCTGGGAACACGACTGAGGTTTGATTCTGGAACCATGTGGCCTGGGAATATGACTTAGGTTTGATTCTGGAAACCATTGGCCTGGGAACATGACTGATGTTAGAGTGTGGAATCCTGTGCCCTGGGAACATGACATCGGTTTGGATTCTGGTACCCTGTTGCCTGGAAACATGAAATCGGTTTGATTCTGGAAACCTTAGGCCTGGGAATATGACTGAGGTTTGATGGTGGTACCCTATGGCCTGGCAACATGACTGAGGTTTGATTCTGGATCCCTGTGGCCTGGGAACATGACATCTGTTTAGATTGTGGAATACTGTGCCCCGGGAACCTGACTGAGCCTTGGTTCTGGACCCCTGTGGACTGGGAACATGACTGAGGTTTTATTCTGGAACCCTGTGTCCTGTTAACATGACATGGGTGGATTCTGGAACCCTGAGGCCTGGGAACATGAAATCTGTTTAGATTGTGGAATACTGTGGCCTGGGAACTTGACTGAGCCTTGGTTCTGGAAACCTGTGGACTGGGAATATGACTGAGGTTTTATTCTGGAGCCGTGTAGCCTGGGAACATAACTGAGGATTCACTTTGGAACCCTGTGGCCCAGGAACATGACATGGGTGGATTCTGGAAACCTGAGGCCTTGGAACATGACATCTGTTTAGATTGTGGAATACTGTGGCCCGGGAACCTGACTGAGCCTTGGTTCTGGAACCCTGTGGACTCGGATAATGACTGAGGTTTTATTCTGGAACCCTGTAGCCTGGGAACATAACTGAGGATTGATTCTGGAAGCCTGTGGCCTGGGAACATGACATCGGTGGATTCTGGAACACTGTGGCCTGGGAACCTGCGAATGGTTTGACTCTGGAACCCTGTGGCCTGGGAACACGAAATCGGTTTGATTCCGGAAATCTGAGGCCTGGCAACATGACTGAGGTTTGATTCTGGATCTCTGTGGCCTGGGAAAATGACTGAGGCGTGATTCTGAAGACCTGTGGCCTGGAAACATGACATCTGTTTAGATTGTGGAATACTTTGGCCTGGGAACCTGACTGAGCCTTGGTTCTGGAACACTGTGCACTAGGAACATGACTGAGGTTTTATTCTGGAACCCTGTAGCCTGGGAACATAACTGAGGATTGATTCTGGAACCCTGTGGCCTGGGAACATAACATGGGTGGATTCTGGAACCCTGAGGCCTGGTAACATGACATCTGTTTAGATTGTGGAATACTGTGACCCGGGAACCTGACTGAGCCTTGGTTCTGGAACCCTATGTACTGGGAATATGACTGAGGTTTTATTCTGGAATCCTGTAGCCTGGGAACATAACTGAGGATTGATTCTGGAAGCCTGTGGCCTGGGAACATGACATGGGTGGATTCTGGAAACCTGAGGCCTGGGAACATGACATCTGTTTAGATTGTGGAATACTGTGCCCCGGGTACCTGACTGAGCCTTGATTCTGGAACCCTGTGGACTGGGAACATGACTGAGGTTTTATTCCGGAACCCTGTAGCCTGGGAACATAACTGAGGATTGATTCTGGAACCCTGTGGCCTGGGAACATGACATGGGTGGATTCTGGAACCCTGAGGCCTGGGAACATGACATCTGTTTAGATTGTGGAATACTGTGCCCCGGGTACCTGACTGAGCCTTGATTCTGGAACCCTGTGGACTGGGAACATGACTGAGGTTTTATTCCGGAACCCTGTAGCCTGCGAACATAACTGAGGATTGATTCTGGAACCCTGTGGCCTGGCCGCATGACATCGGTGGATTCTGGAACTCTGTGGCCTGGGAACCTGCGAACGGTTTGACTCTGGTACCCTGTGGCCTGGGAACATGTCTGAGGTTTGATGGTGGAAACCTGTGGCCTGGCAACATGACTGAGGATTGATTCTGGAAGACTGTGGCCAGGGAACATGATATCTGGTTGATTCTGGAAACCTGTGTCCTGGGAACAAGACTGAAGTTTGATTCTGGAACCCTGGGTCTGGGAACATGACTGAGGTTTGTTTCTGGAAGCCTGTTCCCTGGGAACATGACTGCGGTTTGATTCTGGACACCTGTGTCCTGGGAACAAGACTGAGGTTTGATTCTGCAACCCTGTGGCTTGGGAACATGACTGAGGTTTGTTTCTGGAAGCCTGTTCTCTGGGAACATGACTGAGGTTTGATTCTGGACACCTGTGTCCTGGGAACATGACTGAGGTTTGATTGTTGAAACCTGTGGCCTTCGAACATGACTCAGGTTGATTCTGGAACCATGTGTCCTGGGAATATGACTGAGGTTTGATTCTGGAAACCTTTGGCCTGGGAAAATGACTGAGGTTTCATTGTGGAAACATGTGGCCTGGGATCATGACTGAGGTTCGATGGTGGAACACTCTGGCCTGGCAAAATGACTGAGGCTTGATTCTGGAGCCCTGTTTACTAGGAACATGACTGAGGTTTGATGGCAGAAACCTGTGGACTGGCAACATGACTGAGGTTTGATTTGGAACCCTGTGCACGGGGACCATGACTGAGGCTTGATACTGGAACCCCGTGGCATGGGAACATGACATTGGTTTGATTCTGGAGCCCTGTTTACTGGGAACATGACTGAGGTTTCATGGTTGAATCCTGTGGCCTGGCCACATGATTGAGGTTTGATAGTGGAACCCTCAGGCTTGGGAACATGAGTGAGGCTTGATGGTGGAACACTGTGGCCTGGCAATATGCCTGAGGTTTGATGGTGGAACCCTGTGGCTTGGCAAGATGACTTAGGTTAGATTGTGGAACACTCTGACCTGGGAACATGACTGAGGCTTGATGGTGGAACCGTGGCCTGGCCACAGGACTGAGGTTTGATTGTGGAACCCTCTGGCCTGGGAATATGACTGAGGTTTAATTGTGGAACCCTGTGGCCTGGGAACATGACTGGGATTTGATTACTGAAACCTGTGTCCAGGGAACATGACTGAGGTTTTCTTCTGGAACCCTGTGTCCTGGGACCACGACTGAGGTTTGATTCTGGAACCATGTGGCCTGGGAACATGACTGATGTTAGAGTGCGGAATCCTGTGGCCTGGGAACATGACATCTGTTTAGATTGTGGAATACTGTGCCCCGGGAACCTGACTGAGCCTTGGTTCTGGAACCCTGTGGACTGGGAACATGACTGACGTTTTATTCTGGAACCCTGTAGCCTGGGAACATAACTGAGGATTGATTCTGGAACCCTGTGGCCTGGGAACATGACATGGGTGGATTCTGGAACCCTGAGGCCTGGGAACATGACATCTGTTTAGATTGTGGAATACTGTGCCCCGGGTACCTGACTGAGCCTTGATTCTGGAACCCTGTGGTCTGGGAACATGACTGAGGTTTTATTCCGGAACCCTGTGGCCTGGGAACATAACTGAGGATTGATTCTGGAACCCTGTGGCCTGGGAACATGACATGGGTGGATTCTGGAACCCTGAGGCCTGGGAACATGACATCTGTTTAGATTGTGGAATACTGTGCCCTGGGAACGTGACTGAGCCTTGGTTCTGGAACCCTGTGGACTGGGAACATGACTGACGTTTTATTCTGGAACCCTGTAGCCTGGGAACATAACTGAGGATTGATTCTGGAACCCTGTGGCCTGGGAACATGACTGGGATTTGATTTCTGAAACCTGTGTCCAGGGAAAATGACTGAGGTTTTATTCTGGAACTCTGTGTCCTGGGAACACGACTGAGGTTTGATTCTGGAACCATGTGGCCTGGGAATATGACTTAGGTTTGATTCTGGAAACCATTGGCCTGGGAACATGACTGATGTTAGAGTGTGGAATCCTGTGCCCTGGGAACATGACATCGGTTTGGATTCTGGTACCCTGTTGCCTGGGAACATGAAATCGGTTTGATTCTGTAAACCTGAGGTCTGGGAATATGACTGAGGTTTGATTGTGGTACCCTATGGCCTGGCAACATGACTGAGGTTTGATTCTGGATGCCTGTGGCCTGGGAACATGACTGAGGCATGATTCTGGAAACCTGTGGCCTGGGAACATGACATCTTTTTAGATTGTGGAATACTGTGCCCCGGGAACCTGACTGAGCCTTGGTTCTGGAACCCTGTGGACTGGGAACATGACTGAGGTTTTATTCTGGAACCCTGTAGCCTGGGACCATAACTGAGGATTGATTCTGGAACCCTGTGGCCTGGGCACATGACAACGGTGGATTCTGGAACCCTGTGGACTAGGAACATGACTGAGGTTTTATTCTGGAACCTTGTAGCCTGGGAACATAACTGAGGATTGATTCTGGAACCCTGTGGCCTGGGAACATGACATGGGTGGATTCAGGAACCCTGAGGCCTGGGAACATGACATCTGTTTAGATTGTGGAATACTGTGCCCTGGGAACGTGACTGAGCCTTGGTTCTGGAACCCTGTGGACTGGGAACATGACTGACGTTTTATTCTGGAACCCTGTAGCCTGGGAACATAACTGAGGATTGATTCTGGAACCCTGTGGCCTGGGAACATGACTGGGATTTGATTTCTGAAACCTGTGTCCAGGGAAAATGACTGAGGTTTTATTCTGGAACCCTGTGTCCTGGGAACACGACTGAGGTTTGATTCTGGAACCATGTGGCCTGGGAATATGACTTAGGTTTGATTCTGGAAACCATTGGCCTGGGAACATGACTGATGTTAGAGTGTGGAATCCTGTGCCCTGGGAACATGACATCGGTTTGGATTCTGGTACCCTGTTGCCTGGAAACATGAAATCGGTTTGATTCTGGAAACCTTAGGCCTGGGAATATGACTGAGGTTTGATGGTGGTACCCTATGGCCTGGCAACATGACTGAGGTTTGATTCTGGATCCCTGTGGCCTGGGAACATGACATCTGTTTAGATTGTGGAATACTGTGCCCCGGGAACCTGACTGAGCCTTGGTTCTGGACCCCTGTGGACTGGGAACATGACTGAGGTTTTATTCTGGAAGCCTGTGTCCTGTTAACATGACATGGGTGGATTCTGGAACCCTGAGGCCTGGGAACATGACATCTGTTTAGATTGTGGAATACTGTGCCCCGGGAACCTGACTGAGCCTTGGATCTGGAACCCTGTGGACTGGGAACATGACTGACGTTTTATTCTGGAACCCTGTAGCCTGGGAACATAACTGAGGATTGATTCTGGAACCCTGTGGCCTGGGAACATGACATGGGTGGATTCTGGAACCCTGAGGCCTGGGAACATGACATCTGTTTAGATTGTGGAATACTGTGCCCTGGGAACGTGACTGAGCCTTGGTTCTGGAACCCTGTGGACTGGGAACATGACTGACGTTTTATTCTGGAACCCTGTAGCCTGGGAACATAACTGAGGATTGATTCTGGAACCCTGTGGCCTGGGAACATGACTGGGATTTGATTTCTGAAACCTGTGTCCAGGGAAAATGACTGAGGTTTTATTCTGGAACCCTGTGTCCTGGGAACACGACTGAGGTTTGATTCTGGAACCATGTGGCCTGGGAATATGACTTAGGTTTGATTCTGGAAACCATTGGCCTGGGAACATGACTGATGTTAGAGTGTGGAATCCTGTGCCCTGGGAACATGACATCGGTTTGGATTCTGGTACCCTGTTGCCTGGAAACATGAAATCGGTTTGATTCTGGAAACCTTAGGCCTGGGAATATGACTGAGGTTTGATGGTGGTACCCTATGGCCTGGCAACATGACTGAGGTTTGATTCTGGATCCCTGTGGCCTGGGAACATGACATCTGTTTAGATTGTGGAATACTGTGCCCCGGGAACCTGACTGAGCCTTGGTTCTGGACCCCTGTGGACTGGGAACATGACTGAGGTTTTATTCTGGAACCCTGTGTCCTGTTAACATGACATGGGTGGATTCTGGAACCCTGAGGCCTGGGAACATGAAATCTGTTTAGATTGTGGAATACTGTGGCCTGGGAACTTGACTGAGCCTTGGTTCTGGAAACCTGTGGACTGGGAATATGACTGAGGTTTTATTCTGGAGCCGTGTAGCCTGGGAACATAACTGAGGATTCACTTTGGAACCCTGTGGCCCAGGAACATGACATGGGTGGATTCTGGAAACCTGAGGCCTTGGAACATGACATCTGTTTAGATTGTGGAATACTGTGGCCCGGGAACCTGACTGAGCCTTGGTTCTGGAACCCTGTGGACTGGGAACATGACTGAGGTTTTATTCTGGAACCCTGTAGCCTGGGAACATAACTGAGGATTGATTCTGGAAGCCTGTGGCCTGGGAACATGACATCGGTGGATTCTGGAACACTGTGGCCTGGGAACCTGCGAATGGTTTGACTCTGGAACCCTGTGGCCTGGGAACACGAAATCGGTTTGATTCCGGAAATCTGAGGCCTGGCAACATGACTGAGGTTTGATTCTGGATCTCTGTGGCCTGGGAAAATGACTGAGGCGTGATTCTGAAGACCTGTGGCCTGGAAACATGACATCTGTTTAGATTGTGGAATACTTTGGCCTGGGAACCTGACTGAGCCTTGGTTCTGGAACACTGTGCACTAGGAACATGACTGAGGTTTTATTCTGGAACCCTGTAGCCTGGGAACATAACTGAGGATTGATTCTGGAACCCTGTGTCCTGGGAACATGACATGGGTGGATTCTGGAACCCTGAGGCCTTGGAACATGACATCTGTTTAGATTGTGGAATACTGTGCCCCGGGTACCTGACTGAGCCTTGTTTCTGGAACCCTGTGGACTGGGAACATGACTGAGGTTTTATTCCGGAACCCTGTAGCCTGCGAACATAACTGAGGATTGATTCAGGAACCCTGTGGCCTGGCCGCATGACATCGGTGGATTCTGGAACTCTGTGGCCTGGGAACCTGCGAACGGTTTGACTCTGGTACCCTGTGGCCTGGGAACATGTCTGAGGTTTGATGGTGGAAACCTGTGGCCTGGCAACATGACTGAGGATTGATTCTGGAAGACTGTGGCCAGGGAACATGATATCTGGTTGATTCTGGAAACCTGTGTCCTGGGAACATGACTGAGGTTTGATTCTGGAACCCTGTGGCTTGGGAACATGACTGAGGTTTGTTTCTGTAAGCCTGTTCCCTGGGAACATGAATGCGGTTTGATTCTGGACACCTGTGTCCTGGGAAAAAGACTGAGGTTTGATTCTGCAACCCTGTGGCTTGGGAACATGACTGAGGTTTGTTTCTGGAAGCCTGTTCTCTGGGAACATGACTGAGGTTTGATTCTGGACACCTGTGTCCTGGGAACATGACTGAGGTTTGATTGTTGAAACCTGTGGCCTTCGAACATGACTCAGGTTGATTCTGGAACCATGTGTCCTGGGAATATGACTGAGGTTTGATTCTGGAATCCTTTGGCCTGGGAAAATGACTGAGGTTTCATTGTGGAAACATGTGGCCTGGGATCATGACTGAGGTTTGATGGTGGAACACTCTGGCCTGGCAAAATGACTGAGGCTTGATTCTGGAGCCCTGTTTACTGGGAACATGACTGAGGTTTGATGGCAGAAACCTGTGGACTGGCAACATGACTGAGGTTTGATTTGGAACCCTGTGCACGGGGACCATGACTGAGGCCTGATACTGGAACCCCGTGGCATGGGAACATGACATTGGTTTGATTCTGGAGCCCTGTTTACTGGGAACATGACTGAGGTTTCATGGTTGAATCCTGTGGCCTGGCCACATGATTGAGGTTTGATAGTGGAACCCTCAGGCTTGGGAACATGAGTGAGGCTTGATGGTGGAACACTGTGGCCTGGCAATATGCCTGAGGTTTGATGGTGGAACCCTGTGGCTTGGCAAGATGACTTAGGTTAGATTGTGGAACACTCTGACCTGGGAACATGACTGAGGCTTGATGGTGGAACCGTGGCCTGGCAACAGGACTGAGGTTTGATAGTGGAACCCTCTGGCCTGGGAATATGACTGAGGTTTAATTGTGGAACCCTGTGGCCTGGGAACATGACTGGGATTTGATTTCTGAAACCTGTGTCCAGGGAACATGACTGAGGTTTTATTCTGGAACCCTGTGTCCTGGGAACACGACTGAGGTTTGATTCTGTAACCATGTGGCCTGGGAATATGACTGAGGTTTGATTCTGGAAACCATTGGCCTGGGAACATGACTGATGTTAGAATGTGGAATCCTGTGGCCTGGGAACATGACATCGGTTTGGATTCTGGTACCCTGTTGCCTGGGAACATGAAATCGGTTTGATTCTGTAAACCTGAGGTCTGGGAATATGACTGAGGTTTGATTGTGGTACCCTATGGCCTGGCAACATGACTGAGGTTTGATTCTGGATGCCTGTGGCCTGGGAACATGACTGAGGCATGATTCTGGAAACCTGTGGCCTGGGAACATGACATCTGTTTAGATTGTGGAATACTGTGCCCCGGGAACCTGACTGAGCCTTGGTTCTGGAACCCTGTGGACTGGGAACATGACTGAGGTTTTATTCTGGAACCCTGTAGCCTGGGACCATAACTGAGGATTGATTCTGGAACCCTGTGGCCTGGGCACATGACAACGGTGGATTCTGGAACCCTGTGGACTAGGAACATGACTGAGGTTTTATTCTGGAACCTTGTAGCCTGGGAACATAACTGAGGATTGATTCTGGAACCCTGTGGCCTGGGAACATGACATGGGTGGATTCTGGAACCCTGAGGCCTGGGAACATGACATCTGTTTAGATTGTGGAATACTGTGCCCTGGGAACGTGACTGAGCCTTGGTTCTGGAACCCTGTGGACTGGGAACATGACTGACGTTTTATTCTGGAACACTGTAGCCTGGGAACATAACTGAGGATTGATTCTGGAACCCTGTGGCCTGGGAACATGACTGGGATTTGATTTCTGAAACCTGTGTCCAGGGAAAATGACTGAGGTTTTATTCTGGAACCCTGTGTCCTGGGAACACGACTGAAGTTTGATTCTGGAACCATGTGGCCTGGGAATATGACTTAGGTTTGATTCTGGAAACCATTGGCCTGGGAACATGACTGATGTTAGAGTGTGGAATCCTGTGCCCTGGGAACATGACCTCGGTTTGGATTCTGGTACCCTGTTGCCTGGAAACATGAAATCGGTTTGATTCTGGAAACCTTAGGCCTGGGAATATGACTGAGGTTTGATGGTGGTACCCTATGGCCTGGCAACATGACTGAGGTTTGATTCTGGATCCCTGTGGCCTGGGAACATGACATCTGTTTAGATTGTGGAATACTGTGCCCCGGGAACCTGACTGAGCCTTGGTTCTGGACCCCTGTGGACTGGGAACATGACTGAGGTTTTATTCTGGAACCCTGTGTCCTGTTAACATGACATGGGTGGATTCTGGAACCCTGAGGCCTGGGAACATGAAATCTGTTTAGATTGTGGAATACTGTGGCCTGGGAACTTGACTGAGCCTTGGTTCTGGAAACCTGTGGACTGGGAATATGACTGAGGTTTTATTCTGGAGCCGTGTAGCCTGGGAACATAACTGAGAATTCACTTTGGAACCCTGTGGCCCAGGAACATGACATGGGTGGATTCTGGAACCCTGAGGCCTTGGAACATGACATCTGTTTAGATTGTGGAATACTGTGGCCCGGGAACCTGACTGAGCCTTGGTTCTGGAACCCTGTGGACTGGGATAATGACTGAGGTTTTATTCTGGAACCCTGTAGCCTGGGAACATAACTGAGGATTGATTCTGGAAGCCTGTGGCCTGGGAACATGACATCGGTGGATTCTGGAACACTGTGGCCTGGGAACCTGCGAACGGTTTGACTCTGGAACCCTGTGGCCTGGGAACACGAAATCGGTTTGATTCCGGAAATCTGAGGCCTTGCAACATGACTGAGGTTTGATTCTGGATCTCTGTGGCCTGGGAAAATGACTGAGGCGTGATTTTGAAGACCTGTGGCCTGGAAACATGACATCTGTTTAGATTGTGGAATACTTTGGCCCGGGAACCTGACTGAGCCTTGGTTCTGGAACACTGTGCACTAGGAACATGACTGAGGTTTTATTCTGGAACCCTGTAGCCTGGGAACATAACTGAGGATTGATTCTGGAACCCTGTGGCCTGGGAACATAACATGGGTGGATTCTGGAACCCTGAGGCCTGGGAACAAGACATCTGTTTAGCTTGTGGAATACTGTGACCCGGGAACCTGACTGAGCCTTGGTTCTGGAACCCTATGTACTGGGAATATGACTGAGGTTTTATTCTGGAACCCTGTAGCCTGGGAACATAACTGAGGATTGATTCTGGAACCCTGTGGCCTGGGAACATGACATGGGTGGATTCTGGAACCCTGAGGCCTGGGAACATGACATCCGTTTAGATTGTGGAATACTGTGCCCCGGGTACCTGACTGAGCCTTGATTCTGGAACCCTGTGGACTGGGAACATGACTGAGGTTATATTCCGGAACCCTGTAGCCTGCGAACATAACTGAGGATTGATTCTGGAACCCTGTGGCCTGGGCGCATGACATCGGTGGATTCTGGAACTCTGTGGCCTGGGAACCTGCGAACGGTTTGACTCTGGTACCCTGTGGCCTGGGAACATGTCTGAGGTTTGATGGTGGAAACCTGTGGCCTGGCAACATGACTGAGGATTGATTCTGGAAGACTGTGGCCAGGGAACATGATATCTGGTTGATTCTGGAAACCTGTGTCCTGGGAACAAGACTGAAGTTTGACTCTGAAACCCTGTGGCCTGGGAACATGACTGAGGTTTGTTTCTGGAAGCCTGTTCCCTGGGAACATGACTGCGGTTTGATTCTGGACACCTGTATCCTGGGAACAAGACTGAGGTTTGATTCTGCAACCCTGTGGCTTGGGAACATGACTGAGGTTTGTTTCTGGAAGCCTGTTCTCTGGGAACATGACTGAGGTTTGATTCTGGACACCTGTGTCCTGGGAACATGACTGAGGTTTGATTGTTGAAACCTGTGGCCTTCGAACATGACTCAGGTTGATTCTGGAACCATGTGTCCTGGGAATATGACTGAGGTTTGATTCTGGAAACCTTTGGCCTGGGAAAATGACTGAGGTTTCATTGTGGAAACATGTGGCCTGGGATCATGACTGAGGTTTGATGGTGGAACACTCTGGCCTGGCAAAATGACTGAGGCTTGATTCTGGAGCCCTGTTTACTGGGAACATGACTGAGGTTTGATGGCAGAAACCTGTGGACTGGCAACATGACTGAGGTTTGATTTGGAACCCTGTGCACGGGGACCATGACTGAGGCCTGATACTGGAACCCCGTGGCATGGGAACATGACATTGGTTTGATTCTGGAGCCCTGTTTACTGGGAACATGACTGAGGTTTCATGGTTGAATCCTGTGGCCTGGCAACATGATTGAGGTTTGATAGTGGAACCCTCAGGCTTGGGAACATGAGTGAGGCTTGATGGTGGAACACTGTGGCCTGGCAATATGCCTGAGGTTTGATGGTGGAACCCTGTGGCTTGGCAAGATGACTTAGGTTAGATTGTGGAACACTCTGACCTGGGAACATGACTGAGGCTTGATGGTGGAACCGTGGCCTGGCAACAGGACTGAGGTTTGATTGTGGAACCCTCTGGCCTGGGAATATGACTGAGGTTTAATTGTGGAACCCTGTGGCCTGGGAACATGACTGGGATTTGATTTCTGAAACCTGTGTCCAGGGAACATGACTGAGGTTTTATTCTGGAACCCTGTGTCCTGGGAACACGACTGAGGTTTGATTGTGTAACCATGTGGCCTGGGAATATGACTGAGGTTTGATTCTGGAAACCATTGGCCTGGGAACATGACTGATGTTAGAATGTGGAATCCTGTGGCCTGGGAACATGACATCGGTTTGGATTCTGGTACCCTGTTGCCTGGGAACATGAAATCGGTTTGATTCCGGAAATCTGAGGCCTGGCAACATGACTGAGGTTTGATTCTGGATCTCTGTGGCCTGGGAAAATGACTGAGGCGTGATTCTGAAGACCTGTGGCCTGGAAACATGACATCTGTTTAGAATGTGGAATACTTTGGCCCGGGAACCTGACTGAGCCTTGGTTCTGGAACACTGTGCACTAGGAACATGACTGAGGTTTTATTCTGGAACCCTGTAGCCTGGGAACATAACTGAGGATTGATTCTGGAACCCTGTGGCCTGGGAACATAACATGGGTGGATTCTGGAACCCTGAGGCCTGGGAACAAGACATCTGTTTAGATTGTGGAATACTGTGACCCGGGAACCTGACTGAGCCTTGGTTCTGGAACCCTATGTACTGGGAATATGACTGAGGTTTTATTCTGGAACCCTGTAGCCTGGGAAAATAACTGAGGATTGATTCTGGAACCCTGTGGCCTGGGAACATGACATGGGTGGATTCTGGAACCCTGAGGCCTTGGAACATGACATCTGTTTAGATTGTGGAATACTGTGCCCCGGGTACCTGACTGAGCCTTGATTCTGGAACCCTGTGGACTGGGAACATGACTGAGGTTTTATTCCGGAACCCTGTAGCCTGCGAACATAACTGAGGATTCATTCTGGAACCCTGTGGCCTGGCCGCATGACATCGGTGGATTCTGGAACTCTGTGGCCTGGGAACCTGCGAACGGTTTGACTCTGGTACCCTGTGGCCTGGGAACATGTCTGAGGTTTGATGGTGGAAACCTGTGGCCTGGCAACATGACTGAGGATTGATTCTGGAAGACTGTGGCCAGGGAACATGATATCTGGTTGATTCTGGAAACCTGTGTCCTGGGAACAAGACTGAAGTTTGATTCTGGAACCCTGTGGCCTGGGAACATGACTGAGGTTTGTTTCTGGAAGCCTGTTCCCTGGGAACATGACTGCGGTTTGATTCTGGACACCTGTGTCCTGGGAACAAGACTGAGGTTTGATTCTGCAACCCTGTGGCTTGGGAACATGACTGAGGTTTGTTTCTGGAAGCCTGTTCTCTGGGAACATGACTGAGGTTTGATTCTGGACACCTGTGTCCTGGGAACATGACTGAGGTTTGATTGTTGAAACCTGTGGCCTTCGAACATGACTCAGGTTGATTCTGGAACCATGTGTCCTGGGAATATGACTGAGGTTTGATTCTGGAAAACTTTGGCCTGGGAAAATGACTGAGGTTTCATTGTGGAAACATGTGGCCTGGGATCATGACTGAGGTTTGATGGTGGAACACTCTGGCCTGGCAAAATGACTGAGGCTTGATTCTGGAGCCCTGTTTACTGGGAACATGACTGAGGTTTGATGGCAGAAACCTGTGGACTGGCAACATGACTGAGGTTTGATTTGGAACCCTGTGCACGGGGACCATGCCTGAGGCCTGATACTGGAACCCCGTGGCATGGGAACATGACATTGGTTTGATTCTGGAGCCCTGTTTACTGGGAACATGACTGAGGTTTCATGGTTGAATCCTGTGGCCTGGCAACATGATTGAGGTTTGATAGTGGAACCCTCAGGCTTGGGAACATGAGTGAGGCTTGATGGTGGAACACTGTGGCCTGGCAATATGCCTGAGGTTTGATGGTGGAACCCTGTGGCTTGGCAAGATGACTTAGGTTAGATTGTGGAACACTCTGACCTGGGAACATGACTGAGGCTTGATGGTGGAACCGTGGCCTGGCAACAGGACTGAGGTTTGATTGTGGAACCCTCTGGCCTGGGAATATGACTGAGGTTTAATTGTGGAACCCTGTGGCCTGGGAACATGACTGGGATTTGATTTCTGAAACCTGTGTCCAGGGAACATGACTGAGGTTTTATTCTGGAACCCTGTGTCCTGGGAACACGACTGAGGTTTGATTGTGTAACCATGTGGCCTGGGAATATGACTGAGGTTTGATTCTGGAAACCATTGGCCTGGGAACATGACTGATGTTAGAATGTGGAATCCTGTGGCCTGGGAACATGACATCGGTTTGGATTCTGGTACCCTGTTGCCTGGGAACATGAAATCGGTTTGATTCTGTAAACCTGAGGTCTGGGAATATGACTGAGGTTTGATTGTGGTACCCTATGGCCTGGCAACATGACTGAGGTTTGATTCTGGATGCCTGTGGCCTGGGAACATGACTGAGGCATGATTCTGGAAACCTGTGGCCTGGGAACATGACATCTGTTTAGATTGTGGAATACTGTGCCCCGGGAACCTGACTGAGCCTTGGTTCTGGAACCCTGTGGACTGGGAACATGACTGAGGTTTTATTCTGGAACCCTGTAGCCTGGGACCATAACTGAGGATTGATTCTGGAACCCTGTGGCCTGGGCACATGACAACGGTGGATTCTGGAACCCTGTGGACTAGGAACATGACTGAGGTTTTATTCTGGAACCTTGTAGCCTGGGAACATAACTGAGGATTGATTCTGGAACCCTGTGGCCTGGGAACATGACATGGGTGGATTCTGGAACCCTGAGGCCTGGGAACATGACATCTGTTTAGATTGTGGAATACTGTGCCCTGGGAACGTGACTGAGCCTTGGTTCTGGAACCCTGTGGACTGGGAACATGACTGACGTTTTATTCTGGAACACTGTAGCCTGGGAACATAACTGAGGATTGATTCTGGAACCCTGTGGCCTGGGAACATGACTGGGATTTGATTTCTGAAACCTGTGTCCAGGGAAAATGACTGAGGTTTTATTCTGGAACCCTGTGTCCTGGGAACACGACTGAGGTTTGATTCTGGAACCATGTGGCCTGGGAATATGACTTAGGTTTGATTCTGGAAACCATTGGCCTGGGAACATGACTGATGTTAGAGTGTGGAATCCTGTGCCCTGGGAACATGACCTCGGTTTGGATTCTGGTACCCTGTTGCCTGGAAACATGAAATCGGTTTGATTCTGGAAACCTTAGGCCTGGGAATATGACTGAGGTTTGATGGTGGTACCCTATGGCCTGGCAACATGACTGAGGTTTGATTCTGGATCCCTGTGGCCTGGGAACATGACATCTGTTTAGATTGTGGAATACTGTGCCCCGGGAACCTGACTGAGCCTTGGTTCTGGACCCCTGTGGACTGGGAACATGACTGAGGTTTTATTCTGGAACCCTGTGTCCTGTTAACATGACATGGGTGGATTCTGGAACCCTGAGGCCTGGGAACATGAAATCTGTTTAGATTGTGGAATACTGTGGCCTGGGAACTTGACTGAGCCTTGGTTCTGGAAACCTGTGGACTGGGAATATGACTGAGGTTTTATTCTGGAGCCGTGTAGCCTGGGAACATAACTGAGGATTCACTTTGGAACCCTGTGGCCCAGGAACATGACATGGGTGGATTCTGGAACCCTGAGGCCTTGGAACATGACATCTGTTTAGATTGTGGAATACTGTGGCCCCGGAACCTGACTGAGCCTTGGTTCTGGAACCCTGTGGACTGGGATAATGACTGAGGTTTTATTCTGGAACCCTGTAGCCTGGGAACATAACTGAGGATTGATTCTGGAAGCCTGTGGCCTGGGAACATGACATCGGTGGATTCTGGAACACTGTGGCCTGGGAACCTGCGAACGGTTTGACTCTGGAACCCTGTGGCCTGGGAACACGAAATCGGTTTGATTCCGGAAATCTGAGGCCTTGCAACATGACTGAGGTTTGATTCTGGATCTCTGTGGCCTGGGAAAATGACTGAGGCGTGATTTTGAAGACCTGTGGCCTGGAAACATGACATCTGTTTAGATTGTGGAATACTTTGGCCCGGGAACCTGACTGAGCCTTGGTTCTGGAACCCTATGTACTGGGAATATGACTGAGGTTTTATTCTGGAACCCTGTAGCCTGGGAACATAACTGAGGATTGATTCTGGAACCCTGTGGCCTGGGAACATGACATGGGTGGATTCTGGAACCCTGAGGCCTGGGAACATGACATCCGTTTAGATTGTGGAATACTGTGCCCCGGGTACCTGACTGAGCCTTGATTCTGGAACCCTGTGGACTGGGAACATGACTGAGGTTATATTCCGGAACCCTGTAGCCTGCGAACATAACTGAGGATTGATTCTGGAACCCTGTGGCCTGGGCGCATGACATCGGTGGATTCTGGAACTCTGTGGCCTGGGAACCTGCGAACGGTTTGACTCTGGTACCCTGTGGCCTGGGAACATGTCTGAGGTTTGATGGTGGAAACCTGTGGCCTGGCAACATGACTGAGGATTGATTCTGGAAGACTGTGGCCAGGGAACATGATATCTGGTTGATTCTGGAAACCTGTGTCCTGGGAACAAGACTGAAGTTTGACTCTGAAACCCTGTGGCCTGGGAACATGACTGAGGTTTGTTTCTGGAAGCCTGTTCCCTGGGAACATGACTGCGGTTTGATTCTGGACACCTGTATCCTGGGAACAAGACTGAGGTTTGATTCTGCAACCCTGTGGCTTGGGAACATGACTGAGGTTTGTTTCTGGAAGCCTGTTCTCTGGGAACATGACTGAGGTTTGATTCTGGACACCTGTGTCCTGGGAACATGACTGAGGTTTGATTGTTGAAACCTGTGGCCTTCGAACATGACTCAGGTTGATTCTGGAACCATGTGTCCTGGGAATATGACTGAGGTTTGATTCTGGAAACCTTTGGCCTGGGAAAATGACTGAGGTTTCATTGTGGAAACATGTGGCCTGGGATCATGACTGAGGTTTGATGGTGGAACACTCTGGCCTGGCAAAATGACTGAGGCTTGATTCTGGAGCCCTGTTTACTGGGAACATGACTGAGGTTTGATGGCAGAAACCTGTGGACTGGCAACATGACTGAGGTTTGATTTGGAACCCTGTGCACGGGGACCATGACTGAGGCCTGATACTGGAACCCCGTGGCATGGGAACATGACATTGGTTTGATTCTGGAGCCCTGTTTACTGGGAACATGACTGAGGTTTCATGGTTGAATCCTGTGGCCTGGCAACATGATTGAGGTTTGATAGTGGAACCCTCAGGCTTGGGAACATGAGTGAGGCTTGATGGTGGAACACTGTGGCCTGGCAATATGCCTGAGGTTTGATGGTGGAACCCTGTGGCTTGGCAAGATGACTTAGGTTAGATTGTGGAACACTCTGACCTGGGAACATGACTGAGGCTTGATGGTGGAACCGTGGCCTGGCAACAGGACTGAGGTTTGATTGTGGAACCCTCTGGCCTGGGAATATGACTGAGGTTTAATTGTGGAACCCTGTGGCCTGGGAACATGACTGGGATTTGATTTCTGAAACCTGTGTCCAGGGAACATGACTGAGGTTTTATTCTGGAACCCTGTGTCCTGGGAACACGACTGAAGTTTGATTCTGTAACCATGTGGCCTGGGAATATGACTGAGGTTTGATTCTGGAAACCATTGGCCTGGGAACATGACTGATGTTAGAATGTGGAATCCTGTGGCCTGGGAACATGCCATCGGTTTGGATTCTGGTACCCTGTTGCCTGGGAACATGAAATCGGTTTGATTCTGTAAACCTGAGGTCTGGGAATATGACTGAGGTTTGATTGTGGTACCCTATGGCCTGGCAACATGACTGAGGTTTGATTCTGGATGCCTGTGGCCTGGGAACATGACTGAGGCATGATTCTGGAAACCTGTGGCCTGGGAACATGACATCTGTTTAGATTGTGGAATACTGTGCCCCGGGAACCTGACTGAGCCTTGGTTCTGGAACCCTGTGGACTGGGAACATGACTGAGGTTTTATTCTGGAACCCTGTAGCCTGGGACCATAACTGAGGATTGATTCTGGAACCCTGTGGCCTGGGCACATGACAACGGTGGATTCTGGAACCCTGAGGCCTGGGAACATGACATCTGTTTAGATTGTGGAATACTGTGCCCTGGGAACGTGACTGAGCCTTGGTTCTGGAACCCTGTGGACTGGGAACATGACTGACGTTTTATTCTGGAACCCTGTAGCCTGGGAACATAACTGAGGATTGATTCTGGAACCCTGTGGCCTGGGAACATGACTGGGATTTGATTTCTGAAACCTGTGTCCAGGGAAAATGACTGAGGTTTTATTCTGGAACCCTGTGTCCTGGGAACACGACTGAGGTTTGATTCTGGAACCATGTGGCCTGGGAACATGACATCTGTTTAGATTGTGGAATACTCTGCCCCGGGAACCTGACTGAGCCTTTGTTCTGGAAACCTGTGGACTGGGAATATGACTGAGGTTTTATTCTGGTTCCGTGTGTCCTGTTAACATGACATGGGTGGATTCTGGAACCCTGAGGCCTGGGAACATGACATCTGTTTAGATTGTGGAATACTGTGGCCTGGGAACTTGACTGAGCCTTGGTTCTGGAAACCTGTGGACTGGGAATATGACTGAGGTTTTATTCTGGAGCCGTGTAGCCTGGGAACATAACTGAGGATTCCCTTTGGAACCCTGTGGCCCAGGAACATGACATGGGTGGATTCTGGAAACCTGAGGCCTTGGAACATGACATCTGTTTAGATTGTGGAATACTGTGGCCCGGGAACCTGACTGAACCTTGGTTCTGGAACCCTGTGGACTGGGAACATGACTGAGGTTTTATTCTGGAACCCTGTAGCCTGGGAACATAACTGAGGATTGATTCTGGAAGCCTGTGGCCTGGGAACATGACATCGGTGGATTCTGGAACACTGTGGCCTGGGAACCTGAGAACGGTTTGACTCTGGAACCCTGTGGCCTGGGAACACGAAATCCGTTTGATTCCGGAAATCTGAGGCCTGGCAACATGACTGAGGTTTGATTCTGGATCTCTGTGGCCTGGGAAAATGACTGAGGCGTGATTCTGAAGACCTGTGGCCTGGAAACATGACATCTGTTTAGATTGTGGAATACTTTGGCCCGGGAACCTGACTGAGCCTTGGTTCTGGAACACTGTGCACTAGGAACATGACTGAGGTTTTATTCTGGAACCCTGTAGCCTGGGAACATAACTGAGGATTGATTCTGGAACCCTGTGGCCTGGGAACATAACATGGGTGGATTCTGGAACCCTGAGGCCTGGGAACAAGACATCTGTTTAGATTGTGGAATACTGTGACCCGGGAACCTGACTGAGCCTTGGTTCTGGAACCCTATGTACTGGGAATATGACTGAGGTTTTATTCTGGAACCCTGTAGCCTGGGAAAATAACTGAGGATTGATTCTGGAACCCTGTGGCCTGGGAACATGACATGGGTGGATTCTGGAACCCTGAGGCCTTGGAACATGACATCTGTTTAGATTGTGGAATACTGTGCCCCGGGTACCTGACTGAGCCTTGATTCTGGAACCCTGTGGACTGGGAACATGACTGAGGTTTTATTCCGGAACCCTGTAGCCTGCGAACATAACTGAGGATTCATTCTGGAACCCTGTGGCCTGGCCGCATGACATCGGTGGATTCTGGAACTCTGTGGCCTGGGAACCTGCGAACGGTTTGACTCTGGTACCCTGTGGCCTGGGAACATGTCTGAGGTTTGATGGTGGAAACCTGTGGCCTGGCAACATGACTGAGGATTGATTCTGGAAGACTGTGGCCAGGGAACATGATATCTGGTTGATTCTGGAAACCTGTGTCCTGGGAACAAGACTGAAGTTTGATTCTGGAACCCTGTGGCCTGGGAACATGACTGAGGTTTGTTTCTGGAAGCCTGTTCCCTGGGAACATGACTGCGGTTTGATTCTGGACACCTGTGTCCTGGGAACAAGACTGAGGTTTGATTCTGCAACCCTGTGGCTTGGGAACATGACTGAGGTTTGTTTCTGGAAGCCTGTTCTCTGGGAACATGACTGAGGTTTGATTCTGGACACCTGTGTCCTGGGAACATGACTGAGGTTTGATTGTTGAAACCTGTGGCCTTCGAACATGACTCAGGTTGATTCTGGAACCATGTGTCCTGGGAATATGACTGAGGTTTGATTCTGGAAACCTTTGGCCTGGGAAAATGACTGAGGTTTCATTGTGGAAACATGTGGCCTGGGATCATGACTGAGGTTTGATGGTGGAACACTCTGGCCTGGCAAAATGACTGAGGCTTGATTCTGGAGCCCTGTTTACTGGGAACATGACTGAGGTTTGATGGCAGAAACCTGTGGACTGGCAACATGACTGAGGTTTGATTTGGAACCCTGTGCACGGGGACCATGCCTGAGGCCTGATACTGGAACCCCGTGGCATGGGAACATGACATTGGTTTGATTCTGGAGCCCTGTTTACTGGGAACATGACTGAGGTTTCATGGTTGAATCCTGTGGCCTGGCAACATGATTGAGGTTTGATAGTGGAACCCTCAGGCTTGGGAACATGAGTGAGGCTTGATGGTGGAACACTGTGGCCTGGCAATATGCCTGAGGTTTGATGGTGGAACCCTGTGGCTTGGCAAGATGACTTAGGTTAGATTGTGGAACACTCTGACCTGGGAACATGACTGAGGCTTGATGGTGGAACCGTGGCCTGGCAACAGGACTGAGGTTTGATTGTGGAACCCTCTGGCCTGGGAATATGACTGAGGTTTAATTGTGGAACCCTGTGGCCTGGGAACATGACTGGGATTTGATTTCTGAAACCTGTGTCCAGGGAACATGACTGAGGTTTTATTCTGGAACCCTGTGTCCTGGGAACACGACTGAGGTTTGATTCTGTAACCATGTGGCCTGGGAATATGACTGAGGTTTGATTCTGGAAACCATTGGCCTGGGAACATGACTGATGTTAGAATGTGGAATCCTGTGGCCTGGGAACATGACATCGGTTTGGATTCTGGTACCCTGTTGCCTGGGAACATGAAATCGGTTTGATTCTGTAAACCTGAGGTCTGGGAATATGACTGAGGTTTGATTGTGGTACCCTATGGCCTGGCAACATGACTGAGGTTTGATTCTGGATGCCTGTGGCCTGGGAACATGACTGAGGCATGATTCTGGAAACCTGTGGCCTGGGAACATGACATCTGTTTAGATTGTGGAATACTGTGCCCCGGGAACCTGACTGAGCCTTGGTTCTGGAACCCTGTGGACTGGGAACATGACTGAGGTTTTATTCTGGAACCCTGTAGCCTGGGACCATAACTGAGGATTGATTCTGGAACCCTGTGGCCTGGGCACATGACAACGGTGGATTCTGGAACCCTGTGGACTAGGAACATGACTGAGGTTTTATTCTGGAACCTTGTAGCCTGGGAACATAACTGAGGATTGATTCTGGAACCCTGTGGCCTGGGAACATGACATGGGTGGATTCTGGAACCCTGAGGCCTGGGAACATGACATCTGTTTAGATTGTGGAATACTGTGCCCTGGGAACGTGACTGAGCCTTGGTTCTGGAACCCTGTGGGCTGGGAACATGACTGACGTTTTATTCTGGAGCCCTGTAGCCTGGGAACATAACTGAGGATTGATTCTGGAACCCTGTGGCCTGGGAACATGACTGGGATTTGATTTCTGAAACCTGTGTCCAGGGAAAATGACTGAGGTTTTATTCTGGAACCCTGTGTCCTGGGAACACGACTGAGGTTTGATTCTGGAACCATGTGGCCTGGGAACATGACATCTGTTTAGATTGTGGAATACTCTGCCCCGGGAACCTGACTGAGCCTTGGTTCTGGAAACCTGTGGACTGGGAATATGACTCAGGTTTTATTCTGGATCCGTGTGTCCTGTTAACATGACATGGGTGGATTCTGGAACCCTGAGGCCTGGGAACATGACATCTGTTTAGATTGTGGAATACTGTGGCCTGGGAACTTGACTGAGCCTTGGTTCTGGAAACCTGTGGACTGGGAATATGACTGAGGTTTTATTCT
The DNA here is from genome assembly GCF_965194825.1 of Balaenoptera physalus. NCBI lineage: Eukaryota > Metazoa > Chordata > Mammalia > Artiodactyla > Balaenopteridae > Balaenoptera > Balaenoptera physalus. The sequence continues at coordinate 2,314,366 of NW_028126467.1, forward strand.
GGAGCCGTGTAGCCTGGGAACATAACTGAGGATTCCCTTTGGAACCCTGTGGCCCAGGAACATGACATGGGTGGATTCTGGAAAACTGAGGCCTTGGAACATGACATCTGTTTAGATTGTGGAATACTGTGCCCCGGGTACCTGACTGAGCCTTGATTCTGGACACCTGTGTCCTGGGAACAAGACTGAGGTTTGATTCTGCAACCCTGTGGCTTGGGAACATGACTGAGGTTTGTTTCTGGAAGCCTGTTCTCTGGGAACATGACTGAGGTTTGATTCTGGACACCTGTGTCCTGGGAACATGACTGAGGTTTGATTGTTGAAACCTGTGGCCTTCGAACATGACTCAGGTTGATTCTGGAACCATGTGTCCTGGGAATATGACTGAGGTTTGATTCTGGAAACCTTTGGCCTGGGAAAATGACTGAGGTTTCATTGTGGAAACATGTGGCCTGGGATCATGACTGAGGTTCGATGGTGGAACACTCTGGCCTGGCAAAATGACTGAGGCTTGATTCTGGAGCCCTGTTTACTAGGAACATGACTGAGGTTTGATGGCAGAAACCTGTGGACTGGCAACATGACTGAGGTTTGATTTGGAACCCTGTGCACGGGGACCATGACTGAGGCCTGATACTGGAACCCCGTGGCATGGGAACATGACATTGGTTTGATTCTGGAGCCCTGTTTACTGGGAACATGACTGAGGTTTCATGGTTGAATCCTGTGGCCTGGCCACATGATTGAGGTTTGATAGTGGAACCCTCAGGCTTGGGAACATGAGTGAGGCTTGATGGTGGAACACTGTGGCCTGGCAATATGCCTGAGGTTTGATGGTGGAACCCTGTGGCTTGGCAAGATGACTTAGGTTAGATTGTGGAACACTCTGACCTGGGAACATGACTGAGGCTTGATGGTGGAACCGTGGCCTGGCCACAGGACTGAGGTTTGATTGTGGAACCCTCTGGCCTGGGAATATGACTGAGGTTTAATTGTGGAACCCTGTGGCCTGGGAACATGACTGGGATTTGATTACTGAAACCTGTGTCCAGGGAACATGACTGAGGTTTTCTTCTGGAACCCTGTGTCCTGGGACAACGACTGAGGTTTGATTCTGGAACCATGTGGCCTGGGAACATGACTGATGTTAGAGTGCGGAATCCTGTGGCCTGGGAACATGACATCTGTTTAGATTGTGGAATACTGTGCCCCGGGAACCTGACTGAGCCTTGGTTCTGGAACCCTGTGGACTGGGAACATGACTGACGTTTTATTCTAGAACCCTGTAGCCTGGGAACATAACTGAGGATTGATTCTGGAACCCTGTGGCCTGGGAACATGACATGGGTGGATTCTGGAACCCTGAGGCCTGGGAACATGACATCTGTTTAGATTGTGGAATACTGTGCCCCGGGTACCTGACTGAGCCTTGATTCTGGAACCCTGTGGACTGGGAACATGACTGAGGTTTTATTCCGGAACCCTGTGGCCTGGGAACATAACTGAGGATTGATTCTGGAACCCTGTGGCCTCGGAACATGACATGGGTGGATTCTGGAACCCTGAGGCCTGGGAACATGACATCTGTTTAGATTGTGGAATACTGTGCCCTGGGAACGTGACTGAGCCTTGGTTCTGGAACCCTGTGGACTGGGAACATGACTGACGTATTATTCTGGAACCCTGTAGCCTGGGAACATAACTGAGGATTGATTCTGGAACCCTGTGGCCTGGGAACATGACTGGGATTTGATTTCTGAAACCTGTGTCCAGGGAAAATGACTGAGGTTTTATTCTGGAACCCTGTGTCCTGGGAACACGACTGAGGTTTGATTCTGGAACCATGTGGCCTGGGAATATGACTTAGGTTTGATTCTGGAAACCATTGGCCTGGGAACATGACTGATGTTAGAGTGTGGAATCCTGTGCCCTGGGAACATGACATCGGTTTGGATTCTGGTACCCTGTTGCCTGGAAACATGAAATCGGTTTGATTCTGGAAACCTTAGGCCTGGGAATATGACTGAGGTTTGATGGTGGTACCCTATGGCCTGGCAACATGACTGAGGTTTGATTCTGGATCCCTGTGGCCTGGGAACATGACATCTGTTTAGATTGTGGAATACTGTGCCCCGGGAACCTGACTGAGCCTTGGTTCTGGACCCCTGTGGACTGGGAACATGACTGAGGTTTTATTCTGGAAGCCTGTGTCCTGTTAACATGACATGGGTGGATTCTGGAACCCTGAGGCCTGGGAACATGAAATCTGTTTAGATTGTGGAATACTGTGGCCTGGGAACTTGACTGAGCCTTGGTTCTGGAAATCTGTGGACTGGGAATATGACTGAGGTTTTATTCTGGAGCCTTGTAGCCTGGGAACATAACTGAGGATTCACTTTGGAACCCTGTGGCCCAGGAACATGACATGGGTGGATTCTGGAAACCTGAGGCCTTGGAACATGACATCTGTTTAGATTGTGGAATACTGTGGCCCGGGAACCTGACTGAGCCTTGGTTCTGGAACCCTGTGGACTGGGAACATGACTGAGGTTTTATTCTGGAACCCTGTAGCCTGGGAACATAACTGAGGATTGATTCTGGAAGCCTGTGGCCTGGGAACATGACATCGGTGGATTCTGTAACACTGTGGCCTGGGAACCTGCGAATGGTTTGACTCTGGAACCCTGTGGCCTGGGAACACGAAATCGGTTTGATTCCGGAAATCTGAGGCCTGGCAACATGACTGAGGTTTGATTCTGGATCTCTGTGGCCTGGGAAAATGACTGAGGCGTGATTCTGAAGACCTGTGGCCTGGAAACATGACATCTGTT